>NC_089681.1:130904877-131207908 GCF_031753505.1 Anomalospiza imberbis
TCTAATATATAATACATTTATAATATTTATAGTATTTATATATTATATATAACAATATATGTTTATATAATATATAATATAATATATTATATAATATATAATATATTATATATAGAATATATATAATATGTAATATAATATATATAATATATTATATACTTTTATGATATATTTATATATATTTATATAATTTGATATTATTTTATAGTGTTTATATTATATATAATATTTATATAGCATATAATATTTAATAATAATGTATAATATTCAATAACATTAATAATATATAATATATATTATTATTTATATTATTTATGATATTTATAATATTATATATATATATATATATATATATATATATATATATATCTCAATAGCTGGTAGAGAATGAACTTTATGAAAATTATGGTAATATGTATTTACCGACTAATTTCCAAATAATTTTTTCTAAAAAAAAGCAAAAACTATTGTGCTGCATTGTTATCTTTATTATTAAACAAATGTATTGGGAATATCCTACCTAAGAAGTCTTTTTAAAGAGGTCTTATTCACCTAAAGACATGCAACTAAATTTATTCACTTTACAAGCTCCTGCTATTTTTTGGTTGTACAGATTTCTTATTAAAAAAAAAAGAGAACTGTCAGCAATTCACTTCCTTTTCTTTGTTACCTTATGGAGATTCTTTAGAAGTAAATTCTGTACTTTCAGGGGTCTGAAATATCAAGCTAAAGTACACTGAATGTCATCATTTGTGTATGCTTAAGTAAATTTTTGCTGCTATATGAAGTTATGTGCTTGGTTTTGTTCTAAACTGAAGGATTCTGAAGTATCTTTGGCTTTATTTCCATAGGAAAAGTTAAATATTTAATCTTCTTCATTGGGCTCTGTGTGATGACTTGTAAAGCTAGCTTTGTGATCTAGAAAATATGACAGATTTTAATGTTTAGATGTAAATGTGATTATGTGATGAGGGTAAAGCTTGTTCAGTTTCAAGAGCAGAATTTAGAAATTGAGGAGTAAATTGAAGTAATCAGAATATGGGGAAAGAAGAAATAAATATGATCTAGATTTTTTTTTACAAAAGCATTTAAGGAACTACCATTTTGAAAAATAGCAAAACTGAGTTAAGACATTCTAAGCAGTGCTTTGAGAATCAGGAATTTTGTGGGTGAAAATGCTTTCCTTATTTAAATTGCGGGTTTGTTGGTAAGAAATGCCTTTTTTTCCTTTGTCCAGGCAACTGGTGTCAGACTAGCACTAATTGCTCAAAACATAGCCAACCTGGGGACTGGAATTCTTATATCATTAATTTATGGCTGGCAGCTGACCCTGCTACTTTTAGCTGTTGTGCCCATCATTGCAGTGGCAGGAATGATTGAAATGAAGATGTTGGCTGGGCATGCTAAGAAAGATAAACGAGAGCTGGAAGCTGCAGGAAAGGTGGGTCTAGAGAAATTAATCTATTTCTGTATAATGTATACAGTCATATTTACCAAAGCATTGTTAATGGATGAATGACTTCTGAGTACAGAACATTTCACAATATACAAGTTCCAAAGACAGCCAGGTTCACTAGTAGACCTACAGAGCATCACACCTCTTTGATAACAATTGAAGACTTATGGTATTAACAAATTCATGTTTTTGTAGTTAAATGTTGGAATGTGCTAAAGACAATTCAGGCATATTCTCTTCTCATTCCTTTTCTAGACATCTTTGTTTTCCTTATTTTGCAACCACTCTCATTTTGACATTCTTTTTTTTTTTTTTTCCTTTCATCCCTTTTTGGCATGCCATCTATCTTACATTTATTACACTGCTTTTTTTTTATTATTATTTTCTCTCTCCTTCTTCATCTTATTAATGTTTGCAGTGATAATATGTATATATCCACTGGTTTCTGTTTGCCATTCCTTTGTTTCTTGAGTGGAGAGAAAGATGAGAACTGAAAAGCAAGAAGGCTAGACTCTTGTTTAACAAATTAAATGAAGGCATTTAATGTCACTTCATTCCAAAAATCCTTTTGGGACAGAACAACTATTTCATCACTTCCCAGATACTGCTTTCTTCAAGGTAAAACTTTTCTAAAATCTCTTCCTATGTCCTACTCTTCTTAAAAGTTGCTGAAAAGAAAATAATTTATCTAAGGTCATGCAATTCCATTCTCTTCCTTTCAAATGAGTACATTTCTTCTGCTTCTCTCTGAGGGATGAGCATTTATTTTATGTTGTTTTGCTGTAAGATGTGATAGAAAATAGTTGACAATTCTTGGAATAAACACTAAAGACTTTCTTAATGTAGCATATTGTGAAGAATTAGCACAGGTGTTACAAATGTTTATGATATTTTTTCGAAGCTTAAAAAAATATTTTCTTTTCATAGTAATGTGTGTTTCCCTTCTCAAGGCCACCTAAGCAAGCACCGGATTATAGGCATGTTATTTAATTCTCATTTTTTTAAAAATATGGGATTTTTTCAGTAAAAATATTGTTACACTTGGAAAATTCACTTTCTGCAAAGAGTTGCTGAACTTAGCTTACTAAAAAACCTTACTTGATGGTCTTAATTAAACTAAAATTACATGAAATGTGTACGATAGCAAAATGCATTAAAGCCTTGAGAGTCTTTTGAGAGAATCATCAAGGTTGGAAGAGACCTTCAAGGTCATCAAGTCCAACCATCAATGCAACACCACCATAATGACCCCTAAACCATATCCCCAAGTGCCACATCCATCTCTTGAGCACTTGCAGAGACAGTGACTCCACCACCTACCTAGGCAATCTATTTGAATGCCTGACCACCCTAACAGTGATGATTTTTTTTTTTTTTTAATATCTAATGTGAACATCCCCTGGAACATTTATGTATACAAAAGACTCAAGTCTAAAGAATCTGCAAGCTAAAAGAAGGTATCAGAGCAAATATTTACTGCTGCAGTCTCAGTTAGGCTCTAAGGCTCCTGAATAACCTGGACATTTTGATTATAGCCCAAACTCTGCAGACTGGAAGTTGAATGGTAATATGCCATTTTTCATGTTGAACATCTTCTCTATATTTGTTATTGCTGTCTAATGGTTTTTCACCATGTATTTGTAGAACATTAGAGAGGTCTTATCAAAACATTCTGAGCATTGTAAGAAAATCTCATTGTCCTAAAAAAATAAATGTAAAATGCTTATTTTTATATCAACAGTCTATGATTTTAATAACCAGTATAAAATATAAAATTATATTCCCACAGAATCTTCTATTAATTTAGAATAAGGAATTGCAACATACTTTTGATTAAAACATTTGTTTTTCTATTGCAGATTGCCACAGAAGCAATAGAAAATATTAGAACTGTTGTTAGCTTGACCCGAGAAAGAAAATTTGAGTCGATGTATGGAGAACATCTGATTCTACCATACAGGTATAATAAAAATAACTAAGCTAAAAAAATCTGTAATAAATTGCCAATATTTACTTCAACAATAATAGTTTTTTATTAGTGTGTATGATTTTATGTATAATTTCATTATCTCAGAATTGATGTCAATGTTTTGCATATTTGTATTGACAAATGCAACCACCACCACTCAGCATTTTTAGAAATTTGATTTAATTAATTTTCTGTTATAATATTGGTATCTTCTATTACAATGTTACTTGGTTTGGAAAAATGTTGGTTTTAAGTGAGCTTTTGAAGTGTTCTAATCTAAATTTCCACGTGATTTGTTGGATATTTATTTTAAACTATTTTAATATAAATTTAATATTACATTAAGGCACTTTTTAAAGTGATAGTAAGATTGAAAACATTTGAATAATTACTTACTGGTTTGGGGCTGAAAATAAAGTAATAAGGGGCTGAAAATAAGTCTGTCTGGACTAAATCAAAACATAAAATTATTGAAGTAAACAACTAAATAGATTCTACTAATTAAAGTTTTATTTGTTCCAGAATGGAATGTTTCATTTTCAGACATCTATGAGAAAAGTAAAGGAAATGAAAGTACATGTACACAGATATAATGGGAAAGAAGCAGGCGTGCCACTAGCACATCTACCATAATAAATGAGCTGTCAGAGCACAGTGCAGGACATAAAAGATATTACTTAGCTTTTTTCCCAGGCTGCTGGCTTTTGAGTTCATAATCTCGTGATTTGCAGAACAGTTCCTAACCATTCTCAGGGTTGACATTGATGGAATAGCTCCAAGACTTTAATCTTTCTGTTGCTCTAGTATAAATAAGAACTTATTGCTCTACGAGAGAGAAGATGTGTTTTTAGTTAATGTTTCGGTGTATGTAAACGTTCCATTCATAACAGTAGAAATTGAAGTTAATTGTTTTTTGTGTACTAGGATTTCAGTATGACTGCACACTGATGAAAATATGCATTCTTTCTGTACAGAAATTCTGTGAAGAAGGCACATATATTTGGCTTTTGTTTCGCCCTCTCACAAGCAATGATGTTCTTTACCTATGCTGGCTGTTTCCGGTTTGGTGCCTATCTAGTGGTAAATGGACACATGGAGTATAAAAGTGTATTTTTGTAAGTATCTCTTTTGCAATCCCTTTTCTGTCTGTTCAGAAAAATCAATTATAATTTAAGAGCAACAGCTCAATACCGGGCTATAGAAATATGATAGACTGAGATCCCACCGGTGTGGATACCAGTGACCTGCATACCCAAGAAGGTCAACCATACTGATTTTTGGTTGCCAACCTAATTAAAGATAATTAACACAGTTCATTTTGACCAGAAGACATTAGAAAGTGTCTGCATTCCATCTGCTAGCTGAACATCTCTAGCCAGCTGAGTGAATTTTTGGTTAGATTTGAAAAAGAGGGTTTGAACAAAAACTGTGTGAGCCCTTCTTTACTGTTCAAACACAGAATAAAACAGATCACTTTATGTATCTCTGAAGAAAAAAGATGAAGTTAATAAAAATGAATCTATTTTACTTTGCCTTAAAACAGGCTGAGGTGTCATATCTCAAATAGCTTGGTGATGATTTTGTTTCTATGGTGTGTGGCAGTAAGTAACAGTTGAAGACAACAGGTTCTTAAACTATTCTAATGTAGCCTATAAATTACATACAATTCCATAAAATGACATGAAAGTCATCAAAGCCCAATAAAACATAGTTTTCAATCTTTATCAGTATTGTAAATCCTGTAATTATTTTCCAGCAGAGATGTGGTAGAAAATTAAATATTTATTGTCACCTTGTTACAGGCTTGATTTCTTATTTTTATTGATGCCTTAACAAGTGATCACTAACTCCCAAAGGCCATTGAACCCTAGAGAGGAAACCACAGTGAGGATGGAACAGCATTAGAGTAACGATTCCATTCATTGACCCCTTTCCTCACAGCCCCAGCAGAGACTTAATAAACTAACTAGAATTAACAACTAAAGAAATTACTGCTAATAAGTAATGAAAATACTGAATTTGGAATGTAGGTGTGTTTATCTCATGTCATTAAATGAGCGTGAAAAGAAATTTCTGGAGCTAAGTGACTAATTAAAGCAATAATAGTTGATTGCTCCTTTATTTTTTCTAAACTTAGCCCTCTTTTCTCTGAGTAAAAGTTGACTGCAGCCACATTTCCACTGTTCTTTTCTTCATTATCTGTTGATATTTTTTTCCTGATTTCTTTACAGAGTGTTTTCAGCGGTTGTATTTGGTGCAATGGCACTAGGACAAACCAGTTCTTTTGCTCCAGACTATGCCAAAGCCAAGATATCAGCAGCCCACTTGTTTCTGCTGTTTGAAAGAGTGCCTTCAATAGACAGTTACAGTGAGGAAGGAGACAAGCCTGTGAGTAAGCCATGTGTGATGGGTGATACTATTTATTGGTGATATGGACAGCACTCTCCTCACTCTCTTCAAACTGATTCTTCCTCTCCTTCTGATTACATCCTTATCACAATGCATCTTTGACACTATCTGAACACAACATGGACCAAGTTCTCTATTGTGAGTCCAGCTTTTGCACATAGAGTAAAAGGGTATTTGTTTTGAAAATCTCTATTGATTTCTGGGGGTGGGGATACTTCTGCAATTCTATTCTAATCATCTGTGAAATTGTCTTAAAGATGTAACAGTGCTAATATTTTCATTATAGGAAACATTTGAGGGAAACATAACAATGAAAGATGTGGCATTTAACTACCCAAACCGACCAGAGGTCAAAATCCTCCAAGGGTTGAATCTAAAAGTAGAAAAGGGACAAACTCTGGCTCTTGTTGGCAGCAGTGGCTGTGGAAAGAGCACTGTTGTTCAGCTGCTGGAGAGATTTTATGACCCACTTGATGGAGAAATGGTAAGTATTTTTGAAAGAACATGTTAACAGGTTAAGTGAGGGTGCTCTTCATTGGTTTTCTGTGATGTTATAAGTACAATAGGTATTTCTAGTTTTATTTTTTAAGTATTCTTAATGTAAAGATCAGCAGTGACTCATCATCCTTAATTAAACTAGATTACGTAAGCCCCAGTTTCCCACATTACAATTACTGATCCACAGTCTCATGATGGCTTTAAATTCGGGACAAATTTCCTGAGGTTTTATAATAAGAACAATTTAAAAACTAATAAATATATGTATCTACTTCTGCTTGATCTAGTAATAGAATTTTTCATCTATGTTCTTTCAAAAAAAAAAGGTGAACATTGACAAAAGTAATTTTTTTCATAATTTTTACTTGTCAGAAACATCTTTAAGAGTATGGCTGCTTATTAAGTGATAGATTGTAAATACTTTCAGTAATTTTGGTTCAAAATATAGGGTTTCCTATACTACTCATTCAGCAACTTTACAATTTTTTTTTCACTTAGTGGTACTGTTAATTGCTGATAATTGTTATTTGATGTAAATGTGCTCAGAGGTTTTGTCTGAAACAGAACACACATTTTAGCCTTTATGAGGTGAGAATAAGAAGGATTTTAGAGCTTGTCTCTGCAGAGATACTCACAAAACATAAAACTATACTTAAATAAAGCCTAGATACAATGGAAAATATTTTTTTGAGGTTAAAAGTGCCCAAAAAGGTTCAGTTTAGTAAAGTGATGTGTAGAAAGAAGCAGCATAGGTGCCCCAAAAGTGTGCTTAACAAAGTGCAACTTCCTTATCAGTGTTTCTGACCTTGTGTCCATAAACAACCAACTACAGTCTACTGAATGGTAAAGCACAGACCTGTGCCATAGAAACCACAAAAGTGTTGGACTAATTTTCAAGCTGAGCTGCACTGTGAACTGAGTGAAAGGGGTTTAGCCTAAAGCAGAAACTGTCAGAACAGCTGTTCATTGGATTTTGAATCAGGTTCATTATGACACCTTTTCTGTTGAAGAAAAAGCTATATTGGCTGTTCTAGCACCAACTGTGGAGTTAGTAGAATAAACTCCGACAGCCATGCTATGAAGGGGGCAACTCTTCAACTACCCAGGTGATCTTGTCACCCAGCATGGAGCCTAAGTGCTGCACTGGGTCACTCTAGTGGAGATTTAAAAGTCCTTTTAATGTCCTGGTTTATTTGTGTCCAAGTTAAGGTGACTTCTGTAATTATGAAGCTGATACATAAAAAAAAATTAAAATTCAGTTTTTATTTATCTAATAAAAAATTATAACAATTCAGCAGGCATATTTAGCAGAAGTATGAGAGAGTTGCCAATAAAGAAAACTGTCTGCAAATGATATCATAAGGAAGTAAATTTCTTCTTTATAGATGCAAAATAGAGGAAAATTTTCCTGCTGAAGAAACAAGTGAAAGAACTTTACCCAAAGTTCTTTGAAGTTGCTTCAGCATATCTTATCTTCCACTGTCTTCAAAATCTTAATTAAATATTTAAGTAAAGAAATGATTGAGGCAGCATTCACTTCTATGAATTAGAAAATTTTGGAACATAGACAAGAAAGAGGGGGAGGGATTATGTGGGCTTGCAATTGGTAAGAAAGAGCTAAAGAAAAAGCTGCAGTTGCACAACTTCTGTGTATGAATTTACAGTAAGTCTCAAATTCATATATAGCCATGTGCCTAAATTTAAAACGTTTGCTTTCTCAGCTTTTTGATGGCAAAAATGCAAAGGCACTGAATATCCAGTGGCTGAGAGCTCAGATTGGTATTGTCTCACAAGAACCAATCCTGTTTGACTTCACTATTGCCGAAAACATCGCCTACGGAGATAACAGTCGGGAGGTGTCCTTTGAGGAAATTGTTAGTGCAGCAAAACAAGCCAATATTCATTCCTTCATTGATTCACTGCCAGATGTAAGTTATTCCCTTTCTTTCCTTCTCAGAACTGGATGTGAACTTACGTGGCAAGGAAAAACTGTTCACTTATAATTACCTGGGGTACAATAATTCTCTGAGATGAAAATAAATCTGAAACATTTTTTAAAATATTTTTCTTACCTAATTGTGTTTCCCATACTTATTTTCACTCTCGGAGATTCCACTGTCAGGTGAAGAGTGGAACTTTTAAGACCAATGGGAAGAAGACTTAGAATTATAACTAGCTGAGAGCTGCTCCTAAGGGGTGGGGTTTTTTAAGTTGAACATTTTTTTTTAAGCTCCTGGCTGTCTCAAGCATATGTAAAAGATTCTGCTAGACTGATGAGTTTACACTTTCTTCCACTTATACCTAGCCAGAATTTGAATTTCAAATATTCCTGTGGTTTAAAAACTACTAAGAATGTTTCACCTATATGCATGAGACAAACACATAATAGTATAAGACTGAGTATCTTGGGTCAGATGAAAGGTCTGCCATGCACAAAATCTTGTCCTTATGCAGTGACCAGGAAGATGTAATTACAAGTATTCAGAAAGGCCAAAAATTTAATCTCATTTCCCATGAATGCTCACCTCACTTTGCATGATTTTTCAGAGTTTGAACCCCAGTATTGTCACAGACTCTCACTGACTTTTGATGTTGTGTTGTCTGATTGAGAATAACATTGTCATTTCAACCTTAGAGTGGCCTGTTGCTTTGAATTTATTAAACACTGGATGTTATAAAGAAGTCTACTAGTAAAAATCTATAGATCTATGAGAGATAGAAATTCTGGTCAGCTGTTTTCAGAAAGCTACTGGTGTGGAATATGCAGATTATGGGAGGCTGGTGTCAGAGTTGATATTCTTCAACATACATCCAAACTGATTTTCATTCACAGCCTGAACTTAATACATTTTTTTCCAGAAATACAATACCCGTGTAGGAGATAAGGGAACCCAGCTTTCTGGTGGCCAGAAACAACGTGTCGCTATTGCCCGAGCTCTTGTACGCAAGCCCCAAATTCTGCTTCTGGATGAAGCTACTTCTGCCTTAGACACAGAAAGTGAAAAGGTAACTTAAGTCTGAGCCTGGAATCTGGAATCTAAACTTTTTTTTGGATTATGATTACTGTTTTTACTCCCACAGTTTAAAGCCAAAAGCTGGAAATATGGTGTTTTATGCAAATTACATATTTAGGCAAATAATAGACAAATATAAATGTCTTACCACTCCTTGAGGGAAAAAAAAGTATTTTATACATCTGTATGGCAGTAGGCAGATTGAAGCTGTTATGAAGAATGCATTCCTTAGCCTAGAAGTCTTCAGGCTTCAACTGAAAATGCTATCAAAATTGAATCAGGACACACAAACTACAGAAGCCAAAAATATCGAGGATGCTGCCAGAGAACATTTTTGGTTTTGTTTTTTTTTTTTTTTCCTGGGAAACTGTGCTATGTGGCTTTCTTAAGTTTTCCTCCTTCTCCCATTGCTTTCTGATCCTTGCTACATGTTCATGGCTAAAATGAAAATTTTAGGTAAAAATTGCTAAAACATTTACTTATTTTTCAAGGCCAAAGCTATAATCTTGATACTACAAAAGTACAATCCATCTGTAGAAAATTAACAGAGGCAAATATTATATCTTACATTATAATCTGGAAAGTTAAGATTTCTACTAAGTTTTGATCAATTGTAGGCATGAAAAAATGAGGTTTAACAGGAAAATGCCATTAAATAATCCCACAATTTATTGTTTTCTTGATTATATGCCAGTTAGGTATTTAATTTAACCTATTACTTTATTCTGCATTAATAAGAATAAGGAATAAATACAAGAAAGCAGAGATTGTTTTTAATAGCTTTCTGCCAGTGATAGCTTTAAGAAAATGTGATTCATGAGACTCCCTGTGAAATAATGAGAACTAGTATGATACCAGTTGGCCCAAGAATATTGACTTCCATATTTAATTAATCCGTCATGAAAGGAAGCTGTGGAGGTCCCCAATTAAACCTCCTCTTCACACAAAGGCCCATACTGAACTCAAATTTAGATTACTTTATGCTGTGTCTGGTAGGGTACTTGAAAATCTCAAGGAGATTCAGTAGAGATGTTTTTGTCCCTGTTCCAATGCCTAATTATCCTTGCAGTGAATCCTTTTTATATCCAGTCAGAACACCTCCTACAATTTAAAATAATTTTCTCTTTTTTTTCCTGTCATGCATCTCAGTAATGAGCTTGGTTCCTTCTAATTCTCTTAACTATCACATCATTATCCACTCTAACAGACGACTCTGCCAAGACACAGGCTAATTCTAAATCAAGAAGCTTGAGTAACAGATATTCCCTTTCCTTCACTGTCATATTAGAGTTTACAGATGGCAGTTGAAGTATATGTCATGGCAGCTGCCACAATAGCTCACCTTTTGGTTTGTTCATTGTGCAGATTGTCCAGGAAGCGCTGGATAAAGCTCGAGAAGGTCGTACGTGCATCGTGATCGCTCACCGCCTCTCCACCATCCAAAATGCTGACAAGATCAGCGTGGTCCAGAATGGCAGGGTCGTAGAGCAGGGCACCCACCAGCAGCTTCTGGCTGAAAAAGGCATCTACTATTCCCTGGTCAATGTTCAAAGTGGATAATGCAACATCTCAATTCAAGGCAGTACTTATCTCTGAATTGTCACTGTGGCTACTATCGTCATTGTAATTATTTCAATATCAACAGTCAGTCTTGATACTTTTAGTTTTCTTCATTCCTTTCATAAGTTATACAAACCCAAGAAATACTAAGTAAATGTGTACCAGTTTCTCACTACTAGTTTTCATTATTCAAACCTCTTTTCTATGTGGCCAAAGCAGATGCCCATGGCACTCATGAAAGTAGAAGCATGCTAAGCCAAATTTAATTAATATTACCTTGCTTTGAACTCTTTCAAAAATCACACTAATTAGGTGTAAGCAATTTAAAAATATTTTCATGCTCATTAAAAACAGTTTTGCTCTTGTCAGAAATAAACCTCAAGCCTTATCCTCGCTGTGCCTGTGTCAGACAGTCAGTCCTGGCCTATTAGGCTTTTTACCATATGTTATGAGAACTTGCGGGTCAGCTGAAGCTTTATGCCAGGTGTCTCTTTTTATGATGTGGAGTTTTAGCCTGGGATATCAGTAAAGGCCTTGAAAATATGGGCACAGGCTGAAAACAAAGGTCCCAGAACTGTAAGTACCTTACTGATCATTGAAGAGTTGCAACCTTAAGAGATGGAAAAAGACTGCTGGAAAGGAAACAGAAATTAAACAATAGATAAGGAAAAAAACCCAAGATCATAACTGATGGACAAGACAAGGCATCTGCTGCAGCCGGGGGAAGTACTCTCTGCAAGTCTCTCAAAGTCCTAGGAGTCAGAGGTCAAGGACTAAGAGCTCTCTGAAGACTGCAATATTTTATACAAGGTGAAAATCCTGGATTTGGACTTGGAGGAGGGGGAAGGAAGGCATCCTTTTCAGTGTTGACATCCTTGGTTGAAGAGCTCTTGAATCTGAGCACTGCCTTGACTGAGACTCTCAAGGACTGTAACCATCGGTGCTGAATTCCTGGAATTGGCTCTGGGATATTGTATACTGTCTGCTAATACAGGATGGCTGTTAAGGGCTAACTGCTTCGAACATGGAGTAATATTGACTAATATTTATTAATGACTAAACAGTAGAAATGTATTTTGTTAGTGAGTATTTATGCAGTAAACTTTTGTTTTTAAGTTTAAAACTGTCTTGATTAATCAATTGTCCGCACTTCTGTCATAGCAATTTCTCATTCCCTGAGATTTATACATATGGTCTGTCATACCTACACCTAGATATTTACTCACCCAGAACCAGTCTGTAGGCAGATAGGCATATCAATTAGGCTCAACCATGTACTAATTACACTCTACAGAATGTTGATTGATGCAGTCTCATTGTATTCCTCTTGAATCACATACCTATTTTCTTTTGTTTCTGTCTTAGATGGAAAACCAGTTTGACTGGAAAATTTGTTTGTTTCCTATTTATGCATTACTTGATACAATAAGGTTCTTGTCCGTCAATAAGGATATTACTCTGCATAATAATAAAATAAGTTATACTTGAAACTGTAAGAATGAAATAGGTACTCTTCAACATTATAGTCCGAAGATCCAAGTATGAACATACTTAAAGTGATTTTTTTTTATCAAATTCTGGATGTTAGTATTTAGTTTTTAAACTATTTTTAACTGTTGATGATACATTTTCTAATTATTGGATTAGGAATGATTGAGTTATTTCCCCAACTCATTTCAAAGATGTTTGATTTAACAGAACAATTTAGCTCTTCATGAAAATCAAGATAACACTGTAAATACTTTACCAGAAACATCTGAAAACAAAATTTTTTTTAAATTTTGGCCATATAGTTGTAAGTATATTTCAGAAATTCACGTCAAATGCAGAAACTTTCCAAAACAATCTATTTTCCTCCATTCTTTTCTTTTACATTTTTAAAGAAGTATTTGTTGAAATTTGTGCAAAAGTTTGTATAATAATTCCAAATCCACTATAAATGCTTGAACAGCTATGCTGCTGCTCACAATTACATCCTTTTCAGAATTTTTTTACAGAAGACCACAACAGCCATATTGCTACAATTGACCTACCGTTCAATACCTCATCATGTAGTTTATAGGCACAAAGCCAAAAGAACAGACAAAGACACCTCCAAAAATGAGTTATTCATCATATTCTATTCGTACACCTTTAAATTTCAGTGGTTTACCCAAAGGAACTAGGACAATTCTGCTTTAAGGACCATTATTCCACCACATCTTTCCAAGGAACTTAAAAGGTTTTACTCCTCAGCTCTGCCTTTTCAGTTAGGCTGTAACCATTCTGGTTCCCCTTAATGTCACAAGACACTTGTCTGAGCTCCAAGTCCTCCTTGTTGGAGCAGTCAGCTCTTGTCTGCCCATGAGCATCCTGAATGCAGGATGATATTGTATATGTTGTTATTCTGAAATAATAGGTTTTTTTCCTCTGTCTTTGAGAACCTGCATAGTTTCAAGCAGTACTCACTGTTTTGAGGGGTGACAATTTAATGTTTTCCCACACATTTCTTGTGCCTCTAGGCCCATTATCTTTGGAGCAAGTCTTTAGAGAGATGTCAGCATTGACACCACCTTGGCAATCCTAACCACTTTGCAAATGCCACTGACTATGGGGAAACAGAAAGCAAGGACTTACGTTCAACAGCCTGACAGCCCTTCTGCTGAAACAATTAATCAAAATAGAGTTCTCAGAGGAAAAAGAGGATTTACGTCAAGAAAGTCATTCTTACTGCAGCTTCTTATCTGGCTGTTAAATACCAATATCCTATTGCCCAGCTTTCTCCAGCATATTGACTCCTGCAAGGATTATTGATCCTTATGCAGCAAGTATCTCATTTCTAAACCCTTCTATAATTTCTGACATAGAGTGAGAGCATGAGTAAACTCCACCATTCTCCCTCGCCTCAAGAGTTTCTGAAAGAGTATTTCTCACCAACACCATAGACCATGTACCATGTCCAAAGGAAGACTATACATCAGTTCTGGATCTCCACTAGTCTCTTCTTCAGGCATTCCTTCAATGTTCTTCCCGAACTATCCCACATGCTGGGAGAAGTTCAGTGGTCTTCCTCCCTAAAACTGACTCCCCATCAACCAAGATTTAGTGGAACAAGTTCTCCTTTCTTGCAAGTAAATCCTTTGAATCTGGTGTCTCTTTCCTGTTGCTATACTTGTCTATAAAATCAACCTTCCTGGTAGCTTAATTTCTGTAAGACACTAAATATCTCCTTTAAGCATTTGTTAATGAGTAATCCTTGTAATTATTCATAGCACAAATAGACATAAACATAATATCTTCCTCAAGGTATATAGTCTATTTGTACCTTTGTAACTATTTGTCATACTCCTCTCCCTCAAAATCCAGTCTAACTTGTAGATTTGGTCATTGAAAGGAAACAAGACAGCTTGGAGAAAAGAAGAAACTTGATACACTGCTTATGAATATAGGGCAAAACCATTCAATTCTTGTGCAGAGAAAGGCTACATTGCAATAGTATCTATGGACAGACTAAATAACTGTTATTGTCAAGTACTCAGTCTTGTAGACAAATTGTCTAGAACAATGTAGCTTAATTATAAATTCATTTTGTATTTCCAAGAGAGGATGGTATCATTATTCTATCATTATCATTATTACCTTAAGGCAGTTAATTGAAAGCTGAAAGTAAGAAAAAGGATTGGCAGCAACTTCAACTTCTTTGCTGCAAATTTCATGGACTCTAGAGCTATCAAAAGTAGAGAACAGGAAAGAAAAGAGTAGAACACACAAGGGCAACTATCTTTAGCAATCCCTGTTACTGAAAGGTGAGTACATTTCATTTTGGCTTTGTGTGCTTATTCCTGTATACATTTCATTCCATTAAAGATGGAGATCAGTATCATAACACTGTTGCTGTAGAGATCTAGCACAGGACTGCACATAACTCAAAGTGAGTATTCAAATCTAAGTAATTTCTCTAAGCAAATCTATCTTCTGCAGGGTTAACAAAGGTCTGGCCAATGAAGACTGGGGCACATTTCATCCTGTTCTAGAGCTGCTGTCACTAGCAGGTCAGATTAGCAACAACCTTGTATTGTATCTCTTCATGAGAGGGTGTGAGATGATTACCATAAATACCTATATTGTTAATGCCTTGGCATAGAGTAAATGAATCACACCTTGAATGAGTGCCTACTAAAATTAGCATCTTCGATCCTGCATTACGTAATGTTTTATAAAAGTAGATCCAGAAACACTGGCTGCAGCCTTGCATTCACCAAGCCAGAGACATTTTAATGGAAATACTAGAAATTGTACGGGCTGTTTTAAAATGTCGTGACATTTAAAGTCACTGATGTTTTAAGTAACTTAAATATAAATATTGTGCTTACATATATAATCTCTGAGTAGAAATGGTATCATTCATTTGCTTATTAAAGGAGATAAATATGTTAAGAATCTTTTTTAAATACACAAACAGTTGTTCTAAGATAAAAAAGCGTGGTCCTTACACCATCTAACAAACAGAAATTGCTTTATTTACACATTAATTCTGATTTGGTTCTCAAATCACAGATGAAAAAGGATTAAGTGAATAACTTGATTAATCCAAGAAAAATTTATTAATTACATACACACAAACATTATATACTAGATGTTAAAATGAAGCAATGTTGAGGGGAGAAGGAATGCATATCTCTATGACACAGGAACCCACCTACATTTCAAATGTCCATAATTAGGACAGCTTTCATTACAGCAATATATTAAAAAGCCAGGACAGAACTTAGAAAGAATGGAGCTACTATAGAATCATAGAATGACTTGAGTTGGAGGGGACTTTAAAGAACATCTGGTTCCAACCCCTCTGTTGTTGACAGGGATACCTTCTACTTGACCAGGTTGTTTAGAGCCCCCTCCAAGCTGGCCTTGAACACTTCCAGGGATGGGTCATCCACAACTTTTTTTGGGTAACTTGCTCCAGTGCTTCACCACACTCAGAGTAAGGGATTTTTTCCTAGTACCTAATCTAAGCCTGCTCTCTTTCAGTTTGAAGCCGTTTTCCAATGTCCTGTCCCTACATGCCCTTGTAAGCAGTGTAGGTGCACTGTGACCAGCACTATTTACTCTCTTTACTGCTGGGGCTATGACAAGCTGTTTGGTTAACACTGACACCACACTTTTTTTCTCTCTAGACACTCTTGTCTTTCCCCATGATTAACTTTTTCTTACCTTCCCTTTTACATATATGGTATTTTGTACAGCTTTCGTTTTGGATTGTGCTTGCTTGTTGTGGAAACTTTTCAGTCATTCTTTGATATGCATATATTTAATACTGTTGTAAAGCAGTACATCATTCCCATGTTGTTCAACAAACAAACGGAAAAAAAAAACAAAATAAAATTTTTGCACACATTCTAAAACAAGAGTAGGAAATGGCACTATGGAATTATGACAGATTTCTCCATCCATCAGATGAATTCCTAATCTAAATTAAGTTTTCCCAGGATTTTCTTTTGGATAGCTCTACAGAAGATTTATTTACATGTATCTGTCTATTTTTCACTGTAAAAGAAGATGAGTTATTAAAGATCAGAGTTATTTACATATCTGCTGAATCAAAACCAGCTTAGACACTACTCCTTATGCATATTAGAGTTGTGAATTACAGTTCTGGATGCTAATATTTCCCTGCTAAGCTTGTTAATGGTACATTCAATGAAGCATACAGCAATCTAGTTTTGCAGATGTTTGTAATTTCGTTTCCTGCAATTTCCTGAGGAGCTTGATAGATAATCTGAAGCTTGGTTGCTCACTTGGTGCTTGTATGTAGTCATTTGAAATCTTTCCTCTGAAGATATGATTATTCCTCCTACCTCTCATTTCCACACTACTACCTATGAGACTTTAGCTGTAGAAAAAACGTATGTGATTTCCATCTAAAAATATTTCATTTCAAAATGAAAATAAATTTCAAAATATCATTCAAAATTTCTCTGTAATTACTTGTGAAAAATTGAAATGCTATAAGTAATTTTTGTGATTGAACTTTAACACCAGTTTCCTTTGAGTTCATGTTGAAAGATGTGTATTTTCTTCTTTATTACTCAGAATATTCTGTAAATCAACATTTTTTTCTTCCTATGGCCATGTCTTTAATTTGCCACATGATGGCCACATTTGTTCAGAAAATGGCTAAATTTATCTGCATTGTCTTTTTTTCTTTTTACTTCCTCGTGTATGTCCTGTTTGACTCAATATATGCAGTATTCTTCTAACCTAAACAACAATGTTCTCTTCCTTGCCTAAAGGACTAGCACATCAAATTTACAGTCCTGACAGCATTGCTGCCATGTCCTTTAAAGTCAGAATTCCTGAGACCTAGACTAAGTCAGTAGACACTAACTGCTCTTCCCAGCTTCTACTACATCAAGACCTGCTGCAGGCAATCCATGATGGTAGATAATGTTTATCTCCATAATCAAATCAAAGGCCTTTCATTTATTTATTCCTAATTTTATCTAATTTGTCACAAAGCCTATTAAGATAAAGGAGAAGGATAAAGAAGAATCTTCCCTTGTAAAAAGTATTTCAGAGTATTACAAGACCAAAGAGGTTTTCATTTAGTCTGGGTAATATGATTCCAGATACAGAGTTTGAGTTCCATTTTTTTTGAGCGACTTGCTTCTTTAAGAGTATTCTCATTCAACACCACTATCATTCTACATTGAATTTCACATGACCTCTAAATTTTGCAGAACAGGTATAGGAATTTACAAAATAGGGTATTAAAATGCCACAATTATATTGAAGTAAAACTGTTCACCTGTGAGACAACAGGCATTTTACCACCAACATTGGTATTTTATACTAGGTGAATTCAGTATTGCCTGTTAATAAAAGATAAAAGCATTTCACAGTAGCTTGATTTTGCAACTGTGGACAGGAAATTCAATGTTTAGTTGAATTTAATATACCACAGACTTTAAAACAGATGTTCAATGCACTTTCATATGACCTAAATGAAAATAATTTTAAAATAATTTAACTGTCTAATTGGTTATACTGGCTGCAGTGAGGACACAGAGATGGTTTATTGCTTTACACTGAGAAAATTCTGTTTCTAGGACGAGATTGGTTCACAAGAAGAAAATAATTCTCAATAACACACCAAGGAACTTCTCACTGTGGGTGAATATGTATACGCACAAACACTATTCTTTTTTGAGTCCAGTAGCAGAAGAAAAAGTGATGGGTCCGATTTCATCTGAACACAACAGTTTATTATTGTGAGGGAGGAAGAACACTGGAACATGTTGCTTAGAGAGGTTGTGGAGTTTACATTCAGATATCCAAAACTAAACTAGTTATGGCCCCAAACTACTTGTTCTACTTAGCCCTGCTTTAGCTAGGCTTTGGACTAGACAGTCTCCAGAGGTGCCTGTCAACTTCAGCCATTCTGTTTTTCTATGCAGTAAAAATGGTGGTTGAGTGTATGGATCCAACCAGTTAAATATAACCACTCCATATGGTGGCTTTCAGTATGTCAAAACTATTCAATACATCACTAGTGTATTAAGAAGTAAATAGTTGTGAAAAAATGCTTGAACAGAACTTCATAGACTTCTGTACAAAGAGTACATAAAAGTCTCCCATGCCTCAAAGATGACTATAACATGACAAAAGGGATGTCATAGAAATACTTCATGACCTCTGCTGACAGCCTGAGGCAAAGAATCAGATTTGGGTTGTGTCTGCCAAAGGAGAAAGAGGGTTGTTTCTTCACTCTTACCAACAAGCCATTATTTCTAACAGAACATTGTTTTGATATCATGACAGATATATATTCAGTGAAAGCCAGGGACTGGCAAATCTTTGTTGTTAGGAATTGCAAATAATTAATTACAGGATAGCCACAAGCAGCTGGAGAGTGGATGCTCAAATACTGCCTTGGCTGCTTCTCTCTGCTCTTCTGAGAGCAGGTCACCCCTTCCCCTCTGCCACCTCCTCATTCTACTGCATTGATGTAAGACCCTCAAAGGCCACCCTGAGAACTCATAATGAAAGAAAAACACTGAGTTCCTCGAAGTTTCTAAGAACTCTCACATTATCAAACCTCATTCTGTTCAATTTTTTTTTGTTTATTTTTTTGAGCTTTTGTCCCTTCTCAACCAACGCTATCAAACACTAAAAGACAACACTGATTTTCTAGATATAAATACAACCATCCATTAAACTAATTCGAGAAAGAAAATATAGCATAATTTAAAGGCTATTATAAAACTTTGTGGCAATTTTTTTCTTTATTTGTACATCAGTGAAGAATTTTCCTGAGATTTTCCTTACATTCTGATAGGAAAGCTGGAGAAAGAAATGACCAGGTAATAGGAAAGTTTTCAGTCAAGTCATGGCTGTTCTTTTTTATAATAGAGATATCAAGTGAATGTTCTCTAAAGATTTTTCTAATATTTTGTTAATCTTATTACAAATATTTCACAGAACTCTAGGAATTCAACTTCTGTTATGTCTTTGAGCTAACATCATTTTATGAGTGAGGGAGCACCTGCATTTTCCCACTCTAATACCATCTGTACCAGATCACTTGTACTCTTCCTCCATGCCCACGTCTTTCCCTCCTCATTGTCCCCTTGCACTCCCCTGTTCCCATTTTGCCATAAGCCCTACCTGATTTGCAACCTGGTTTCTCTTCTTCCTGCCACAACTTTCCTGTTCATCCTTTTTCCTCTTCTCTGATGCTTTCCCTCCCCTGTCAGTGGGTCAGGACCACAGGAGGGTGAGGCATAGAGCAATGCACAAATTGCTGCCACACTCCTGCTCTGAGAGGGGCCCTGGGGAATGGATCTCTCACAGCTGGGTTTTTTTAGTGACATTTCCAAGATTGCAAAAGGAATAGGGAAAAAGTGCAATGTTCATTCAGGTGGTGGATACCTTTTTCATTGCATTTAGAGCTGGTTTTACAAAAGGCTGGAAATTGACACTTGTGATTCTGGCCTTCAGTCCTGTTATGGAATTCTCATCAGATCTCCATGCAAAGATATGAAAAACATATGAGTTTTCAATAAAATGGTGACCCATATCTTCTATAATCCCATTTGGTGTGTGTAAGATTTGAAAATACAATCTGTCTCTTAGTGAATATAGATCTTTGATATAGGTGTGAATATATGCATGATGACACTAGTGCAGCTGTAGAAGAGCAGTGCCACCAGCACGGAGTCAGATATAATGCTGTACGTTTCCACATGTTGGCTGTTTTTATAACAGTGGCTAAAGACATTTTTCATTTTTCTAATATATTTTTACTGCTGATTTTTTCTTTTAATTTCTTTTTAGTAGTTTAAAAAAGCGTCACAAAGCATGTAGAGATGGAGTCCCTTTCTTAAAAAGAATATGGTCTTACAGACCTCATAAACCCAGTGAGAGTTACAAACTAAAAGGACAGGCACATGGCAAAAAATCCCTGAGTATAACACTAAAATACCAAGGCCATGCATATGTGTTTATTTGTATTACATTATGAAGTACCAGTCTTGCCATCTTTTTGATCCTTTATCTAAATATAAACAGCATGACCACAAAACCCAGCAAGTTTTGAAACTCAGAATTCAATAACAACTGTCACCCACAGAAAACATGTTCCATCCCTTTATGCTCCAGCTGCCACTGTTACCTAGCTCAGCTAAGGAACATCTTTGGGTACCTTCACTTGGCTGCCCAGTTCCATACAGGATCTCTCTTTGATCACCCAGTACTGTTCATTGCTCTCATAACTCTGATTATCTCTTTTTCCTGCTCATTCTCAAGGCACTGTTTGCCAGCCACTTCCTGCCATGAGTGCACTAAACCTGATGTAGGTTTTTCCTCATGGCTCAGAAGTAGAAAGACCTTCCCTGTTACTGAGACCAGGTCTTGTTTTTGTAGAAAACAAGTGTATGACCTGAGCTATTTAGCTCCACTGCTTCAGGAAGGGTATTCTACTTGTTTGAAGATTGAACATCTCTTTCCAACAAAATAGATGCACAGTTCCTGTATATTAATTTATTCCTGAACCAACACTGAGCCTTTGCTTTAGTAGCTCCCTCCTGTGGGTTTACTTCCCTGTGCTGTTTATAGAAATAAATCTTATCTTAGATTCTCCCTAGGCAAGCAAATTAAGTCATTTTAGTTTTCTCATTCAGTATAGGTTTTCACTGATCATATTTTTTTCATTTTGTCATATTGTATTTCACATAATTATGGTTCATCTGCTTCTCTTTGTACTACTCTCCAATATAGTTTACTCAATGCTATAAGATATTCTGGTATTCTTTTGTCCTGGTCTTCTCACTGGTTTTCTGTACTGGTCGCCTCAATTTTGTACCATCAGAAAATTTCATAATCATGAGTAGTGTTTGCATGCCCAAGTAATTAATTTAAGTAAGAGCAATAAATCCCAAGACCGAGTGAAGAATTAATGTTGTCAGCTCCCTTGGGTATTATTACATCTCCATGCTGAACACCTCCATCTTCCTTCAAACTGTTTTTTAACCTACTGTTCTTTTATTACTTTACAACTATTGTTTAATAATTTATCTCATGGCTTTAGGATAAATTGGCATTAATGAAGTCCCAATGGATTCGTTTTACTGGGTCTAGCCTTTCTAGAAAAAAGTGTACCAAAGAATTGGGTTCATTCTTTGTTTCCCTAAATCATGACATAATTTATTGACATTTATTTCAGACTATTATTTTATTTAGGATTTGTTTGCAAGATTCCTGTGCTGTTTTTGTAGAGATATAAGTGCAATTTCTCAGGTTACTGTTTCTGTTTTAACTCTTTAGCCTCATGTCTCTATCCACAATTTGAAAATAATCACTAAAAATCTTTTATATTGAACCAGTATTATGTTTGCCAGGTTATTCAATACTCTGGAATAAAGAGTTCATGATCACCATGAGAAGCACATTCCTTCCTTACCATTCTCCATCTCAAGTCAGATGTGGTAATTAAGATACTCCAAATCACGTTTGTTACCCTGCTTTTGGCATTATGCACTTTTGTCGGGTTTTCTTACTGAAAGTTAAGTCTAAATCACAGTTTCAAGTCCATCCCTGTGTAATTATCATCTCAATGCTTTTTAATTTCCAAGACACATTAAATGAAAACCCACTGTTGCAGACCTTTTCTCTGTTCATCTGTAATTACAGGAAGATAAAATTGCTCAGTATATCACAAGTATAGAGGGGCAGTCAATACACTTTCTTCTACTCTTAGCAAGATCTTTATTGGGCTTGGATTACTGTGTACAAAAATATTTTATACATCTTCAATGTATTTCAAGGGAAATGTATGCATATACACAATGAAAGGAAGGGTAATTGATGCAGGGACCAAAAATAAAAAGGTGAGCTGCACAGGAACAAACGCAGATCCAAACCAATATGGTTAATCCGACTTCTCCCTTTATTGTTTACAGACAGTAGTTTTTATACACTTCTAGATAGTTTACAATCATGAGCACACTCTCATTGGCAAGCAAACATTGTTTGTTCCTGTCTTAAGGTGGCTAAAGTTTTACATTGCAGACCTATACTAAATCACACCTAGATAGCTCAGTACTTTCTGTTATACCTTAACGTAATTTCTGACTGCGCCACAAACTTATTCTTAACTGCGCCACAGGCTTCAAGGCCACCGAGGCCCACATCTGAGGCCTAGGCTGGGGTAGCTCAACCTTCACTTTAAACATATAAATCACGCACATCAGGATCGTGACCCATTTCTCTCAGAAATTCCTCTACAGGTAATCTCTTGTATGTTCTGTGGGTTTTTTTTGTGGTTTTTTTTACTTTGAGGTACCAAAAAAAAGAAGATGTCAAACATACTGCTATCAAACAGGCTATATCAGCCAACATCTCCATAGGTATTGCTTTCTTTTTGATACATACATCATCAGTCTTGGCCTTCTGGTATGGAAACATTGTGATACTTCCTAATTTTAATAGAGTTCACAATCCCAAGATTCTTCTGCTTGATGAGGCAGCATCAGCTTTGAATACTGAGAATGAATCAGCAGCGAAGGCAGCACTGGACCAGGTCAGTGTTGGTCAGTGTTGAAGTGCTTTTGTTAATGCCCATGGAATTCAGTTAATGATGTTATGGGGAGGACTGAACAGCAGCAGGCTCCCCAAACAAGCTTTAGTTCTTCAAGCACCAGAGAGCTCAATGTGTGCTGAGACCTAAATATCCACAAGCAGTTTTGGAGTTCCCTGTGGTCTTATAAACACCCAGCAAAGTAATAGAAAAACAGCTTGGGGGGTTTTGCTAGAGCAGCTGCTACATGTTGACTGCTGTCTAGACCTAACTTGTAAACCACATTGCTGGCTCAAAGCAATAGCCAATCCTGTATTTCTTGCTGTCTGCTCTAAGCACGTCTGTGAACCATTTACAAAAGAATTCCACCTATTACCCAGTCTGATTCAATCATTTGCTGACTTATTTCCCCCTCTGTTTCTCTACCTTACTACACACCTATGCTTATGCTCTGGATAAAGACAAATTCTCACCATCGTATAAAGAGTTTCAGCAATGATCACAGT
Organism: Anomalospiza imberbis; assembly: GCF_031753505.1. Lineage (NCBI taxonomy): Eukaryota > Metazoa > Chordata > Aves > Passeriformes > Viduidae > Anomalospiza > Anomalospiza imberbis. Next base: position 130,928,345 of record NC_089681.1, read on the forward strand.
TCCTCTATGAACAAAATGTTCAGAGAACATTTTTCACAATATACTGTCACAGGAGAAGTTCCTAATCTACCTTCTCATTATCAAAGATCTTTTAATTCCTAATGTCTACTTGGACACCTAATTGCCACTAATTTAGCAAAATTGGACTCTCTCTTTGTCCAGTAGTTCTAATTCCTGATAATTCACACTACTTTGTGAAGCTATGCTTGCTGGCACACAGAGGGATCTTTCTCCCAACCCATGACCTGGGAAGTGAATCCCAGAGACAGCAGGGCAGAGAACTGCTGAGACAGAGATGTTTGGTGGGGTTCCCAACTAAGTGCTGCAATATAAAATTTACAGAGCTTGTTTAAACAAGACATTTAGCCTCTCACCTCCCCCACAGAGCTTTGAAATATGTTTTCATATTGACATTTCTGGCAGAGCATGACAGAAAACTTGCTGGGACTAGACTAGCTCTGATTGCTGATGTTGAGCAAGACAAAGCTAACCTGTTGTCTGTCAAACATTCATTTGTCCTCCTCTTGCCTAATTTTTCTCTTCCTCACTGTGCTGAGCATATACCTCCACAGAAGGTTTATCCAATGTAGACTAGACTCTTTTCCCTGCAGGCTTTACCAAACCTCTGATGAATCTCTGTTTACTCTTTTTGTGAATGGGATGTTCTGCTTCTGGAAATGAAGGATCTTAACTTGATTTTCTTCTGCATTTTGGTGTGGTTTGAACTTTTTAGTATCACCTCAGACATAGTGAAGCTCTCAGGCTACCAAGAAAGATCATACATTTTTAATAGAATGGTTTGAATGGCTGTCATTTCCAGTTCTTAAATCACGTTCCAATATAAAGATATCGGGTTTATCTAGAAATCCATGGACAACACCCCATACATTACAATTTAATCTTTTATTTCCTAATTCTAAAACACATATTAAACCACTTATATTCCAGCAGTTCAAAATGTTCAGTGAAGATTTTTAAACTGAATCATATAAAGTTTGTACTCATTTCTTGGATCATCAGATATTAATACAAAGTCATCCCAGCAGACACTGTCACAATGTGCCTGTAAATACATCTTTGTTGCAACAAACTACATACTTCCAAGATTCATTTTACTATTTTTTAGTAATTTAAAAGATGGAAAAAACAATATGAGTAACAGAAGTATGATTTTAAGTACAATTTTGGATAAGTATTTTTAACTAATACAAATAAGCCCTTTAAGTAAAAATTGTTAAGTGATAATTTTTTTGTATTTTTGAAGTGTTGTGAAATAGAATTATCATGAATTAATGGTAGTCTTTTTTCCAGGGAAAACTCAACACCTGCCTGGGGAGGATATTGAAGGGGAAGCTCAAAAGTATAAACTCTAGATATTTGTGTTTAGAACGTAAAAGGGCATGAAAATAACAGAGTACCTTAACATAGATTTTCATTGCAACTATATTTTGCAGTATCTGATTAAACTTGCATTATTGCTTTAGTCTACCTTGAAGAAACCTAAAACTATTGTGAAGTTCAAATTTCTCAGCTGCCCATTTTGACTTTTACCAGAATACCATTTTAAAATATTTTGTTCAACTCTAATACAAAGAGAGGAAATATTATACGTACCTGAAACTTTTTATCTGGAGCCACAATTTCATTGTTTCCAGGTCGGGAAAGGATGATACACGTAGCTCAGTGGCTCATAATGCAGATTTTATAGCTGCACTTGAAAATGGTGTCATCACAGAATGAGTTCATAATGAATTATTGGAACAGAATGGAGTTTAATACAAGCTTGTCAGTATGCACATAGCTTTTCTCATAGCTTTTATCATATTGTGCACCACTGACCTAACTGGATTGAATTGCTCCCAAAGGTGCCTCCAGTTTTCAAGTGTTTTCTCAGTGAAAAAACTCCAAGGGAAAAAAGCTCCCTAGAAGAGTGCTAAACTTCAGATTAAGAAAAATTCATATTGAGTAAAATGTTCAAGTCTAATTCAAAGCTGTGAATTACAGGAATTCTAAGCAATTTTTTTTCAGAAGCGTGACATTAAAAATAAAGATTGTGTAGGTAAAAATTAAGATCGTAGGATAAAATAATGTATAAGTAAATATTAAGGTTGTGGCAAAAATGAAGTTGTGGAGCTGATTGCATCTCAGACTACCTTTCCAAATCATAGGATTATTAAATCACTCAGGTTGGAGATGGCTGTCTAATCCAAGCCCTGCTGAGGGCAGGGTGCACTCTGAGGCCAGGGCAGGGTGCTCAGGGCTGTGGCCTGTTGACTTTGAAATACTTCCAAAGGTGGAGATTCCACGCCCTCCTCAAGCCCTCTGCCCCAGTGCATCTCTCCCTCACTGTGAAAATTCAAAATCTTTTATGCAAGTACCTATTCATATCAACAGCATCTTAGTGACTCAGGCTTCTGAAGTTTTGTCAATCAGACAGGGTTTATCTGCACTATTTTTATTATCTCCCAAGCTACTTCCTGAACTTCTCAAGCAGTTTCTCTCAGGCCTACATTTTAGGTAGCTTTAAGTTTCATCTCCTATTCTTCTTGGCTCCCTCCTCACACTGAAAGTCTCTCTCATTGACCTTCTGATTCTCTTTTAATTTTGGGGTTTTTTTTAGAATTCTTGCATTTTAATGAGACTTTCTGGCAGGTCTCTTCAGTTAACTTAGTTCTGTATATTTTCGTAACAGTTTAGCATAATAAAATAATCAGAAAAGAGATCTGTGGCTAAAACACATACCCACCCACCCCTTACACACCCCACTTTATAAGTGTTAGTGTAATGTCAAGGTTTTCACTTAATATACAGAAAACTTACTGAAACTCGGTACTTGACTGGGCTTTGCAAAAGTACTCAGCTCTTACCAATCTTTCTTCTTCTTGACAGGAATTGTAGTTTTTATTCAGAATTGTTCACCATTTGAAAGTACAGGATAAGATAGAATCACAGAATTACAGAATGGTTTGGGTTTGAAGGGACCTCAAAGATCATTTATTTTCAACTCCCCTGCCATGGGCAGGGACACCTTCCACTAGACCAGGTTGCTCAAAGGCCCCTCCAACCTGGCCTTGAACACTTCCAGAGATGGGCCAGCCACAGCTTCTCTGGGCAACCTGTGCTAGTGCCTCACCTCAGTTTTCTTCCTAATGTATAAATCTACTCTGTTTCACTTTAAAACTGTTACTGCCCATCCCATACCTACACTCCCTCTCCAGCTTTCTTGTAGCCCCCTTTAGATACTGGAAGGCTCCTATAAGGTCTTTCCACCTTCTCTTCTAGAGGCTGAACACACTCAATTTTATCAGTCTTTCCTCAAAAGAGAGAGGTTCCAGCCCTCTGATCATGTTTGTGGCCTCCTTTGCATTTATCCAGCAAGTCCATGTCCTTATGCTGGGGCCCCCAGAGCTGGATGCAGCGTTCCAGCTGGGGTCTCACGAGGGCAGGGCAGAGCAGAGGGGCAGAATTCCCTCCCTGCTGGCCACGCTGCTTTTGGTGCAGCCCAGGGTGTGGTTGGCTTCCTGAGCTGCAAGGGCACCTTGCTGGGTCCTACCAAGCTTCTTAGCAACCAACAGCACCAAGTCCTTCTCTCAGCTGCTCTCAGCCCATTCTCTAGCCAGCCCTTATCCATGCTGGATTACCTCAGTGCAGCTGCAGGACCCTGCACTCAGCCTTGCACTGAACTTATGAGGTTTGCAGGGGCCCACCTCGAGCCCATCAAGGTCCCTCTGGAAGGCAGCAAACGACTTTTAGCACCATGATATGTTCTGTTTCAGGCATCAGGAGCTGAGGATCACTTACAGAAAGAAGTCGGTGCATCAGCCGTCTCAGAGGAAGCACAGAAGGGATCAATACTGACTGGACAAAAACCACCATCCACTCAGAAAAGCATAAAAAGGCTCCGAAAGCAGCATCATGAACCTGATGTAAAAGCTTATTTCTCTGTATTCATACCTGCCTGTGTTTTCCATAACTAATGGGTTAAAAAAGGAACACAATCCCACTTAAGAGTGTGAAACTTTTAAACAAAATGCGTGAAGGCATCCTGTGTGTCTGGGTAAGGACACGTCATAAATTGACATCATCATACAAGAGTTCTGTGGAAATGCCTTTTCCACTGAAGCTAAAATTTTTTGTTGTGATGCTTAAAATAGTTTGATTAATATTTTGAAGCAAAATTACTTTAATATGGGAATAGCCTAAGTAGCAAGTTAATTAATTTAATTATAGAAAAAAACCAAACCCACGTAATTAGTCATACAACTGAAATAACACACCCTGAATAGAGAAGAATTGCTATTTTTGTCTAAATGTTTTGATATATGTTGTTAAAATGCATGTGTTAGCAAATAGATTCCTGGAAATCAAGATAGAATTATCAAGCTGTCGAAAGGACCTAAACTTGCAAGAGATCATATTCAGCAACAAGAAAGAAACAATTTTCTCAGCATTCAATACCACCAAATGCAAAAAGTGGTTTAAATTTTCAGCTTCTGTCTGGATAGTTCCATGAAAGGTAAGTGACCTAATGTACATCTCATTTATATTTGCCAATTTTTTTATTTATTGCTCAGCTACTTTTTCTTGCCCAGTCTGTAGAGTTGTGAGCAACACCTTGCTTCCTTCTGCCTGATGTCTCAAAGAAAATGGTGCCTTTTCTGAAAAGACATGCAGCCCTTGCCCTCTCTTCAGACAGAAACAGCCTCAAAATTCCCAGTTCTGTGATGTCCTTGGAAAAGAAAAGATACTGGTATAGCTGTTGTGGATGTTTCTCAACCTAATGTGTCTCTCTCATCTCATCTCATCTCATCTCATCTCATCTCATCTCATCTCATCTCATCTCATCTCATCTCTCTGTACTCTGGCCCCGCACGGCCCTGCCCCAGGAGTGAGAGATTCACCAGCACATCTTCCTGCACACACAGCTGGGTTGTGGTCAGTATCTGCAGGCTCTGGGACTTCCTCTAGAAAATAACCAGCAGCACTACAGGTTTGGATTGTAAGGTCTAAGAGACAGAAGGGAAAATCCTTGGTATTTGTACAGAGCCTAAAATGAGCACAGGATCTGGTGGGGCCTGAAGACTGCTACATGACATACATTTATTTCTTAAAATAGTGTCTCATTTTTCCTCTACCTTATAGGTGCTAAATTTAGGTTTTAAAATTTAGATTACCTTAGTTACAGCTTGATTTTTTTTTTTACATGGCAATATTATTTTTTAATTGTTTGCACATAGTCACTTTACTTATCTGAAAAAGACAAAAAATATGATAAGGTAATAAAAAAGCCTTTTCCCCCCCTCAAACAGGATTTCACATTAGGCAAAACTGGAGAAATCCTTACAATGAGGCTTTGATCCATAGTATTTAAAGCACTTCTGTGTCAGGCAAAAGCATTATATATTTAGTTTTCTGGAGCTTTAGAAATGCTTGTTTGTTTACATAACATAAATTGTCTTTGTGTTTAATTAATGCTGTGATCCTAACCATAAAGATACTACACTGATTCCTTTAGCTCAGTTTAGAAACCAGCTGTGCTCAACCTTCAGAACAGGTCCAGGTAGATATTTTGAATGGTTTTAAAATGTAACAGTTAGTCAAGTGTAAAAAAGCTCAAAGGTAATTGTGGTGTTTATTTAGCTGTTTTAATAAAATCGAAGCACCTTTGGACAGAGGACCAGAGAAAGCTGACTGTACTCTAAAAGACTGAATCTGAAATTCAGATCAGCCTTCAAGGACAGCTAACTCCATGTATAGACTATGAGTCACAAGACTTACTAGTGAAGAGCACAGGACCTGGATATGTGACTAACTGCACTCACTGAACTGGTGGCTGCTCCTCTGCAGCAGGCACAGGGCCAAAAATGGTCACAGCAGGGATTGGGTCTAGGAGCAGGGCTCTGCTGTCTGCAGAACAGTCAGCAACAACGTAAATCTAAAAATCCTCAGCCTGAAGTGCAAGCAGGGCTGTCTCCAGTTGCTATGCAGTGAGGAGGGCAGCGAGGCTCCCAAGAGAGTGTGTAACCAGCCCTGGCACCACTGCTGGAGCTTGGCATTAGCTGCTTCCTGGAGCTGCTGCAGTGCTGAGCTGCTCATGCCCCTACACTGCTGAAAGATCCCAGTGGAAACTGCTAAACCCTACCTGGGAGGCACAGCCTGCCCTGGTACCTGCCCTGAGGACTGGACAGTGCTTCCAGTTTATATTTTAACACAGCTAGACCTAATTCAAATGTTTTTATCCTTCCTCTGTTGCCATTCCTACCCTTACTGTTGACAGTCTAACAAGCATTCTTCTTAATTCATTGCATATTTTAGGGAAATGTTAGTATTCGGCATCTTATTATCAATCCGCAGCATAACTTCAATCCTTCTCTGAATTTCTATTAAATTTTACTTTCACCTTATCCATTTATAGGCATGTCTGTGATCCCTGAAGGAGTAGAAAGCAGAGCAATGTGATACTAGACCTCCCTCCCTTGTCATTCTCTCATGACAGACAGTGGTTTATCCCAGCCACGCCAGTCTCATACACCCACAACCCCACCACTTACTGAGTCCCTGCAGCTGAGTGAAGCTTCCCTGGCCTCCAGAGAGGGTCATTTTCTCCCTGAGAAGTTCCCAGAGCCAGCCTGAGTCACATCAGCTTCACTTGTTAGCCCCTTTCCCTAGCAACCCAGATGGCTCGTCTTTCTAGTTTATATGGGAAGGGATTATAGGTCACCTCCTTGGAAACTAAATCCCATGAGACTTCTTTGACCAGCCCAGGAGGAAAGTGAGGTCTCTCACACCATGCTGAATCTCAACAAAAACTTATGATTATTTCATGGCAGTGACATTTTAGTTTTGATATTTGGCAAATCTGGAGGAAAGATAGAATGAATATTATATTTTTGCTTCCTGGATTTAAGTAAGACAAATGTCTTAGATTTATTTCAGACACTTCAGTTTTCAAAGATGTGTTTTAAAGTCACGGGTCTCTCTGACCAATTAATTTGAATTGTTAATGAGATAGAAAAGTATATAATTGATAAGATATTTTCCCCCTAAAAATAGTATCTTCAAGATAAGGAAGAGGTGGTGTTGAGAAATCTCCCAGCACTGCACAACATTTCACATGTTCTCAGATGCCACACATATTTTGCAGCAACTCTCAGAAACACTTCACAGCAGAGTTACAGCTCTCACAGTACTTGTAACTCACAGAGAATGAAGATTTATTTCTAGTTTTATAACAGGAGAATATCTTGTTTAGTAATCTTTGCAGATGCACGTTATACATCCAAGTAATTGTCCCTGATTGGCAGCTTCCATGGCACTATTTACTGAGCACCTGCTTGTCAAAAACTTGTTAAATTCACAAGAAAAAAATCCTTGTAAAGCTACATTTAATATGAACTAATGTGGTGTTTGTGTTGCTGCAAAAAGGAACTTGTGTTCCTGTATCTCTATTAAACTTTTAGATCTATTGCATTTATTATTACATGCAATAAAAACTATACTATGTGTGTCATCCTACTGTAACCTGAAGTGATTAAGTTCTCTTATGTAACCTAATTAGGTGATGTGCAGACTGAAGTTTTTTAAATTAATTAATTCTTTATTAAATTTTTATTTAAGTAATATTTATTTCTGTGTCACAAAAATATATTTTATATATAATTTCCTTCTAGTTCATATTAATGTATAATCCAGTTATCACTGGAATGAATGACTCATCCAAGGAGGCTGTTGACCTTAAGTTATTTATCCAATCTGCTTATATGTGTAGACAGCATTGCGATCTCATGCTAAATATTGCAAATATTAAAAATATTAACAAAGTGCTTAATTGTATGCCTCAAAATGGGGATTGTTCTCTTTGTAGCACTGTTTCTCCTGTTTAAAGTGGTCACAGAAAAAAAAATAGTCATATCAGACTCCAAGTAAGGAAATGTCATGTTTTGGGGATCTGGCAAGTTTAAGTCATGGCTCTACATATAAAAAAAATGAGATTTATGATATGTTATTGTGTTTTCTTGGTAAAACCTAAGAACATGGACTGTAAGTCTGAGTGAATATATGGAAACAGAGGAGGAATACTAGATAAGATTCAGAAGGCCTGATCTGTATCTGTACATCTGATCATCTGTACAACTGATGAAAGACAAAGCATCCAATTCCACAGAATATTTAGACCAAATTAAGCACTTTCAGATGGCCTCTGGTGAATAAATCTCAATTGTCTAGGTAACAAATATTTCCTGTTTAGTTTTCAAATAAACCAAAGTAATTTACAAGGGTTTCATTCATTTCCAGGCTACAGGTTCCAGATTGGCACTAATTGACCAAAATGTAGCTATTTCTGGACTGGGACGTTTTGTTGTTGATCTGTGGCTAAAAGCTGATTACTCTGCTTTTAGCCATCGTGCAAATTATTGCTGTAACAGCAATGATTCAAATGAAAATGCCTGCAGGACATGGGAAAAAAAAGAAAGAAGGAACTGTAAATCACAGGAAAAATTATGTTCCCTGGCATGTTTAGGTTTTTTTGTAGTACTAAACTATGTTGCTTAATAGGGACATTGGTGATGGATCAAGAATATACTCCTCAAATAAGTCAAAGTCTACCTTGTTCTATTATCATGAGAAAGTGGTGATATAGCAAATATGAAGCTGAAATTTGAGAACATGAGTCACTCATTTGTATCCTCAAAGAGTTTGTAGCATTCAGAGCATACTAAGCATTTTAAAAGTACTGGTTCCCTCATGCCTGTCTCAAACCTGCATTTGAGTTCCGCAGTCTTTCCCAGCACTATATTTACCTTTCCTTTTTAGTATTTTTTTTAGTTTATTCCCTTTCAGAGCACTTCTCTTCTACCTCTCTTTCTCTCACCTTGCAGTTGTCTGTGGGCCTAAGATGAAAAAACGCTGTATAGAAACTATCAGTAACAAGGATGAGTGAAACTGTGACAGTGTAGCTGACCATGCCCTGCAATTTCTTGCTCTGATTTTCATTCCTTCCCTCTCAGCCAGGAAGAGAGGCAGGAGCCTGGGAACCTCTTTCAAAGGAAAATCCTGAAAGGATTTTTAGTGAGGTAGGAATCAGCCTTCCCTCCCAGGTAACAAGCGAGAGGACAAGAGGAAAATGACCTCAAGTTGCTGCAGGAGAGGTAAAGAATCAGAATCATAGAATTATAGAATGGTTTGGATTGGAAGGGACCTTAAAGATAATCCAGTTCCAACCCCTCTGCCATTGGTAGGGACACCTTTCATTTCACCAAATTGCTCCCCCTCAGGGATGGGGCATCCACAGCTTCTCTGGGCAACTTGTTCCACTGCCTCACCACCCTCACAGAATGTTTTCCTAATATCTAATCGAAACCTACTTTTCTTCAGTTTGAAGCCATTCTCCCTCATGCTGTCACTACATGCTCTTGTAATATGTCCCTCTCCATCTTTCATGAAGGTTTTCTTCAGGTACTGGAAAGCTGCAATTAGGTCACCCCTAAGCCATTCCCTCCAGGCTGCACAAACCCATTTCTCTCCACCTTTCCTCACAGGAGAGGCTCCCCAGCCCTCTGATCATCTCAGTGGCCCTGCTCTGGACTCGCTCCAGCAGGTCCATGTCCTTCCTGTGCTGGGACCCCAGAGCTGGGTGCCGTGTTCCAGGTGGGGTCTCTCTCACCAGAGCAGAGCAGAGCAGAGGGACAAAACCTCCCTGCCTGCTGCCCACGCTGCTTTTGGTGCAGCCCAGGACACGTTTGGCTCTCTGGGCTGTGAGTGCCCATGGCTGGGTCATGTCCAGCCTCTCATCTACCAGCACACCCAGGTCCTCCTGGGCAGGGCTGCTCTCAATCCCTTCACCCCCCAGCCTGTGTTGATACTGGGGGTTACCCCAGCCCAGGTGCAGCATCTTGCACTTGATCTTGTTGAACCTCATGAGATTCCCATGGGCGACTTCTCAAGCTTGTCCAAGTCGCTCTGGATGGCATCCTGTCCTTCAGGCATGTCAGCCCCACCACTCAGCTTGGTGCACCACTGCAAACTTGTTGAGGGTGCACTCAATCACACTGTGTCATTAATGAGGATATTAAATAACACTGGTACAAATACAGACCCCTGAGGGGCACCACTGGTCTCCGATTTCCAAAAGGACTCTGAGCCCTTGACCACTGCCCTCTTGGATGCGTCCATCATATCAATTTCTTATCCACTTACCCTCTCATCAAATCCACGTCTTTCCAATTTAGAGAGAAGAATGTTCCGGTGGGGTGTCTCAAAGGCTTCACACAAGTCCAAATAAAAGACATCTGTAACCCTTCCCTCATACACTGATGTAACCCCCCCATCCTAGAAGGCCACTAGACAGGATATTAGGAAACATCTCTTCACTGAGAGGGTTGTTGATCATTGGAACAGGCTCCTGAGGGAAGTGGTTGAGTCACCAACCCTGAAATTGTTCAAAACAAACGTAGATGTGAAACTGAGGCATGGTTTAGTGGTGAAAATGGCAGTTGGTTTAACTCAATGACCTCAGCGGTCTTTTCCAACCTCATTTATTCTGTGGTTCTATGGTACTTCATCTGTTGTGTTTCTTATTTTAGATTGTCTAAGCATTTATTCTACTTCTTATGTAGAAGTAGTAATGTGGAAAAAGGGATTTACTACCTGCATGGGTAGAGTTAAGTTTTTGGAGGTTAGCTCCCGTACTTAGAGCTTCTAGGCTTTTCCTTCTTCTTGCTGTGTTGGAGGTTGAGTCACGTTTGATTCCAAGCTGTTTTTTACATTTACAGTAAGGGCTGATGATTCACAAGCCTACAGATGTTCTGTCACACATTAAAATAAGAGTTAGAAAGGTTTATTTTTAAAAGACTATGTGTTAAAAAAAAGAAACATATTCTCCTTTACATGATAGGGTAACAAAGAAAAAAAAATTCAAAACAATGTCTCTAATTATTCACAAAGTTTTGCCAAATTAGTAACCTTGTTGAATGCATTCTAATGCACTGAAATATGTCAAAGATATTCCATAGACATATTGTTTACAGCTGATTATCATCTCATGCCAGCTGCCTTGGAGAGTATTTGTAAGAAGAGTTACACGACTGTTAAGCAATGACCTGAATATCTGTTTTTGGCAGATTATATTAATCAAAACAATTTTTTGCAGATCATCAGTTTCTGGCAATATTTAAAACATGTCTTTCCATAGCAATTCAGCAAAATGTTTTACTCTCAGTATATCAAGCAAACTTGAAGGAAAACAAGTCTCAAGCATCTATTTTCAGTGCCAGGTAGAAATCTACATTTTTAAAAGTGAGGTTCTTCCTAGAATACTGCCTATCGAGAAATGCCATTTTCACACACCAGAGGTAAAAATAAACTACTAATTGAAAGGCAATGCAGAAATGACATAGTTAAAATAGAGTAAATGAATTTCATGCCTTCTTTATGAGCAGCAAAATTTGTCATACACTTCTCTAATGAATCAAGTAGCTCCTGGTACAATCCATGAGCAGCAATTCAGAGGGGTACAGACACTATGGGGAGTTTCTGTGAAGGCAGTGGAATTCCATAGTGCACAAGTCTGACAGGTGACAGAAAGTGAGAAAGAATTGAGCTTCAGTCCCACATACTGACTGGTTTTCTAGACATATCTAGTGATACATTCACATATCCAGTGGATAAATTTTCTTCTCCCACAAAATGAGTACTTTGAAACTAAATTATGAGCTGTAGTGAATTTAGTGCTTAATGAATATACTTTGCAAAACTGATTTCTGAGATGCTTTACATATTGAGTTTTGATTTGCTAGATTCCTGACCAAGGCTAAACCAACTGCTGCTATTATAAGACTTGCTGTTGATATTAATTAGATGAAAATAAATTCTCTTAATATTTGGGAGCATTAAGAAAATTAAGGCATGAGCTTCCTCTAGTTTTCAATTACGACTGGGTACCTAGCTTAAAAAAACTAATAATTTTTGAGAACTTCTACTATTTTTCTTCTGTGCAAAACAGGAAGATTTTCAAAGTATAAAATGAATAGGGATTAGATGCCAAACTGTTGTATGAGCCAGGAAAATGTGTCTCTACATTTTTAGGAATGAACAGTGGTTCTCCTTTAGGTGTTTTAAATGGCACTGGGCTTGGAATTTCTCCTTTAGGAGTTTGGAAAAACTCCTGATTTCCAAAAAATGCTGACAATATACCCTGTGAAAGACAATTTCTTTATGGACAAGCTCCAGATCACTGGTTGCTTTTGACAATGTAGGATGTATGTTTACCCTACAGTTCCAAAAGCCGTTGCAGGTGATGTGGGCTTGTTCAGTGTATTGCAGAGCAGTGACATCCCCATGGCATTATCCTCATGACAGCTTACACAAGGAAAATAAACTCTCATTGCTACAATGTGTGCTGGCTCCACTTCAATGCTGTAATTCAGTCTAATTGGATATATTTAATAGCAGCATATCCACAAATGTTGTGACTATGCTCTCAACAGGATGTAGACACACTTCTACTGCAGTTATCCATTGGATTATGTCTAAAAATATCCATTAAATTGTTTTTTCTGTTGATGAATATCTGTTCCCAGACACAGACTGCTTCAGCAGCCATGGAAGACACTTGCATTGCTGTTACTTTGAATAAGGGAAAAAAAATTAGCTTATATCTGGACAAAGTTTGCAAGCATCATACAAGTTACAGAATGCTTCTCAAACAAGGTACTGAAATATTCTTCTTTAAAATGAACATAAACACCAATAAACTTAGGTCCTGAGTGGGTGTTACATGTGTATACCAAGTAGATGCTTTCTTAGTGCTTAAAACTGAAATACAAAATTATCCAGCATGTTATTTGATTATATGGAACTCTTTGGTGGATTAAGTTGCAATTATTTGGTTTTTGGGTTGCAATGAGTGGGACTGAACTTGCAGCAGTTTTCCATGTTGCTAAAAGTGAGCCAGAAAGTGCATGTCAAATGAGCCAGGCCTATTTGCTTAGGACAAATTCTAAAACTAATCAACTAAGATCTGCTTGTAGCAAAACAGACACTGGAAAAGTCTGTTTGACCTGATTTCTGGGGCAAGTGAAAATACAGTGAGCACTGTCTCCTGTCCCTCATCCCAAATGTACAAATAGGAACCTGAACTAGTCAGCAGGATTAAGTTTTTCATCTCCAAGGCCATAGAAACTCTGTCATTGTTCTATCCCAGATAACAGACTAGAGGCACCACAGGTGGGAACAGCTGCTGTACTGGTTTTTAATTCACTTTTTGGTTTTTCCATTGTGCAGACTGTCAGGAAGTGTCATACAAAGACAGTAAAGGTCACAAGTGCATCCTTGTAGCTCACCACCTCTCCACCATCCAAAATGCAGACAAGATTGCTGTGGTTCAGAGTGCAAGATTGTAGAGCAAGAGAATCAGCAGCAGCTCTGGACTGAAAAAGGCACCTACTCTTCTCTGGTCAATGTTCAAAGTGGGACATGAAATGCATGAGAGTGGGCAGGACCAGCTGCTGAAGTGGAGCACCACAGCAGGTCCAGTCTTTTAGATAAAGACTGATAAGGATGTTTCAATACATGTGGGTTTGGTACAATTCCATAAATAGTTTCCTGAAAACCCACAACTAATAAGTAACTGAGGTACATTTGCTTTAAGAATCCAACCCTCTTCCACCAGCACAAAATTCATAGTTCCTCAAAGAGTACAAAGCAGTCTTGAAAAAGCCTCACTGACTTGCCAAACTGAAAGCAAAGGACTGGGTGGAGAGCTCCAGGCACTGAGATCAGCACTGCAGCACAGAGCATCTGCACTCATGGAGAAGGACACAAAAATGGGGAGGCTTTGAGGGCAGAGGCACTGGAGATGAAATACTTTACACAAGGAAATTAATACCACATTCATGAATTCATGCATCCATAGTACGTAACAAGCAGCTCTAACAACTCACAGAACTTAAATTTTTTCTCCCTGAATACTCTTCTGGCTTCAATTTCTCTAGGCAAGACTCAGACTGTGTCAGCTGAACAGGAAATTCTGGTTATGCTGGTGATTGAATGCCATTTTCTCAATAATTCACTTTCTGAAAAAGTTGTTCTTTTTCTGCATTTCTGTCAGGATTTCTATGTTCCCAGAAATCCTCAGAAAGGCAGGAGTAGGTGTATGGAAAATAAATGCAAATAAATGCAAAATCACACCCTTCATCAGACTTCAGGCTGGTTTGAATGAATGTTCAAAGCAAAATGTCCTTATCACAACTGCAACCAAGTTTACTAACGCAGTTGAGGCGTGAAAGGTTGTAATTATCAGACAGAACTTATTAAATTAAAGAATAAAAATAATCACACATAGCTTGATCCAAAATCCTAATCTATCTCACAGAAATCACAGCATCATAAAGACACAGGCTTCACTGCCCATGAGATTTCAGAAGGTCATTTACCTCTGAGAAAGAGGCTGGGTTATTATAAGCATTGCGGAACAGGGATGGATTCTTTCTCCATGTGAGTTTCAGAAAAACTCAAACTATTAAATACTGAATGGTTGTCAGATGTAATTGAGACAAGATGTACAGGAAGCTCAGTAAAGGCAAGGAAAACAAAGGCTGAAATGAGGAGCCCACTTTTTGAGGCAACAAGACATAGTGTAACACACACTGGACTGCAGAGAAGTGTCAGGCACTGAGGGAAGAAATCAAAAGGGGAAGTATTCTTGCTACTGTGGACAAAAAATATGCAACAGAGCTTCCAGAGGGCAAAGAGACTGGTTCCATGTTAGCTGAAAATTGAGTTGTTTCTGTAAAATAAAGAATAGTATTTGATGTCTCTGAAACTTTAAAAGCTAGAGAAAAAACAATGGGTACTTTAGAATCTCTGTTTCAAATTCACCTGTCACCAAGATCATCTTTCTCTCACAATGTTGCTACACTACATTAAACAGTCCGGCCATAAATTAATTAAGACAAGGTTGATTTTTGTAAAATTTTATTTCTATAACAGGATAATACAAAGTTGCTCAGAGAAATCAAGTATTAAAATCCTGAGAACTGTATCAAACTGTATTCAGTGCTTACTTTTATTGTGCATTATTAGAGTAAAGCAGCAGATATTCACAGTTCACTAGAGAATGAAAACCAAAAAATTTGAAACTCATGCTGCTTTCTGTCTTTACTATTGAGGGATTTTTTTTCAAAATACTTCAGACTGTAGTGCTCTCATACTACAAATGTAGTGGGAACATCCCCATTCATGGATACAACATTTATTTGGTATAATCCTGATAGCAAAAAATGAAAGGTAACTTATAAAATCCCACATAACCTGCTGGAGGCATTCTGTTTCATTAACCACTCTGAACAGGAAGCATAATCACATAAGAGGATAGTGTAGTTACTTATAAGTACTCAGTTAAGTGCTCAACTGGCATAAACACTATCAGTAGATTACAAACTATTCTACATATGACTACTAAGGTCATAAATACAGGTCTCCCATCAATTTTCCACTACAACATCCCATCCTTAAGTATGTTTGCATTGTTGTGGCATTTTTTAATATCGCATAGTTCTACACAGATAAGGTACTACTGCTTGCATTGCTGTTGCAAATGGCTACATTATTCTTAAATGGTTACTGTTACTGCAGTAAATCTCTCAAAAATAGATACATGTCACACAGATCATTCATTAAATGTCTTGGATTTAACAGTACTCTTGAATAACATTTCATTTTTAAGTACTACATACAGCTTGTGAGCTTGCAAAGCCTCTTACATTATTATCAAGCTTACAGCTGAGCTGTAAGTGTTAGCTGCAGCATATCATGGAAACACTGGAACAGAGTTCTGCACAGCACTTCTGCATCAGTCTCTGGACAGGATTTCCAAGAAGTACAGGTAGCAATGATCCTACCAATATAGAAAACAGTGTGCTTAATTGTCAAGGTCTAGGATAAAGTTACATGAATTGTCCTGAAATGTGGAATTATTGACACAAATTCTGAAGTAAAAATTGTTACATAAACATACTGTCTTAAAACTGAAAGAGGACTCAGATCCTTAGTGCCTTCAGTAAGCAATAATGTTGACACATCTTGAAATCAGATACTTTGATTTAAATACTTGTTACTACATACACGGTGACACAACTTTTCTGCTTATATTTGAAAATGCTGCGAATTATATTTCTTCTTTTTCTGCAATTAGTTTAAGGTTTTAGGTACTTCTTTTCTATTTATCTAATAAAAGGTATATCTTGATTTAGTTCTATTTATTTAAAGAGAGCCATAGAGCAAAGTATTAATGGCTTGTATTCTCAAACTGATTTGAATGGGCACACAACCCCTGCCTAGCTTTAGGTAGAAGTAATTTGAATTAAATTTGAATTGCTAAAGTAGCAATTTATCTCGACGCATTCTAACCAAAGTGGTTTTGGATTTCATAAAACAGCAGTAATTTTTGTCCGTAAGACCAGTTAAGCCAAAGTCGGATCTTTTCAAATCATATGATTTTTGGAGAAGTGAAGCCAAATGCTTTAGCCTCTCAAGATGAGTGTCACTGCCAAGAATGATGGCCAGTATGCTCACCTGTCCTCTTATCTGCTCTAGCTCAGTCAAAAACACTTTTACATGTTACAAAATGATCTCTAAAATGACAGCCTATTTTAAAGTTAACCTATTTTAAAGTCCTTTTGCTGCTCCCTTCTTTCACTTTCCCTACTCTTTATTTCTGCTTAGTGTCAGCATCTTGGTGCTCACTTGCCTTCCATCACTCGTTCTTCCTCCCACATGTGCATTCCCAGAATGCCAATGCCTCTATTCTCATGTATCTCACTTCTCAATCTCTTCTGACACATTCAGCCATATTTCTTCGGTATTTTCCTTTCCTCATTCTAGCCTTTTCCTCTGTGACAAATGCAGAGCTATAATCAAAATGCAATTATATCCTTACCTGTCATCTCTAATTGAATAAAAAAAGCCATAGCCATGTTGTACCATAGGGAGTGCAGATCCACTAAACCTAGTGTAGCCAGTCAGACTAGTTGAAAGGACAAAATTCCCACCTCCTCCACTGTGAAAGAACACAAAACAAAAGCAACAATTTGAAAGTAATTTAAACCAAAGAGAGTTTTACTAAAGAGTGATTTTGTCGTAGAGATCAAGACATCAGCACACATAAGGCCAGTGTAGCAAGGCCTTGGTATCAAGGGATACAACTTCCCATGGGACAAGAATATGAATTACCTAGCTGTGAAGGCCTTATCCCCATACAGTTCTGGCACCGGCAGTCCTTGCTCCTGTGCTATGAGCAGGAGACCCAGAAGATGACGATCAAAGCCTGTCAAATAAATGCAAATACTGAATCACTAACAGCAGCATTCCCAGTTTTTCTGCTTCTTCTGGTCTGGACAGCTGGGAGCGCAATAGCAGCTAAAGGACAGATAAACAACAGCATCATATTGTAGCATCCAAAAACATTTCCCACATATTTGATCTAAGAGGTCTTCAACACTTTCAACTTGCAGCACTGAGCTCAAAAGCAAATGACTTCATTAACAGAGATGCAGCACAGTCCCTGTGGAAAACAAAACCCAAGGAGGAAGATCTCCTCACAGTGGAAGTGGCCCACGGGCAACTATGTCAACACAGCGAAAAGGCTTTCAGGGCCACGACTGCTCTGAATTGTGATAACAGGCTGGAAAGAGTATGAAGTTCATCAGGTTCATTTCCCAGCTACTCTTTCTTATGCACAGAATGGTGTAGAGCACTAACACAGCTGGGTTAGAATCTCACCCTAATCTCTCCTGTGTCCTAAAGAGCACCTTTTTCACTTTTCAGCCAAGCAAATATTTGACTGGAAGGTATTCCAAAGTAATGATTAGCTAGGCAAAAAAACTAAATAAATATTCCAAGTGAACTTATTTTTGGGGTACAAGGATGGGTACAAGGAGCAGGTTTTAGTTCTTCTCCTCAAAATTAAAGTATAAAATGTTAAGGAGTAGTTTTTATTCAGGTTGAAAATAAGGAGACAGAGGAAATGTACTAACATACAATGGTATTCCCTTTTCACCCACATGAAAAAGACCCAAAAATTTTGATCCCAGAGTACCTTTTCCATTTTCACATTCTTTCCTCATTTTATTGTGCTTTGCAAATGCCTTATGCATCAGCTGTAGCCGTTGATAATTCTGTAAAGTAGGGCAAGATTAAAATAAAAAGAAAAAAGAGAGAAAAAGAAAAATCAATCCAAATGAGTAACACATCAGCAATCACAGATCAGCAGGTTTTTCCCCTCTCAGTTTCTTACAATTTTAGATAGAAGAAAATTGAGGAACTTGAAAAGTACATAAGAACCTCTCTCAAACCCTTTCTCCCAAACCCAAATTCCCTTTTCAGGAAAATGTGCTTGCTTGTTTCCTGTATCTCTGTTATGTTACTCGGATCACTTTTGAACTGAACAGTATTCTAAACTTCATACTCTTTCCCAAATAATCTGAAACAATGGAAAGGAACCAGTGTGAACTATAGTGATCAAACCCAAAAACCTTCTAAAATACCATTTATTCAGAAGGACACTAGCTCCTACTGGGTGCATTCCCAAATTTTCTCTGCTGATTGCCAATTCTGCCCAACATTATGGTTTTTCCAAGTTTATATTAAAACTTTTATATTAAAGTCAGAGAGAATACAAATAACATGGTTTTTGTAAAGGAAGCCTTGAAAAACAGTCCTAGATGCTCAAGATCTTCACTTCCAAAATCTTAGATCTAGATAGCTCCTTGACTACTTAAGAAGGACTGTTTATCCTTTTATTCATCACTCAAGAGGCTGCAGCAGAGAATGTGAAACAAGGACAGAAGCCACTCGATTTGGATAAAAATCAAGCTATCAAGCAGACAAGGGGCAAAAGAAAATTCAAGACAAAAGGATAATTTCAAAGCATCTGACTTTAAGGTATTAAAAATTACATAAACGCAGACTTTTAAGCATGTTAATTTCAATACCCTTGAACAGATTTTTCTAAGCTCCAGGAGTTAGTATTAGAAAAACCCAACAAAATAATAATAGGGAGATATTTGTAGATGCTATTTAACGTTACAAAGATAAAAATAAATAGTGTACACAGAAAGTTACACACTAGTACTAGTAGTAACCACAGAAGCCTGATAATTGGTTAGAAGGTAACTGAGGAGCAGGGAAGTAATAGGAATCCATATTTGGAATAGGAAAGCAGATTTGGAAGATGGCCAGAAAACTGAGTTTTAAAACTGCAGTACATGCCAAAAGAAGCCAGTGAAGATCAGGAAAATGTGCTCTTAAAGGCCAGAATTATTGATCACACATGCTTTCTGACAGCTGTCTTCCTCTATACTTTTCGGATGCATTAATAATATAGATTTTAATTTTTCTAAAGATGAGTTGCCCTTTGTCTCAAAAACCTTCTCCTTGCTTAATTTCTCAGGCTCTGAGCAATGTACAGTGAGGGCAACAGAAAGAGCTTTAGCAGAGCTCTTGTTTGGCAAGCAAGGCATGACCTGATTTGCCAGCCAAGCACCAGAGTGTAGTTGCTGGGAAAAGAAAAGATCTCCAGTTCAGCAACTCAGAGATAAACTCAGGAATACACCCCTGTTACCACTAGGACACAAACATCTTTCAATCTTGCTCTCAAGATGCAATTATTAGATAAACATTTCCTGATTTCACTTAAAAATTAAAACAGAACAACTGCACAGCACAATACTTTGGCTCCAACCCAAGAATTTTTTGAGGCGTGAAATAAATCTGTGTGAATATAATTTGAGACAGTTACCTTCTTGAAACCAAAAAATAAATAGCACACAAAACCACACATGACAGCACATCTCAGTCAAAATGACCAGAATCAGAGTTCAAGCAACCCAACATTTAAAATTTGTCTCCCTGGAAAGGCGCCAACTCCCATCAATGAGACAATAAAAACACGAGTTTGAAGTGGTTCAGATGACAGGCCGTCTAAATACATAGTAATTAAAGTAGGATTTCAGTATTTACACTGTCAGAAGGATCCAACATGGACTTGCACCATTCCACTGCTTCCACAGTACATGGTCTTATGGTCTCTGTGCGGCCATGATAGAAACGCCTGGTCATGGCAGTTTCGTAACAGCAGCCCGGACTAAGAACAAAAATTAGGGAAGAGTGTCTCATTAACATAACTAAACTGTTTGTTATCTCAAGGGTTAAAGAAGTCCTGCAAAAGATCTTGCACATTAAGCTCAGTTACAAGTACCAGAAACCCATTAATTTTCTATAACTTATGTTTCTGAAAAAGAGCCACAAAGCAACTCTATGTGGTTTGATGGGACAGATGACTGAAAAAAGTAGTATACTCATACCTTGAAAAGACTGCATTGCCATGGACATTTTCTGCAGACTACAGATCTACTAGCCTCTAGCAAAAAACAGCTGATATTACACAAGTTTCAGTTTCACCGTGTACTTCCACCTACACCATCTAAACCCTCATAAATTAAGAGACACATTTGAAATAAGCTATGTGTTCCAAAGCATTTAAGAGGGAAAGGTCAAAACCTCCTCTGCTGCATACTGACAGCCATCCAGCTTTTACATGGAGCAACTCCAGCTTTACTACAGTCTACCACTTAATATACAACCTACATGAAATATACTTGCATGTTTACAACAGACCAAGGCTATTTTAGTCAGATAATTAATGTCCTCATGTTCAGCAAACCAACCTTTGTTGAGCTACACCTCACCAGTGACAAAACATCACACTCCTATGATGAAACCCTCCTCCTTCTGAAGCAAGCAATACTCTGCTGGTCAGTAATGACTTACACAAGCCATAATGAGTGCTAGTTAGCAAATAGAAATTTGGGAACACCAATAACAAGAAGAATGACACCTTTTAATCAATAATACAAAATTAAATGTCACATCCAAAAATGCAGAGGCAGGCACTTGAAGGGTGACTATCTTCATCTCTACTATTCTGCCCAAACCTTCACACCCAATATTGCTAAAGAAAGTGAGACACTGAAGTTTGTGAGGCCTTTTACAGGCTTAGAAGACTAAACATTTTACTGGTGGCTGTCACATGCTACAGACAAAACTCTCTTCTACATTTGAGCAACTATTTGACATTAGAGACCCGACCCACTGTGCATTTCGTGTTTGCCCAAGTGTTTCCTTTGTATAGCCCAAGTTCAAGTTTTCACAGACTGTGTTCTACCATCCACTCCATAATACGTATATCCATTACCCCTATGGGCACAAGAACACGATTCTTCTGAAGCAAGTATGGCTCTATGCAACTGTTACTGCAAAAACCCCTTAGTTATTCATTCTTACATCCCCATGGCAAATTACATACTAACGCTGCAAAGCCACTGCACACCTCTACTCAAGAAACTAGTTTTTTATTCCTAAGCTGGTATTTTCTTACCGTCCGTGGCATTTGTAATATGCAAGCTGAAGGGCAAGCTGCACAAATGTATCAGGATGAAGCTTCCTCTTTCTAATCAATGCTTTGCCAAAGGATGTGAAGGCGTAAGATACCAGCTGCAAGTCAGATACCTGCCATACCAAAGGAGGAAAAACAACAGAAGTCAAGAAATATCACAACTTGGTCCATTGCAAATAAAACACACTCAACATAAACCACGATATAACAAATTTAACCATGGTGTTAAATTCATCAATTCATCAGGAACATAGTCATTCCTGCTCTCCAGCATGAAAAAAGACCAACTAAAAACATGGAAATAGAATGAAAAAAAATAATTATCAGTAACAACTAAGAGAACCAGGAGTAAATTTCACCTTCTTGTAATACAATTCTTTAGTACATCCGATTTCATTCATAATTTTTGAATCCACTGTGAATACAAGTTCCTCTGGCCATGGAATATCCCTCACAATATCTGATCCCTGGGAAGATCAAGACAGAAAAAAAGATGCAAAACCAGAAAATGTTATCCATAAGAAAAGACACATTAACTGATAAGCTTGAAAGTTTATAAAAGATAGATACCTTCCATTTTCCCTCATTTTCAATAATCTTCATTTCAGCATAAGATAACATGGTAATTAAAGCCATGGCATCAAAAGGAGAATGCTAGAATCAGATAAGAGAAGACATTACATTTCTTTGCATAACAGCAAGAAGATCAAACTCTTCTGCTTTTTTCCCTATTCTGCTCTTTTTCCTGTCGACCAACAGCTTTACTGCACAGTGTTGGACTTGTTTTATAGTTCTGCAATAAATACAGAAGTATTTTAAGTCCACCCACTGTTTTAACTGCTCTGCAGCTGGACAGGGAGGTACAATGTACTACTGCCATGAAAAGGCTGATTTAAGGAAAAATATAAGCCCTGCTTGCCATGTAGTAATAAGTTTAAAATAACATAGTTTAAAAAACACAGCTGTTCAAATGGATACATCAAACAAAGAGTTAATTTAGAGCTTTCTTGTGTATTGTATTTTTATTCCTTTGGAACTCCTCATTAAATACTTTCAGAAATAAGATTATGACTTCAGATCCTGTTGTTAATTCAAGTATGGTGCAATGGCAAACACCATGAGAGAGCAAAGAACATGAGAAAGCAGACTGCTTTTGGAAACTTACTAGAGCAGGTGCCAGGTAAACAAGGCTACAGTAATAATACATTAAGCACTTAATACTCTGAAGGGGAAAATTCAGTAAATAAATACTTAGAAGATGGAAAAAAATGAACTTACATCACAGAATGCACTACAGGTTCCATTGGAAAAGAATATGCTATTGTAGGATTTATCTCCCCAGCGCACAGTCGGATCACCTGTTAGCCCCAGCTTTGTAAGCTAAAGCAGAAGAAACATACTGTGAAGTCTAAAAAACACCAAGAACACTGCCAGTCTTTGTAAGCTAAACCTAGTCTACATTAAGATGGCAAGACCTCCCTGACAGATGACATTTTCATCCAGTTCAAGATGAACATGATTATAGGGCCAAGTTATTAATTAGAAGTGTGATAAAAAGTTAATGACTATGTCTTTGATGACCCTGAAAGATAGAGGGCTAAAATGTTATGAAGGTAGATTCCAGCCATTCCCACTTCCAATGGCCTAACAATAAAAACTATTTAAGTTTTCCTATGGATCAAAAAAGCCCATTTTTTACATATTTATCTGCTTCATTTTTACTGTTCTGAAAGAGCAACAGGCGCTACTTCTGTATATATGCAGGATAAATTTTTACGTAAAGATGACTAGATATGAATCAAAAATTCTTAACTACCTCAGTGTAGTCCTCAGGAGTTGCATGAGGGCTACAATCATCAAGGCCAACCACAAACAAACTTCTCTGAATTTTTTCCAGAAGAGTTAAGTTCTTTGGATCAAGATGAATCAAATATTCCCGTAACTAGAAGGCATAAAAAGACAAAGCTAAGTGAAATAATGTTTTTCCAGTGATCACAATGCTTTTCCCAGGAACCAGCTGCTGAAGTATTTCTACCTCTGCCCATTTGGTCCTTTCATTGCTTGTAAGGGCTGCCAGTCCTGGTCCATCTGGTTCACTGTAGCATCTCTTCTGTATATGCGTAAGTTGCCTTTAAGAAGATTTCAAAAACTGAAGTTAACAACAGATGGAGAGAAGGTAAATGTCACCTCGCATCTCTCTCTCTTTTTTGCAAAGCTAGAATTTTGGTTCAACATTCACAAGCCAGTGTGAATTTTCAGGAAGCATGAATCAGCTCCCCTAGATTCTAAGGACAATTGAAGACCTGCTCAGGTTTCAGTCATTCAGCACCTACAAGCCCAGTACAACCACACATAAACAACTGTAGTGCTAGAACATTGTTACACACCTAATTTAAAACTAGATTTAAGACTTCGACAGAGCAGGTTGAGACTTTGCAGAGCAACAGACATCTGCCATACTGCAGCTTTACAACTTCTACAGCAGCTGATCACACACAGGGCAAACCTTCCCCTCAAGATAAACTTTAAAGCAGAATACTTGCTACATCCTGAATGTAGATTCTGAACTATACAACAGCAATTTTCTTCCTACCTCTTCCTTTAGAAGAATAATTAACAGAGGGGTAGGTTTTACTTTGCAAATTCAGCTTTCCACATGCTGTTCCCCATGTTAAAGAAACTCCATAAATTACAAGCACTTAATCTGGCTTCTTCTTTGTTCTGCCACTCTTGCCTAGTCAATATAACTATTGATCATTAATTACATAGTATCAAAAATATGAGACACCCATGATGACCTTACAAAAATAAAGCCAAACAAAAAAAAGCCCCACCAAACCAAACCCAACCTGCCCTTCCTATAGACAATAGATTTAGGGGGTTTTGTCTGTATTCCAAGTGTTCATTTATTTCTTACTGGCTTGACCTAACAGGTACAACTACAAAAATTAGAAAAGCATGTTAAAATGTTAGCTATTAAACTACCAGACTATTTTTAAAAAGTGATTTTTAACTTCTCTAATTAGGTTTGTCTTGCCTGAGGAATTTGGCCATCCACTTTTTGCCTATTTTAATTACAAGCCTTCTGCTGTGCACTATAAGCAGCACTTTGACTACTGAGTTAAATTATTCACTGGCAAAATTAACAACCCTTTTTTAGTAAGGAGATGGATATAGATACCAAAATAGTCACAAGAGACTTATGCTGAAACTACATTTGTATGTAACAGGAGAGTTCAACACATGAGAGTGCTTCAACTTTGACAATGATTAAGTAGCAATGCAGATTGCACCTGGAAGGAATGATGATAGCTGTAATGCTACTAATTCCATGTAAAGAAACCATAAAAAATGGTATTTCCTACTGAAGCATCTTCTTTTGGCCCTTTTGTATGATGCACCACAGATGTATTACAATAGTACACGGAAAGAAATTGCCATCCACCGAACAAGGATTTACTCAAATCTGAACCTTTCAGCTAAAGGAGAAGCTGTAGCCTCTCTCACACCTAATTCTTTGACATCAAGGGAATAGAGAAAAAAGCCTGTTTTCTATGTAGCTTAAATGAGACAGCTCATTTAAAATAAGCATTTTGAAAACCTGAAAATCTCTGGAGGAGTCAGCATGCTGCCTTCATGCATAGCATCAAATGCAAATACTCGACCTCGACACAGGACTATCAAGTGAGATGGACATTCACCTTCAGCCTCTGAAATGAAAAACAGGAATAAATGAAAATCCAACCTTGGAGATAAAGTGACAGATACAGAAAAAACTCAGCAAGTCCTACAGACTTTTTTTGTTCAGTTCTGCAAACTTGAAGACATTTTAAAAGCCAACAGAAGTCACACATAACTTTCATTATTAGAAATTGCTTCAAGTCATTGTCATTATCTAGCAGCAAATTTCATTTATTTGTGTCTCTTGTAGGCAGGAACTCCCTCTGCTGAAATGTGTATTACTTGCTGAATCCACACATAATTATAGCACACAGAATTTGTCTTTCATCTATTCTTAATGCTGGTATGTTTATTACAGGCATCAGGCTGGTTTTACACAATTTGAAGCAGAGCTTTGTTTTACTCTAATTTGATAAGGACTAAATATTGGACCAAAAAGGGCATTTGTAGATGAGACACCTTCTTTGCTTCATTATATGAACACTCTACAACCAGTAGCTGATTTAGTGCTCAAGAAAGCAAGAATTTCATGGTTAAACTGACCACTCCTTTAGCATATTAATAAAAATCATTTGCTTGTCTTAATCCCCAATTTTCATTTGTTTACCAGTTTTAAAATAATTGCAGAGAGAGTCTCTGGTAAGTCCAGGAATTTTGCAAGTGCAGAAGAGCATTCGAAATTGGTTCATGTCCAGAACAGTACCCCTAGATCTCTCTATGGCAACCTTCTCTCTGTAAGAACAAACACAGCAACGTTAAGCAAGAGAAATTAAAATGATGGAATTAAATCAAGGTAAGACAAACCTGGCTATTACAGCAAAGAACGCATGCCAATGGACATGAACACACATATGCAATTAAGGATACACAGACCATCAATATTTAGGATCAGTAATTTTTTCTTCCAAGTCTTACGCTCGTAGTAGATGCCAGTATTTCAGGGTGTGCCATATATTTACACATGCTCTGTCTATCTGAGTGCCCTCTTTTGGTGGCCAGCAGTGCTCAATATAGGGACCGGGGCCTCCCATATTACAGTGTATTTGTGTTGAGATGCGAAGATCAAGATAAGCCACATTCAGCCACCAGTCCTCCAGCTGAAATGAAAAATTCTTAACATCAGAACTTACTGTTATTCATTAATTCTTTAACAATTATGTTCAACTACCTGCTTTTTACTTTTTTATTTTAATACTCTGAATAGTAGGTCCTATATAACACAAGGCAGGACAGTGGTTCAAAACTAACTGATGAAGATAATGACACATTTAGCTTTTCCGCTTTCAAGCTTGAAATAAAATTCAGTGCTGCTTAAGAATATTAAACTGTAAATTATGGTATTTCTTCCCTGATACTCATCATCTTAAAGTCTTGCAGATGTCAATTGTGGCTGCTGTGAGTATCACAGATTACTCCATGAAGAATAGAAGGAAACTAGACTTGTGCTGAGAGGGGATGTGAGAGAGACCATTTGTAATGCACATTTTTTGCCACCATCTGAAAATCCCCACTCTGGAGTGTGTCCTGTTAAGATTTAGAAAGCCCTCATGAATTCCACTTGGTAATGACCTTCCTTGTATCTCTTTCTCTGTTAAAAGACAACTTTAAAATGCTACCACATAGTTTCCTTCTGGGAAGAAAAAAAAAAAACAAAACTCTGAATTCCAGGGGTTTGTTGTTGTTGTTGTTGTTTTGTTTGTTTGTTTGTTTGGGTTTTGGGGGGGGTTGTTTGGTTTTTTTTTTTGTTTGTTTGTTTTTTTTTTCTCAGGGTGGAGGGAGAAGGGACAAATGTCAGAGAAAGAGAGACTGACAGATAAAGCATTCAAAAGCTGGTAAATAACTTTAAAATTTAGTTAGTGAGGTCTCTTAGCCACTCAGCTTTGAAAAAACAAATGACACCTATGTAAGTGAATGAGTTCATATCCACAGGTCAAGTGGCAGATTTAAGAAAGATCTGAAGATTTAAAAAAGCAAAATAATTCTTAGAGTTACATCCTGAATAACCAACTTTCCACAAGTTGAATTAAGACTTCTTACATTGAATTATGATTTCTTACATATCTAAATACGCACCCAATTCCTTCTCATTTTGGCTCTTTCCAGTAATTTCTGATGCAACTCTTTTCCAATGCCATTTTCAAATTTTTTAACTATATCCTTGGTTCTTTGATATTCTTCTTGATTAAGAAATGGCTTCACTGTAAAAAGAAAATGATTTATTTTAAAGACTACTGTATACTAAGATTTATTCCAAGACTCAGATATTAATTTTTTCTAAAACAAGTATTTGAAGGGAAAACACCTTTTAAACACCTCTCAAAAGTCTGTAAATAAATCAGTATGTTCTAATAAAACATAAATACATACTTTTAAATAAATACAGAAGATAGCAGACTAATGTAATTGCTGAAAACCTGAAATATCTATCAGACAACTAAATCAAATATATTTACATCTGTAAATACTACAGAGTTCTTCCAAGTAATTAAATTTACAGGAAGTTTGTTTGCAAATTAACACATTGAGCACACATGTCCGCCACCATACTGCACCAGGTACAAGCTATTTGCCTGTATTTTCAAGTCCAGTCATGGTCTACAAGCAACTTGCCCATCAATTCTCATTCACTGTCCCTGTGTTATACCCACCTTTGATTGATAGCAAATGCAGTTACTTGTAGATAGTTTTTCTGGTTTTAAATCCTTTTGGATTTCTCTCAGATCATGCGCATTATAGGCCAAAATCTTCCATAAACATCTGCGAAACTAGTCATTATTTTAATCTAAACACTCCTTAAAGACTTTTTACCATGAAATCTATGGTCAGTAATGGGCACTGCTGATGTCATTTTCCATACAGGCACATCTCATTTTTTTCCTATACTCACCTGGTGTATAATGTATTTTCTGTTATATTTATACTTAGATTGTGAAGTCAGTGGGAAACAGAATGGAGGGCTATGTGTGAGGTGTGTTTCTGGTGATTCAACGCCTACACAATGAGACGCAAGTAATTTTTGAGGCTGCTGGACGCTATCATTAATTAATATCATGTTTGCCTTGCTACTGGTAACCCTGTAATCAACTTATAGGTGCTAAGAAACAAAGAAGGAATACACAATTATGAAAATTTAAACAAATATCTGCATCATCTCTCATCTATCTCTTGCTTTTGCAAGCAATGAGCGAGTTTCAGCAGGGCAAGGTATCAAATACATAGTTAACCTAAGTATTAAATCTATACTCTGTCTTGATGCAATCACACCTGCTTGCCTGCAACCACTATTTTTCTCTTCTTCATAAATCTAGAGATCGTCTTGTCCAACACTTCATCTCTGTAGGGTCAACTGCAGCAAGTTGCTTAGGACTGTGTTGGGTTTTAAGTATCTCCAAGGATGAAGACTCTACAATCACATTGGTAGCAGCCTGTTCACTGCTTGACCACTGTTGCAATAAGAGGGGTTTTCTTAAGTTTAAAAGGAATTTCTTGTATTTCAGCTTGTGCCCATCACCTCTTATTCTGTCACTGGATACTACTATGATATCTGGCTCCATCTTATTTACTCCTCCACAAGCAATCACACATGTTGCAAAGATCTGAACAATCCTGGCTTTCTCTGTCTCTTCCCATAATCCAAGACCTTAATCACTGTCACAGCCCTTCTCTGGGCTCATTTCTGTATGACCCTACCTCACTTGTACGGGGAGCCCAGAAACAGACACAGAACTGCAGATGTGTCCTCCCCAGCACTGAACCAAGGCAAAGGATCACTTCTCTGTATCTGATGGCAATGTTCCTTCTATAGGGAGCCCTGGACACCACTGACATGCCTTGCTGCAAGGCCACATACTGGCTCATGCTCAACTTCATGTCTACCAGACCCCAGGGGCTCTTCTGCATCCAGACATCAGGCCCCAGCTTGTGCTGCTGTGGCAAGTTATCTTCTCCTGGGTGAATGACTTGGCATTTCCCCATGTTTGCTGAGCTTCATGAGGCTCCTGTTAGCCTGTTCCTCCAGCCTGTCAAGCTCCCTCTGATGGCATAACAACCATCTGGTGTATTAGCTACTCCTTCCAGCTTTGGAATCTCCCAACCTCAGAGTATAATCTGTCCCAGCATGCAAGTCCCTTCACCACCAATGACCATATTAAAAATTACTGGACCCCTGGTGTACACCATCAGAGACTGGCCTACAGCTGGCATACGTGTTGCTGATCACAGACCTTTGAGCCCAGCAGATGACAGAGTTTCCAGCCCATTTGACTGTCCTCTACCTAGCCCATACTTTATTAGTTCATCTATGAAGATTTTTTAAAAGCTTTTGATATGCCAGAAGCCTTACTAAAGTCAATATAAACAATATTCACTCTTCTTCCTTCATCCAGCAAGACAGTCACCTCATCATAAAAGGCTACCATGTTGGTCAAGCAAAATTTCCTCTTCAGAAACCCATGCTGCCCATTCCAAATCACCTTCTTGTCCTTCTTATGCTCAGAAATGGTTTTCATTATTATTTGCCAGGGATTCCCAGGAATTAAAGCAAGATTGATCAGTCTTGTCCTTCCTGAAGACAACAGTAACATCTGCTTTCTTCCTTTCCTCAGGAACCTTCACCAGTAATCATAATCTTTCAAATATGATCAGAAGTGGCCTCTCAAAGACAAAGACCAGCTCCCTCAGCACTCAAGGGCACATCTCAACAGAACCCACATAGTTTTTTATGTCCAATCTGTTCAGTGCTGATCCTCTTCTATCAAGGGTAAGTCATCCTCACTCCTCTTCAAAATAATTCCATTTTAACCCTAATAATATAAGGCATTTCAGTATTTTGCACTATTTGTCCTAAAGTGAAAGATAAAGATCCATTTTCAGATACATCCTCGTCTCCTTGTATGGTATGGTATTCCACAACAATAATGCAACTCCTAGTGATATTTTTTCTATTCCACAGAATAAACATGGAGAGTGAGGGCCAAATATTACCTACAAATGTGGTTTTAAACACATTCTGACAACCTTAGTCAGCAAGAAAGAACATCTACTTTCAAGTATTACCATACAATGCTCATGTTGAAATTGCATTGGGACCTCCAAAAATTCCACTACAACACCATGCAACTGGAAAGGTACCAGCATTCCCCTTACACCTCCACCACAGATGATTAGCTATGGACATTCACATAGTGCCTACACATCTAGACCTCATCTAGATGCAGCTTGAATTTCACACCATCAGTTGTGAACACAAATGTAAAAAGAAATAACAGCAACAGAGCCATTCAGCTTTACCCTT
The DNA here is from genome assembly GCF_031753505.1 of Anomalospiza imberbis. Taxonomy (NCBI): domain Eukaryota; kingdom Metazoa; phylum Chordata; class Aves; order Passeriformes; family Viduidae; genus Anomalospiza; species Anomalospiza imberbis. The sequence continues at coordinate 130,958,770 of NC_089681.1, forward strand.
TTGCCCATTACAGTTTTCATCCTGAAGTTGAAAGCCTTCCCTGATTGAGGGTAGTCCAACACTCAGGTTTCCCAGAAAATGACATTATCACACACTATTGAAAGAGAGGATGACTACCCTCTGTTATTCACGTTACAAAATCATTACAGAGCAATATTCAAATAGAAAATGAAAATCAAGCAAAATTATTTGGTTCTGGTCTCAATTCATAGACTCATTTAGGCTGGAAAAGATCTGTCATTAATTTAGTTGAACCATTAAAGGGGTGGCTAAGATTGCAAGGGGACTGGAATGTCCAACAAGATGAGGCTGAGAACTGTGTTTGTTGAGCTTATGAAGAGAATGCAAAGGAAGACCAGACTGCCTTCTTCAACTGAATGGAAAGTCCTGGTGAAGCATAGTTCCTCTCAGAGATGGAAAGAATTAGGATAGGAGAAAATAGAATAAAGGTGGAATACAGAAAATTTCTCACATGGAAAATGTGAAGTTTTTGGGGTTTTTGGTCATCGCTGTGTTTTTTTGGTTTGTTGGTTGTTTTTCTTTTCCCTCCCAAAATCATGAGGGTGATCAAACACCAGAACAGGTTACTATGAAACAGTCTCCACCCTTGTAAGTAAACAAAACCTGGGTAAGCAGGGCCTGAGCAACATGCTGTAGTTGGACCAGCTTTGAGCAGAAATTTGGTCCAGATGAACTCTTCCCAATCTACATGATTCTGTGACCACAGGGTCTCTTTCCATTTAAAAACTATTTAATCAGATGTAGAAGCAGTACTGTTAATGAGCAGAACTTGGCCTCTTTCTCACCAGAGTCCAGTGAAACTTCTCTTGCATTTCTTCAGCCCACAGATCTTTCTTTCTGATTAGGAGATCAGCTCTGCCCATGAACAAGAAGTATCCCATGAAAGACACCTTCAGTTGCATAGTTAAAGAATCCTTTGGGAAGCTGGAAGCTTGAGTTTTCATACTTTCATGTTGAGTCTATTTTTCTGAATCTCACCTTCTGGGCTGGAAGGCTACGTAACATGACTATGGCCACCTTCTCTGCTCAAGGCTTACTTTCAAAACAGGGTTACTCCTTAAAAGCTAGCAACTGTAAAGCCTTAAATAAGGCATATTCTGACACTTACTTTGTCCAGCTTTTCTAGTTAGATTCTGGCTCTAAACAGACAAGTGCTTTACCAGCAGGCACCCTGACTAATGTCAATTGCCTGGAGTCCTCCTCCAACCAGTGAAAGAAGGTTTCCCAGAACTAATTTAAAGCCTCTATGATGAATCATTTGGAGGCTCTGAATTGTTCTTCTGAAGCATCTCCTTTCCTTCACTCACATTTATAGACTAAAATGACAAGCTTAAGCAATGAAATTCACAGAGCTATGTCTGGAACTGTGCCCTGCACCCTTTGACTTTAATATATTTGTACAAGAGAAGACTGGCAAATGCTGGGCTAACTTTTCTCCACCCCCAGTGAGACTAAAAAAGAGCAACAGTGGTTAAAATGATAGAATGATTTTGTGCATGGAACAGTAAGCAGCAACTAACTTCAGCATGAAAAAAGAAAGGGACATGTGATAAAGTTATTTATGAAAACAGATAAGAATGAGAACACAAAAGCAAACAAAATCACTGTCAGATTTTCTCACTCCATGACAAAGTTATTTATTAACCTGGAGAGACACATGGGTTTACAAAACTAAACAGCAATTTTGTTATTGCAGGTTCTACTCTTGCAGCACAAGTTTAGTTGATCTGCATTACAGCAAAAAGACTGCATTATTTTAGACACCCATACACGCACAACACTTTTGCTCAAAACCCACCACTTCAACATTCTGCATCAAAAAACAATTGTGTAAAGAACACCAAAGCAGGCCATTTCCAGTACTCAGAATAAATAGGAAGTCAAGAGTAAACTTCAGGAATTCTGTTTTGGAAAAGGGAAAATTTGGTGTAGTATGCTTCTGCTAAGGAGAGAACTCCAAGTCTTACTTTGTTAGCATTTGTGTAAAATCCGTAAGATGGTAAGATACAAAGTAGATGTTCCAGAAAAAACTCCATGTCTCAGAGTTCTGAAAATTATTGAAGAAATAGAGAAAAGTATTCCCAAGACACTTCATAATGCATTTTTCCTGTTCCCAATACATAATAAAGAACTAACCAGTAATTTCTTCTTTATAAACAAAGCTAGATACATGTGCACTGATGTTGTTTTCCACACTTTTGTGATGTTCTTTAGATTAGTCAACATGCAGAAAGTATCCAAGCTAAATTATGTAAAAATGCTCACCACTGCTTTTGCCTACTACTGTATAGTTAGTAAGTGTTCTTTCTCACATTGAGTATGAAAAGTTTTAAATAACTTGTTTTTTTAAAAAGATCCTGGGCAAAGACAGTTATAAACAAGCAGTTAGGCAAACCAAAATTTTTAAGTGAAGTATCTTTCACCAGACCATCTTCTTTTTTGGAGAAGGAAAAAAAAAAGTGAAAAAAAATCCACTCTCAAACCAAAAAGTTAACCAACTGCCAAATTCCCTTGAAGAAAGGTAATTAGGGATAAATAAGAAACTTTAATTCAAGCTTCTCTGAGCACTTAATTTCCAGTTTTGAGCCTGAAAGAGACCCTTTGGCACTCTAAGCTTGTCTGTATGCCACGCCCCAATTACAGTACAAGCTGTCTGTACAATCACTTAGCAAACATCTTCAGATTAGCCTGGTTACAACAGCACATGACACGCTACCATTACAACATTAAGTCATTACCTGCATCAAGATATTTACTCAAAGATTCATCAAGAGGAGGTACTGGCAGGGAAGGCAGAGAATCTTGGTACTGAAAGGTTCGCTCCTCTGAGGATTCAAGCAGTTGCTTTTCCATGTTGCAGATCTGCAGCACAACCAGACTATTCACGAAGCCCACGTTCGATGACGAATCTCCGCACACTGTTCTCTCCCTCGCTCCGGCCTCCTGCCATTTACACGGTAAAAGATACCAGGAAACGTTCCCCGACAAAGCACGGACCGAGGGTTTCTTGCTGGCTTGCAGCCACGAGAGGCACACACACAGCAGGGGGAAACGATGACCAGGCTGCTTTTGATGCTTTTCCCCAACATGTCGCGATTAACCAGCTCGGAGACTGTCGCTTTCTCTCCCAAGGAGCAGCCAGTCAGCCCTGGAACACCCGCCCGAGACTACAGAATATCTGTGGAAGGGGGAATCACCCCCAGCCCGGCTGACGGCCCCTCCTCGCCCACCCGCCGACCCTCCCCAAGGCCCCAGCCCGAGCCCCGGCCGTGCCCCGACCCCAGCGCTCGCCGAGCCGAGCCGAGCCGAGCCGAGCTGAGCCGAACCGAGCCGAGCCGAGCCGAGCCGAGCCAAGCCGAGCCGAACCGAGCCGAGCCGAGCCGAGCCAAGCCGAGCCGAGCCGGGCGCGAGGCCCGCGACACCACAGCAGAGTTTACAGCGGCTCAGGGCCCGCATCGGGGAAAGCCCAGGAGAGCCCCCAGGCGGATGGGGCCTGAGTGTAAGGAGACAGCCGAACCGAACCGAGCCCACCCCTCTGCCCCGCGCACTCCCGAAGAACGAGACCGGCGGGGACCACCGGTCCCAGTCGCCTGCCCACCTCCCTGGCCGCAGGCTTTGCTTCTGTCCCCCTTCCCGGGTCCGGAAGCCGCGTGGGGCGGGGCGGCCGCGGAGGCGGGAGGGGAGCGGCCTCGCCGTCCCCTGCGCTCTGGAGGCCGGCGGTGGAGTTAAAAGGGGAGTTTGAACTGGGGGAGAGGTGCTGACTCCCCCGAGGGCAGACGCGCCCCGCAGAGAGAGCTGGGCTAGTCGGAGGGCTGGGCAGTCGCCAACTGTGTGAAGTTTTAGAAGGTCAAGTGCTGGTCTGCGCCTGGGAGAGGGTAACTCTGGACGTACGTACAGGCTGGGAAACGAGAGGCTGGAGACCTCATTCCATGGACCAGGAATTCCTGGTTGATGGAAAACTGAATATAATTCTGCAGTGCCCTGGCAGGCAGGAGGGCCAGCCGTGTCCTGGGGTCATCGCCAGCCAGCAAGGGAGGGGATTGTGCCGCTCTGCCTTGCACTGGGGCGGCCTCACCTCGAGTGTTGGGAGCAGTTCCGGGTGCTACAAGAAAAAAAAAAGACATTAAACTATTAGAGAGCTTCCAAAGGAGAGCTATGAAAATAGTCAGAGGTCTAGAGGGGAAGCCACATGAGGAGCGGCTGAGGTCACTTCATCTGTTCAGCCTCGGGGAGACCTCACTGCAGTTACAACTTCATCATGAGGGGAAGCAGAGGGGCAGACGCTGATCTCTTCTTGTGGTGCACAGTGACAGGAAGCAAGGGAATGACCAGTTGTGCCAGGAGAGGTTTAGGCTGGATATTAGGAAAAGATTTTCCCCCAGAGGGTGGTTGGGCATTTGACCAGGTTCCCCAGAAACCTGGTCACACACCAAGTCTGCTAGAATTCAAGAAGCATTTGGAAGATGCTCTCAGACACATGGTGTGATTCTTGGGATGCCCTGCGTAGGGTCAGGAGTTGGACTTCAGTGATCCTTAGAAGTCAGTATCTGTGACATGGGGAGAAAGCGCAGCTGGGGCTGCACTAGAGGCAAGGGCTCTTTGCAGCTGCTGTCCCTCATGAGCTGTGCTCCTAGCTCCTGTGGTGTCCTTAGCAGGAGGTGGTGGAGTCATTGGCTCTGGATGTGCTTAAAAAAAGATTGGATGTGGCACTTGGAGCCATGATTTAGTTGGGATGTTAGGGTTGGGTTGGACTCGATGATCTTGAATGTCTCTTCCAACCTATTGATTCTGTGACTTCTCTTTGCATCTGCAGCAGTGGCACCTCCTGTTTCTTTTTGCTACTCTCTGTCTTTGCTGCCAAAATGGCTTCCCACTACCTACTGTCATGGTTTAACTCCAGCCAGCAACCAAGCCCCAAGCAACAACTGCTCACTCACTCGCCTACCAATGGGATCAGGGAGAGGATCAAATGGGTAAAAGTTAGAAATCTCATGGGTAGGGAAAGCAAAAGCTGCACAGAAAAGCAAATCAAAACAAGGAATTAATTTTCTATTTCCCATGGTCAGGTGTTCGGCTATCCCAATAAAAGTAGAGCTCTGTCGCGTGTAACAATTGCTTGGGAAGACAAATACCATCACTTAAAATGTACCCCCATTCCACCTTATTCCCTCCACTTTATATACTGAGCTCTTCCTGAAGCCTATAGTGCTGCATGGGATTGTTTTGACCCAAGAGCAGGACTCAGCACTTGGTCTTCTTGAATCTCATACCATTGGCCTTGGACCATCAATCCACCCAGTCTAGATCCCTCTGCAAAGCCTTCCTGACATCCAGCACGTCAACCTCCCACCCAACTTGGTGTTGTCTGAGAATTTACCGAGGGTGAACTCAATCCCCTCATCCACATTATCAACAAAGATACTAAACAGAAGGTTGCAATCTTCCAACTAATTTCTTCCCCTTGAGATGGTAATTATCTTTCCACATTGATGTCTTCTTGATTGTTGAGCTACTTGCTTAGCACCATCTCTGTATGCCAGCCTTTATCTCCAGTTTTATCTCTTACCTTTCACAATTCAACTCCATGGACTGCTTTAGAGCTCTTTCTCTCAACTGAAGGTTTCCTCAAACATCTGAGCAAAGACATCTGGTAGTTGTACCATAGCAGAACTAGGATGACAGCAGCAGCAGTAGGAAAGGAGGGGAGATTATACTGCTCCTTGTGTTTGTTTTTGAAGCATCCACATGGTCTGTATATTTGGCAGTTTCAACTCCCTGGAAGGTCCAAGTAGTAAAGTCCATGTTGAGAATGTATGTTGTGTGACTGTAATATTTATTTCGATAATTTTGCATTAGGGCTGCTTTGAGCTTATCAGGTGCAAGTGTTCCACAAATTAGTTTCTCTGTAATAATGTTCTAGATTTTTTTTTCAAGACAAAGTAAAGGGATGGGTGAACAGCTCTCTGGAGGACATGATTTCAGTTGGTAATGACACAAATTTTTTTTTATCAGCAGCTTTTAGATGTTAGCAATGACATTAACCAACTTCAAATATAATCTGCTAAAAATGTAGCCATGAGAGATATGTTATTGGGAAAAATATGACTAATAAGATGGGTATGCTCCATACTTTCCCCCCATTTATTTATAGCATCTAGGTAGAAAGACAAAGGATTTCCTGAAGTCTTTATTTTTCAAAAAGCAAACACCAGTATTTTCCTGAACTCAGGATCTACTGAGATGTGGCTTCCCAGTTGTTTTTTTTTTTTTTTCCTGTGGTTTATGCATTTTGCTGACTCTTAAATGGAAGATCACACCTCTGCTTTTGCTGAGTAAGAAAACTTTTAGGGATATAAATCTGCAAACCTCAAAAACATGTAGTGAATATTACAGTGCATGTAACAGATGTGTTGTCTCTCTACCTGGACACCTCTTTTCATAAATCTGTAATTTTTCAGAAAGTTTAAATGCCTACCCTGAAAAACATTTTTCGACTTTTTTTAAAGGATTATTTGAATAATGAATGTAACCAAATGTGTGTGATACAGTAATATGTAAGGTACTGATACAGATGCAGAAATAAAAAATTTCAACTGTATTACAATGTTTAGAACACTGAGACATTGGAGTCTATCAGTTATACAAACTGTGTTTCTCTTGTGAAGATAAAAATCAGTAGAGGATTACATTGCCTAGCTGTCCTGCCTGACAGTTCTGTTATTACAGGATTGCAGATACCAAGTGCTCAATGCCCAGCTAGGTGTCTCAGATACATGCCTAGCTGTAAGCAATCCAGCAGCTTTGATAACAGACTCCATACCTACCATGAAGTTGATCATCTGACTCCCAGGCTCACTATTCCACTTCTGTGCTTATTGCTGGGAGGTGAATGGACTACCTTAAATCTAAATTTTGTGAGTAGACTTGGATCTACTTGCCACCTGGGAAAGAGTGTTGCTTTTTGCTGGCTTCCAGAATCTGCAGACAAGGGGTTAACTCACGTATGTGTGAATGAGACAGGTCTGCTGTCTAGGTTTTGCAAGTGCCTGGGTACCTGAGAGGCCTCTTAGGTCCTGGACTGCCCTACTGGCAAATACCACACTCCCGCAGTTCACAAAGTCTTCTTCCACAGGTTTTTAGACTGCATGCTATAGGATACATTTTCCTTGGGGAAATATCTTGCAGCCCTGTGCTGCAAGCTCTTGGTGTTTCTTTGCCTTTGGCTTTCTGTTCCCTGCAGGATGGGGCTGTTGGTCCATTTGTCCTAGCAGCCAGTCAGTGTGAAAGCAGTTTTTTGTCACTTGTGTTTTCAGTTGTGCTTTTCAATTAATATTTTTCCACCTACTATAAGGTGATGCCATGACAATAAAGCTCATGTAAAAAGTTCGTCATGCCCTGAAAGCCTGTCTCAAAAACATGTTTGAAAAATAATCCAAAGATCCTTTGGTATACCACATCCGTGTCCACTTTTAATTCTGTTGTATTAGAAGGATATTGAAATACTGACGTCAGCGTGGCACAGTCCCCTGCAATTGTGACTGGAGTGGGTGGTGTACAGAAGAGTCTGAGATAATTGGTTTTGTCTTAAGAGGGGAGTGCCAAATGAAGATGTCTTCACCTGCCTAACAGAAGGATGGGCAGAGCCAGGCTCTTCTTGGCTGTACTCAGCAAAAAGACAGAAGACTTGTGGATACAAGGGACAACAAGCATATAGACAGAAAGAGAAGCATCTTCACTATGAGCCATGATTGAACTCTGGAACATGGTTACCAACTCCAACATGGTTACAGTCTCCATCCTTGGAGACACTCAACAGATAAGGAGAGAAGATTTGAACTATATGATCTCTAGAAGTCCCCTTCAGCCTAAGTTATTCTGTGATTTAAATGATGGCTCTTTTAATCTTTTATACAGCTCTCTCAAGCTAGATTTTTCTTTTCAGCTTATTCTAAATATGAAGAGAAAAAAGCCAGGAAATACTTTCTTAAAATTTGGTGGGTTTTCTTTTTTTCACTGACTGAGCCATTTCTTTGTCAATAGTTCAAGAAAGAAGCATTCTTTTTTATTGTGAACACTCTAAAGTAGATTTTTCTGCCATTAATTCATCAGATCATGCATCTAACTTAAAATTTATAGGGAATAAAATAAAAGCTTGTTTCTCTTGAAAAGCTTACAATCTAGGAGAATCTTGATTCTTCAGAAGAATTCTTATGTATCCTCTCTTTGTTATAATAGGGTCAAAGTTAGATCTCATGTTTAAGGCCAATAGGTGGAAGTAGATGAAAATATAAAGACAGTTTGGAAATAATAATAATTTTTTAAATTTCTGTCTTGTCTTGTAAAAAATGAGAAAAAAAAAGACATTTCCCTAGCCAGATATGCTTAGATTTCAAATAAATTGAGATTCAACTGTACTCCAAAGATTATGTATTCATGTAATAGTTCTTTCCTGTTTGTGGCTTTTTTTTTTTTTTTTTTTGTGAATGAAAATTAGATTGGCTGAATGTATCCTTGAAACCAGGAAGACAGACTCTGCAGGTTCTTTGTTTCAGGGAGAGTTGTAAATAATCCTTAAAGACAAATTACTCCATTAGGTTAACACAGATGTGTCATTTACATCCAAACTTTGGGGATGTGTATGTAATATCAGCATGCCCTTGTCCAGCTGGATGTGTGAAAGCTTCCAAAAAGGCCATAAAAGGCTCCTTTCATTTTCAACAGGAGGATGGTGAGACTGATGTAGGTGACAACTAAACTACAGGATTAGTTTACAGCTTGATAAACGATGTGCTCTTACTGCATAGCTATATAGTTGCTAGTGCTAAGTAAAAGACCGGGGTAGAGCATTATGCTCCAAGAAGCTGGGAAGGGACAGATTTTCTCATCAGCAGCATGATCAGACACAGCTGCATCTGGTGACAAGTCTGCATCTCAGTGACAGCTTTGACTTAGGTTACTCCCTGAGCCACTAAAACCAAAAAAGGGATTCATTCCTCATGCATCAGATAGTGGAGCTGTGCAACTCATTGCAAGAAGATGTCATGGATGCCAGCTGTTCAAGGGGAGACTGGAAAAATACATGAAAGAGTAATTTATAGATGTTTTATATATATAAAGAAATGTCATCCTACTGTTCCTTTGACATCTATTTTACCACTGTGATAGAGAGAACATTGAACTAGGTGGCCCTTATGTTTTCTAGGTTCTTCAGATGGACCTTTTATTTTTGTGTATATTCTAAAAGCCTATATTTTTAAGTGGTCTTTCTGAAATCCCATAACAAATTATTTTGCTGCTTGTAATGTTTGTTGGGGTCAGTGACTGAGCAAATATTAACTAAGGGTATTGCCCAATACTATTCTACCATCATTTATAAAAGCAGAACAGGTTTACAGTATTGCAGGAAGATTTTTCTTGTATCTCGTATCTGTTTTAACACTAGCAGTTTTGATGACAGAGACTATTGCACCCTGATGTTTCATTTAAGACTTAATTCACTCTGATTTTCCTGTATCTGAAGAGTCTTGTTCTAGAATGATATGTTGTTGTTGTTGTTTTTTTTTGTTTTATTTCGTTGGGGTTTTTTTTGTTTTTTTTTAAGAAATGGAAAAGCTGGTTGCTTGTGTACAGAAAAGGCCAGATGCTGTTTGTAGACTGATTTGCTTTCCATGGACTGGAGGTGGAACTTCACAATTTGCTAAATGGGGCAGACTCTGCAACGACTCAGTTGAAGGTTAGTCATTTTGTAGTTACAGTAGAAGTTAAGCAATTCTGAAATACACAGTAGCCAATTTTTTTTTAATGGAATATAATAGTCTTGGAACATCACAATCTTTATCCAATGTGTCTTCTCCAGAAAGGAAGGAATTAGCATTCATTACGAACTAGCATTTCCACTAGGGTACATTACCACCTTGAATCGAATAATTTTTTCACCCAATCAAATATATTATCCTCAGAGCTACATTTCACAAGAGTACAGTATGCTTGACTGCTTCAGAAACTACTGGTATGATTCAGAAACAGAAGTACACTGAATATTGTTGATAAGCCAGTCTTCAGCAAGGTTAACAGTGAAGATATGAGAACTATTTTTGAGAGGCTGCAGAGTATCTCTTATCCAGTGTTTGTACTTCTTGTATCAAAACTGAAATTTAATCTGTGAACAGTGAAATTACGTTTAGTTATACTATGAAGTAATTTTCATTGCTCACAAGATATATCAACACTAAAAAGATCCATTGCTTGACCTATTTGAATAGTAACAAAGGCCATTTTCCAAATCTTCCACAAAGAAAAAAATAATTTCATATTCATGAGCATTGCCATTGCAGTTTTACCAGTCCTCTAAATGCAAGTATACTTTCTGGTAAGCAGTTGCACATTGAATTTTCCTTGAAATTAGGGAAAAAAAAACAAAAAAGAAGAAAGAAAAAGTTTTTGTCCACTGGAACTACTTCCAAGAAATTGACTAAGGAAATTGCCTAAGATGCAGATGAATAAATTCAGGGCACAGCATGTTCTTTCAGAGATGGTTTCTGCAGAAAGTACAGAAGATGCAAACTTTTCTGTACTGGTATCTATGGTATTACGTTGTGGTTAGTCTGTCTCTTCTAAAAGAGTCTATCTCTTTTTGTCTGACCCATTACTTCTACATAACTGGCAGTATGCATGATATCAAGGAGATTTGAAACAAATCAACATTTTTTTCTGATCTATTAATTCCTTACTTTCACTAAACAGTGAGAGGAAAATCCTCAATTTTGAAAGGAAAATAGTAAAAGCATGTAAATTTCCTTCCCTATAAATATAAATAACTATAACTATAAATATAAACATCCACCAATTTGCACTATGATTCCACATTTTTCAATGTGCAGTGCTGAAGAGCTGACAAAGAAGAAAACAGGGTTTGTACAAGTCTAATATACTTTCACTTACTAATGCTGCCCATGAAATTATATATTTTACACAACCCTCAAACTTACTATTATTGAAATTAATGAATTTGTGGTTGTTATTAAAACTTATAACAATAAAGTTGTTTTCAAACTGATTTCAGCTGAAATCGGGATCTTGTGGATTCTGACCAAGGCACTTATCAATGAGATCAGCTGGAGGGGCAGCATTTGAGACTAAAGGAAGAGTGGTAACCAAATCTCTTGCAGGATTAAATCACAGTAGCAGCAATAGCGAGCAAGTGCACAGGATCAACTGTAAAAAGGATTAATTAAAATAGTATGTATAGTCTGCAGAATAATTTCAAAACTTAATTACAATTATTTTTCTGTATCTATTTGAAATAACTATAATTCTTTTCCCTCCCTTCCTTCACCTCTTCTGCAGTGTTCTGTATAAGGCTTCCTGGAACAGAAACTTGTCTTGACAAGCCTTTTGCAAAAGACATGACAAGTGCAGTTAATGAAATTACAAGTGTTTTGTTAAAAGAATTGAAAGAAAAACCATTTGCATTTTTTGGTCACAGGTAAAAATATATACATTTTTAGATACCATAGCAAAGGAGCTTCTATTTCTGAGCTCTAGGAGTAGAGAGTTACTTGTTTTTATTTGCAAAACCTTTAGGAAAAATATGCTTCTGCAAGGATCTTCTGTCAAATCATCCTAAAACATGCAGTTGCTGTCAAAGACTCTGGTCATTTATTTATTTATTTATTTATTTATACCTTCAGGTGCAACATCTGAGCATGCATTTCTAATCAATTATAATTGCATTTATTGTTAATATTTGTGCCAATGCTTGCTCTATATGAATGCAGGGGGTGAACCATTCACAGAACACAGATTTAAAAGACTGCTGAGTCTCAAGTATTCAAAATAACTGTTCTAATTGAAATTTAAGGAGACTATTAAAATAAAAAGAATATGAAAAGTTCTTATTTGCAAAATTAGACTGTGTAGGAATATACTTCATGTCAATAAACTAATATCATTATAATCTGCATGTCATATACCATTTCAGCAATTGTTCAAGATAACCAGTTAGCACTAAAATTAAAATTATGTTTGTATTTTCCAGATTTTATGTATGTTTTTACTTACTTTGCTTTAATTTCTTCTTTTGCTGCAGTTTTGGAACTTATTTGAGTTTTGCCCTTGCACTTCAGCTGAAAGAAAAGTATGGATTGGAGCCAGTTCATCTTTTCATGTCAGCAGCACATGCCCCAAATGTAAGCTACAGAATCATTAACATTATGAAACAGAACCATAAATTAGCCACTAAGAGTAAGAATAATATTTTACAGTATGGTATGCAGAGTAGTTTTTATAAAAAAATCAACATTTCTTCAGAATCTATGGAGTGAAAAGTGTTCTGAGGTTGATGCAGAATACATAATATTCACTGCTGCTAACCTTAGCCTTGGGAAAACAATCTCCTTAAAACTAATGCTGGAACTAATTAATGCTTAAACTAACTAATCCTTAAACTGCACTTTTTTGAATATTGTGTTATTTAGTTTGGCCATTGGCTTAACACTCAAAAATAATCAAACCAAAATTTTAAATGGTCCTCCTTACTGTGTAATGTGTGAAGTAACTGTCTTTACCTAGTCTTTCATAAACCTGCTGCATCAGCCCTCAATACATTTGTCCAATTTTTTTTCTCTCTCCTGATTCTTTGTAGGATTTTTGATCAGTTTTTTCTGAGGTTTTGCTGATTCTGCTAGTCTTGCTCAGAAAAACAGTAGTGAAGTGGCATTTTTCCAGTCCTGTCCTCAGTCAGCATTTGCTATTTCTGTTCTTCCTTTTCTAAGGCTTCTTAGCAGTCCTGAGTATGAGCTAGCGATTCACAGAAGCAATTATTATTCCTGCAAATTTCCATAATCAGTTGGTCTCTTCAGTCCTACATTAGCCAGATTTATGTCCAGTGCTAGGTTTTTCTTTCTCTTAGATTATTTTACTAGTTGTATTTCAATAGTAAGAGTCAAGCTTGAACAAAATAATATTAACAGTTATTTGTCTGTATAAGTTTCAGAAGTAGAGAGTACTTGGCTCACTCATAGTTTGTAATTTCAGTAAGCACATTCTACTAACCCTTCCATTAAGTGCTCTCTGTGAATGTTAAATGAATCAGCCATTGTATTCTGGAGATGGAAAATTATTGTACTTTCTACTGAAATAATTTTAATGAAAAGGTTATTTAAAGTATATTATATACAACATCTGATCTCGTTTGTTTGGTACTAACAGTCTGCAGCATTTCTTGCCATCAAAAGCGTGGTCCTACCTGATGGAAACAGTGACCTTCTTGCACTGCTGAAGATTCTAGGAGGAAATTTTGAGTGTGCACCTGATGAAGACAGTTGGAGAGATAATAGTGCATACTTTCAGAGAAGACATGAGAATGCTTAAGACATTTTTGTAAGTTTTAGGACATTGTATTACTTCTGTATTTGTATTTTACATTTTTACTTCTGTCTGATCATGTTAAGTTTTCTTTTTTCTTTCTTAGTAACTTGTTCTCATTTCTGTTATAAAAAGAATAAGAAACAGTAAATATAGTTTTTTTTTCCTTTGTGTGCTTTTCTATTTGTTTTCTGGTTTTTAAGCCCTAGATGAAACACTGTACTGCAGCAACTACAACTGTTACTGCAGTAGTGAACCTGTTGTGGCAGAACTAGAGTTCTACCTATGATCCAAAGTTAGCAGCTACTAAAAGGGAATGTTTTCGTGTCTTTTATTGTTTTCTGAGATTAACAAGCTCAGCTCATCATGCTTCAGGAACATTGCATTCAGCCTCCAGATCCAAGGTCCTCTAGCCTAACCAGAAAAAGAATCCCTGTGTTCTGGGCACCCAGACAGCAACCGGCTTCCTGTGTCCTAACTGCTGTCCCCACTGGACGTCACATGACAGCACATGTAGCTGAGTGGTTAAGGCTTCTTGGCAAAAACAAGGACACTCTTGGATGTGGGACCCATTTTGGTCTTAGGAATCTGACACTGAAAGATGCTGAAATGTTAGAACTTGTACATAAGTAGGTAACATCATTATTTATGTAGGTGAGAATTTTTATCGCAGATCAAAGCTCTTTTTTTTCCCTAAATATTGGGTCATTCTTTCTTTACAATTTTATGTCTAATTGCAGTTGGGTAAGGAGCTAAGAATCTTCAAGAGTATTTTCTTCTCCTGATGTTCTATATAATCTAACTCTTGAAATTTGTCAAGTTTTGGAGAAAAACGAAAAACCATTTTTTTTATGTGGAAGCAAATTCCAAATATATGTATCTTGTGGAATGTTTTATGACTACTTTTTATGTTCACAGATTTGAGAAGACAGAAATGAGTATCCCCTTCTCCTGCGATATTACCTACTTTTGTGGGTCTGATGATAAAATATTCGATGCAAAAGGTACTATGCTTAAATGGTTTTCCTCTTATACTCACACATTTTCTTGTTGTATTACACCTGTTAATTAGAGTTTTCTAGAGTCTACCTTCTTCTTCAAGGAAACAAATCAACAGAGCAGTTTCAATATATGAACCAAAAAGTTGATATGGGATTTAAAATAATTATTAAATTTTAGCTTTGAAATAGTTATACAAAATGACCACAATAGTTGACATTTCTCTGACACTTTAAATATCTTTTTAGGTTGGCAAGAACTAACGAGTAGAGATACTTCTTTTTATAAGCTTCCTGGAGATCACCTTTTTCTGCTGAAACCATCGAATGAATGCTTCTTGATAAAACACATCACAAGAAGCATAGAAAATACCATTCTGTGAGTATTTTCCTCAATTTTAATAGCAGAATGTCTAAGGTTAGTCCACAGCATTTTGTAATAAGTCACTTCTTTCTCTACATTGCATGCAGTTATGCCTCAAATTTGTTCTGTTCCTCCTCTGTAATCCTTTATAAGGAGGAGTTTTCCTGATTTTTTGAAAACAAACATTGGCTTTGAGTCTTAAAAAAGATTTCATCTTTTCCTCCTTCTCTTGCACATGTACAAACTCTTCGCTTTATTCCATAACCTTGTTTGCAAAAAAATTACCTCTATGTTATTTTACTGTTAGAGCTTCTCTGTTTGTCTGCTTCTGTCAAAATGATAAATATAATTTAATACCCACAAAAATCCATAATTCTCACAGAAAGCTTCATTTATTCAGTTCAAATTTATTTAGATTAATATACAAGCTAAGAATAGATTACATATGTAAATACCCTTTACAGTCAAACAGCTTATGCTTAAAAGATATTACTGTCAGACCTCATAATGAGGAGTTAGTACTGCATTTTTCTCAACAGAGTTAGTTCATAAGCTACTGAAGAGTTAAGTATTAGTGGGAATTATTTTGAATATTCTAGATCCCATATTTTTCTACCATTGCTCTTGCTTTAGAGATATAGGCATTCATGGCATCCTCCTTTGATAAACCTGCAAAGGAAAGTAGGAGTCATTATCTTTCCTCATTTGTCATCCTATAAACTTGACTACAGGATGTAAATTTAATTGGTGTAGCACCTTTTTTCAGGTTCCATGCCTCCCATTTGGCTTTGCCTTTCAAATCTAGCATTCCTGGACATTCTGCCAAAATAAATGCATAGCTTTGGTTATCATGCAGATTTACATAATATTAGATTGAATTTATCAAGATATGTGAGTAAATGTGAAGTATATATAGTAATACCAATATTAATATCTCCAACAGTAGCCTGTTTGTAGAATCCATATAGTTCCTTCAGTTCTTCATCAGTCGGTCTTGTTTTTAATTTTTTTACATCTTCTGCAGCACCATCAAAGTCAGCCTGATGAAAGAACAGAAAGGGTTCTCCTCTCAAGAGGTGTTTTTAAAACATGAGTTATAAGACACACAGTAGTATCATTAGATTTTCTCAATGACTCACTTGAGTTTAGCAATCAGACAAGGCTTTTTCCTATGAAAGAAGCTTCATAAATGTACATTGTTAGAAAGGGATATAGACTTGATGGCTGATAGGGGCAACCTCCACAATTTATGTGGTGTATATGTCTTTTACAGTCATGCTGCAGGTATGAAGCCATTCACTGAACTTTACATCTCACAGTAATATCTGAATTGTTTTGACCCTGCCTACACTGTGTTGGCTCAAGTAGGTGGAGCTCAAATCCCTTCTGAGTGGTACTGCCCAATTCACCCTCCATTTCCTCTGCTCTGCTGACAGGGAAGTAGGTGACCAACAGCTGACACAGAGGTACCTCATGGAGATGAGCTACTGCCAGGACCACCTTCCACAGCTATCTCTGAAACACAGGAGAGCACCAGAGTAAAGTGTACATTTACTCCTTTCATCACTGTGAATCACACAGTCACATCAACCTGAGGCTGTAGCCATTCTCGCTATAAAGCAGGTCTCAGGCTAAGGTTTGGAGTTCTGTTTCATGCCCAGAACATTTCAGAGAGAGATAGATTTTGTATAGTGACTACAGACCCATCAGGTCACCACACTACTCTAATGCAGAGTGATACAAGCACTTTAACATGCTATATGCTGGTTTCAACAATTATTTTAGCTTTTGAGTTGGATCTGCATTAACAGAAGCACAGTATATATATCCTGCACAAATATTTAATATGTACAAAACCAGCTGTATTGTTTTTGAATGACCTGGTTTTTGGTAGTTGGGGCAGCGGGGTTACAAGGGTAGCTTCTGTGAGAAGCTACCAGAATCTTTCACCATGTCCAGCAGAGCCAATTCCTGGTGGCTCCAAAGATGGATGTGCCACTGGGCAAGGCCAAGCTGATTAGAAATGGTGGTAACACCTCTGTGGTAACAGATTTAAGAAGGAAAATAAACAAGAAATGGTTGTGCAGTTGTAACTACGGCCAGAGAAGAGCAGAGCGAGACCTTGAGCGAAACAGCCCTGCAGACAGCGAGGTCAGTGCAGGAGGGGCAGGAGGTGCTCCAGGCGCTGGAGCCGACATTCCCCTCGGGCCGTGGTGCCGCCATGGTGAGGCAGCTGTGGCCCTGCAGCCCATGGAGAGCCATGGCGATGCAGGGATCCACCACAGCCCGTGGAGCGGCCCCAGGCCGGAGCACGTGGATGCCTGGGAGGAGGCTGTGATCCTGTGGGAGACCCGTGGAGAGGGGCCCTGCTCCCAGGCTGGAGCAGCCTGACCTTGGAGGGCTGCACCCCGTGGAGGAGTGACCCGCACTGCAGCAGTCTGGGGAGGACTGTTCCCCATGGGAGGGACTCGCGTGTCAGCAGCTCACGGGGAGCTGCTGCTCGTGAGATGAGCTCACGTTGGAGAGGTTCACAGAGAACTGCCTCCCGTGCCACCCCACGGTGCAACGGGAACGACTCCTGTCCTGGAGCATCAGGAGAAGCCTTGGGTGATGAACTGACCATAACCCCCATTCCCTGTCCCCTTGCACTGCTGGGGTAGGGGGTAGAGCTGAGAAGGCAGGATGGTGTTTATAAGGGCTTATCTAACTTCTCATTGTCCTGCTCTGATTTTGTTAGAAATAAATTCACTTGAGCCTGTTTTGTCCTCAATGGCATTTGATGAGCAATCTCTCTCTCCTGGTCCTTATCTCACCTCATGAACCCTTTGTTAAATTTTCTCTCCTCTGTCCAGCTGCAGAAGAGTGAGTGAGTGGCTGTGGTGGGTGCCTAGCATCTGGCCAGCATCCACACACTACTTCAGCTTAAAAGTTTGTGTAAAAGTCAGCAATGATTTCAGCATGAGTACTGCAGCTCTGGTAAACAGATCACTGAGATCCTGGCATTACCTCAGAAGTCCACACTGTGCTTCTTTATACCACCTTTAGTTACAGGAAAGATTTTTTTTTTAAAGAAAACCTAATGCATGTTTATCTCCTTAATTGATGCCTTTTTCCTTGGCAAGTGACTGTGCAGGGTGCACCAGGTGATGGAAATAAGCAAATATGAATGAGAGCTAGGTTCACTACAGCCTTCTGTATTTAAACAGAGAGAAAGTACAAGAGATAGGTTATTTCTTTTTTTTTTTTTTTAATTTAAGAAGGAAAAATGAGTAGTAATTTAATTAGAGAGTGATGTTCAAGCATCTTTCCTCACAGAAAGGGCCCTCCCTGGAATCATGAAACTACATACTCATTGATGAAAGGACACACCAGCTGGTGGCTGCATTGAGGCAGGGGCAGCAGGCAAAATAGGGTAAGGACAGGTAGCTGAGTGCAGTGCAGCTTCCTGCACAGAACCTTGGCCACTCTACCACCATGTGAGCCACCTCTGCCTCCTGAGGTGGAATTCACTTTCTGTTTTGGTCTGGAAATTTAGTGTGGCTAATGAGATTCGCCAGATACAAACTTCTGAAGAATTTCTAATTTTTTGCAAATTTTAAATTGTTATATGAAATAAATAATCTTCCAACTCAGTGAGAACCTCAGTGCTTGCATAACTGACAAGCAAAAGTATCTGGGAGATTCCCACCAAGGCCTCCCCGAACCAAATGCCCAGTAGTGGATGGAGGAGTACAGAGAAGAATTGCTGTGCTACAATTGCTAATGACTGTTTTAGTTTGAGAAGTGCTGCTGTTTTATTTTGAATATAAGAATTATTTTGAGAATTAGACAGATTCCAAGTGCCATTTGTCTTCTTAAAGGTCTGCCACTTTGTCATTCAATAAAGTATATGATTTGGCAGTTTCTGCAATAAATTCTATATTAAATTACTTCCAAATTATATTCTTAAATCTAAAACTTTATATTCTAAAACATGTAATTACTTATGTAGTTTGTTCCTGTTTTAATAAAATTAATTTTCAATGTTACTAAGATGCAAATATACCATAGAACCATAGAAAATATGAAGCTTTAAGTCCAACTTTTTGTGTCTTATTTCTTTTAAGAACACTGTAGATTTTTTTTTTTTTACAAACCAAGCATTTAAGAGTGCTGCAAAACAAATACAGGATTTTTCTAGAATAAAAAACCAAAAGGCTCAGAATACATTCATATGCTATGTATATATGTTACTTGCAATTTAGATAAACCAAAATTGTGTGCTCTAGACTACATATAAAAGCTGAATCAATAATATTGAAATGGCCTAACAGAATGCCTTCTCAGCTTTTTTTTTTTTTTTTTTTGGTAATATTAATATTTGCTTTTATGAAAGTCTTGAAATTTTAATTTTTATTCTTATGCTGTATTGTCTCTTGGTCTCCTCCTGCACAGCAACTGGATTTGCTACAACCACCTGAAATGCTTCAAGCAGTTCAGATGTTAAACGCAGTTTTAATTTTTCATCAAAAATTGCTGAGGGCCATAGTAAGTAAGTAAGTAAATAACCCTATTCTTCCTTTCAGCAGCAAACCCAAAATGGTGAACCCATGTGTTTGGGGCCAGGAAGTCACATCAGCACAAGCAGAGAATTTGGGGTTTGGGGCAGAAGCACCTTGCCCTGTATCTTAGGCACAGTATGAGTGCCTTCAACCTCGGAGCAGGGAGGGGACAGACACACTGCCACAAGCAGGAGTCTGAACTCACAGTCCCTGTGAGACTGCTCATAGGGCTTTATTTGACAGGCGCCTTATCCTTCCATGAAAACAGGCCTGTTCCACTTTGTGCGCACCTCGGGGAAGAGGCAAGGACATGGTGATTGCCCAGGAACTCACACATTCTGAATTTACATCCCAGCCTACCCCTGAGTCACTCCAGCCGTTCTGCTGCTGTGCAGTGTTCCAGGCACTGCAGCATTAGGATATGAGGGAGTTTTGTACTAAGGTAGCAAGGCAAGTCTAATTACACAAAAACTTCTATGCACTAACAACAGTATTTTTAGTAGATGTACAGCATTTATAATGGAGAAGAATTTAACAAGGGGAAACAAAATTAGCAATGCAAACTACCTTACCAAGGAATTAAAAATAGTTGTTCAAAGAAACTGGAACTGTACATATTTGATGCTCCTCAAAGCAAAGCATTTAAAATCCCACTATTGGTACAGATGTATAAAAGGAATGGACATTCACTTACGAAAATAAATGTGATGACCTATCATTCAAGGTTTTTTTTAATAGGTACAATTTTATTAAAATAAATATTTCATTATTAATACAAATATCAGAAATGTGACATTCTTGACTATAACTATGACTGACTCCTTCATCACAGATATCTCTTATATATTATCCACACACGTGCAAACAAAAGCAGGACTCTGTTAACTGTAAGACTTAAAATTGGTATAAATAATAAACCATAACTAGGTTGCCACATTGTTTAAAGCTTAAATAACTTACTGCTGCAGGTGAGCTTCTGCCAGCACTGATGTACAAGGATCATTCAAATCTGTGGAAATCTTTCACCAGTCTGGAATTGTTTTCTGATCTAAACTGCTGTCCTGGTTTTGTCTGGGGAATAGTTAATTTTCTCCCTAGTACCTGGTACAGGGCAGTGTTTTGGATGCAGGATGTGAATAATGTTGATAACACACTGATGTTTTGGTTGCTGCTGAGTAGTGCTTGCACTGAGCCAAAGACTTTTCAGTATCTCGCTCTCTGAACATGAGGAGCTACACAGGAATCTGGGGAAGGGACAAGGACACCTCTGGGACAACTGACCAAACTGGCCAAAGGGATATTCCACACCAGGGAACATCCATGCCCCCAGTGTAGAAACTGGGAGGAGATGGCCAAAAGGACTGATTGCTGCTCAGGGATGGGCTCAGTCTTGGTCAGTGGGTAGTGAGCAATCATATTGTGCATCACTTGCTTCTCCTGGGTTTAATTGCACATGCACACTCTCCCTCTCTCTTCTCTCACTACTACTATCATAGTATTATATTTTACTTAAAAAAAAAAAAAATAAACTATTCTTATCTCAGCCCGTAAGTTTTTGCCTCCTCCCCCTTCTCTCCACTGCTGATTCTCCTCCCCATCCCACTGTAGGTGAAGCAGGTGAGCAAGTGATTGCATGGTACTTATTTGGTACTTATTTGTTGGGTAGTGTTAAACCATAACAGCTTCACAGTAAGAATGAACCAGAAGCCCTGTTCAATTGTACAAGACAAAAGATAAAAAAATAAGTTAAGGAAACCATTATGTTAATAACCTTATTTTCCTATAATTTTATTCTATTTGCATCTATAGGCAAGTTTCACAAGAGAGTTTAAAGATTTGCAAAGGCATATCTTACAGAGCAAGAAAGGTGCAGAAATGCAATCTAAATACTAAACTTTTTGTTCTTTATCTCCCTCCAGCCAATCATTCTACACAGATTGTTGCTTAGGATTTTCCTGCTTACACAACATGCTTATGAGCAGCCTGTAAAAATATAGTTTCTTTTAATCATGTGCTGATAAAATTCCCTTTAACTCCTCAAATAAAAGGCATAAAAATATATACAGACATAAACATACACATCTGCCTTAAAGATAAAAGCACAACTTATCAAGATTATTACCAGACACTGTCTTTTGGCAAAGAAAAAAGCTTGAATGAATTCTTCATTTACAGCAGAATATTTTACCTGTTTGCAAAACTTATAAATATTTTACAGCCTCACTAAAGAGCACATTATCTTATTAATTCATCCTCATTCCCATACAGGTAGATTCAGTAAATTTATGGATATGGTAGAGAACTGTCAACCAACAAACCAATGTGGACAGAGAAGTTCTATAATGTATAATGCAGAATGTGTACGGCATCTTAAAATTTCAACCACTGATTTTTATGTGAAAGTGTAACAGTATATAGCTATGGAACAGCATATCATACTGCATTCAGCTCTTTCTTATCATAATTTATGGCTCACTGCTTAATCATCAGGCTAAAAAATTCACTTTCTAGACTGAGTTCAAGGCAGAATTAAAAAAAATATAATTTCAGCAATTATTAATTAAGCAAAGG
This sequence comes from Anomalospiza imberbis, assembly GCF_031753505.1. Classification (NCBI taxonomy): domain Eukaryota; kingdom Metazoa; phylum Chordata; class Aves; order Passeriformes; family Viduidae; genus Anomalospiza; species Anomalospiza imberbis. The sequence continues at coordinate 130,980,630 of NC_089681.1, forward strand.
TGGCATTATTTTGGGATTAGGCAATTTTGACTCACTGAAGAAAGAGATTTCTTCTTAGCTGTAACACAGCACAATGAAACCTCTGTGCTATTCAGCATAATTGCAGCTCAGAAGAAAATTGCTAAGCTGCCGGCAGTGCACTCCCTGCATCTAGGTCACAGCATTGTGCTGCTCACTCTTTGCAAAATGCACACTAACTAAGCTGAGACAGACATAATGAGACACGGATAGAAGAGCTTGCAAATCTTGAAAGTGAAAGGGATAATAGGAAAGCCTAAAGAAGAAAATCAGCTTAATCTATCAGGACATGGCCAAGACAAGGGAAGTATTCATAGTTTCCCACAACGGTAGGAGGCTAAAAGCCAGCAATAATTTCCTCAACAGCTATTTAAAGCTACAATCAGAGAGTACGTAAAAGGAAGCTCTTTCTCTAGCCAGAAGTGGAAGTTCTCTCTCTAGCCAGAAGAAAGTAGAAGCTCTCCTACCATAACACAAACATATCAACATGTAGCAAAGATCCATCCAAAGATGCATACACCCTAAAAATTACACACAACTTCCTTAAAAATTATTTACGCTTCCCAAATGCACATATAACACTGCCTCAGTGTTAGAAGTTTCCCTCCTCCTTTAACAGCTCCAAGCAACCACCTAGATCCTAAAAACATAAATATGTACCTGCCTTTCCATGTCTAAATCAGTCCTAGCAAACTCAGATGTATACCTGAAGAAACATAATTCATGCATACCCTGAACAGGTAAAATTACATGACCCATTAAAAAAAAAATCCAAAATATTACATGACCCATGAAATAGTTCAAATTAACCAGCTTGCATCCTCCGCTTGTGAAAAGTAATGCACTATTTAACCTCCAAGGGTTTAGGCAGATTTCCCTTGACACAAGGGAACTCTGATTTTGCTGTAAAAATCCTTATGCGGAAGAAATACCACAGTCTCCAGCATGGCATTACACAGATGCACAGCGCATCCCTCTCCTCTCGCCTCTGTCTCCCCAGATGCAGAAGTGCGTACCTGAAGAGTCATGATGCTGCGGGGATGCGCAGGGAACGGCCTCGCTCCTTCTCCGGCGGGGACGCGGCGCGACTGCCAGTCGGCTCCGGTGGCGCTGGACGGTGCCCGTGACCTCAGCTCGGCAGCGGAGCAGCGCCGGCGGCACACAGGGACTGGCTGCCGCCGCGCCTCGGCACCCGCTGCGACAGCTGAGCGGCGACAGCGCCGGCAAGGGGCGGTGCGGGCACGGAGCACTAAGCCCCCAGTGCTGAAAGCCTGCGCTCCAGCCACACTAGTGAGGATTAGGCTGCCAGGTTGAGAGCACTGATACGGAAAGATTCCCAAGCCGTTTGTTTGACAAATTTCTTGAGTGATTTGAACTGCAATATGTCCAGTTATTGGAACTATTCCTTCTGCCGCAGTCCCTGCCCATCTCCATGTCCAGCCAACCTGGGACCTCGCACCCTTGAGCTGCAGCTCTGAAAAACACGTGGGTCATCCCTCACACGAGTGGCTACACAGACAAAATACACTGTGAACGCTGGTTTTTAATTTGGTCTACTAAGTACAGAATAAAATGAGTATTAAATTAATTGATAAACTACCCTACAAATGTAACCACAGAAGAAAAAAACTCCATCCCTCTTGTATCAATTAATTATTTATATTGTTTATATTCATGCCTCTATACATTTATGTACATCATCTATGGTAGGTACTTCTGCATTTTTTAACTCGCTAACTTCCATAAAACCATGCCAAAAAACTAATTAGAGGGGAAACAAATCCAGTTTAAATTAAGTCAGCAATTAACAACAAAACAATCCAAGTAAATTTAAGTAAATAGGAGACTTAAAAAAAAAATTGAAAACATCTCTGAAGCACCGGTGCCCTAGTGAAGAAGCTCTGCTCTTTCAGGGCCAAGAAGCTGTGCTTAACCATGCTGTGCACTACGGTGGATGTGGAAAATGAACGCACTTGTGGAGATTTGTTAAAGGCTGAAGCAGATTGCAGGAACACTGAATGGAACCAGTCCTTAACTGTCACCCTGGTCACAGAACACCACGTCCGTGCACAGCACGGCGCACACTGCACTGCAGAGGGACACGCCCCTGGCTGTCAAGTTCCTATGAAGCACCTGGTGACTGCGTTAGCTGACATGCGACTAAGCAGGTCTGCCATCGCCTGTGCGCCAGGTTTCGGGAGCGTTCGAGCCCTGGGAACGCCAGTGGTGAGCCTACCTGCCAAGGGCAGGCCCCCGGCACCAGCGCTTTGTGGCGGCTTTGCACTAACGCTACGGCCGCTTCGCGACGCGGCCTTGAGCGCAGCGCGGGCACCGCCCGCCGAGCCGGCCCAGCGGGACGCGCCCGAGCGGCCCCCACGCCGCTCCTGCTCAGCCCGCTCCAGACCGCGCTCCTGCTCAGCCCGCTCCAGACACCGCCCCTGCTCAGCCCGCTCCAGACCCCGGCCCTGCTGAGCCCGCTCCAGACACAGCCCCTGCTCAGCCCGCTCCAGACCCCGCTCAGCCCGCTCCAGACTCCAGCCCTGCTCAGCCCACTCCAGACCCCGGCCCTGCTCAGCCCGCTCCAAACACCGCCCCTGCTCAGCCCGCTCCAGACCCCGGCCCTGCTCAGCCCGCTCCAGACCCCGCCCCTGCTCAGCCCGCTCCAGACCCCGCCCCTGCTCATCCCGCTCCAGACCCCGCCCCTGCTCAGCCCGCTCCAAACACCGCCCCTGCTCAGCCCGCTCCAAACACCGCCCCTGCTCAGCCCGCTCCAAACACCGCCCCTGCTCAGCCCGCTCCAAACACCGCCCCTGCTCAGCCCGCTCCAGACCCCGCCCTGCTCATCCCGCTCCAGACACCGCCCTGCTCAGCCCGCTCCAAACACCGCCCCTGCTCAGCCCGCTCCAGACCCCGCCCTGCTCATCCCGCTCCAGACACCGCCCTGCTCAGCCCGCTCCAAACACCGCCCCTGCTCAGCCCGCTCCAGACCCCGCCCCGCCGCGGCCGGGGGTGGAGCGAGGCCCGGGGCGGAGCAGGGCCGGGCTGCGTCCTGCAGCGTGTGCCTGGAGCACGGGACGGCGGAGGTAGGGCTTTGTGCCGGCGGGCGCGGGGCGGGTGCGGCCTGGGCCCCGCGGTCGGGCAGCCGGAGGCCGCTCCGCTCCCGGGGCCGTCTGGGCCCGGGCCGGCCCGCAGTGCTTGGCGGGCGAGGGGCTGCCACCCGGGATGCGGCGGCCCGGGGAGAGGGTGCTGCGGTCCTGGCGGAGCCCTCGCCAAAGGGGACCTGGCGGCGGCCGCAGTGCGTTGTGCTGGGGCCGTGCTTAGCCCGCGTTTCCCTGTTGCCAGGAGCTGGAGGAGCCCACGGAGCGCTCTGCGGCGCACGCGGCTGGGGCGGATCCTGGCGGAGGTGGACGTGCGCGGCGTCGGTCCCATCTCTTCCGCCGGAAGCGAGGGGGTCGCGACCGCGGTGCGAGGTGGAGAGCTGTGTTCGTTTGTTCACTCGTTGCTCTGTTTCCTTATTCCTGCACGCATGTTTTCCTCAGGGGTGCCCAGTTTGAAAAGAAAAATGTAATCTTTGGACTGTGAACATGTTCTATGGTTTTTTTGTACGTGTCTGTTGCTGATTTTGCTTGTCAAAGGTCATCAGCTCATCCCTAATTGAAACCTTTTAAAGGGGATAACGCAGAGCTCATTTTTTTAAAACTATCAGAAGCTTCCATTCTAACTCAGTCACACGTAAGAATTCTTGTGGTCATTTCAATTTTTTACTTGTGTTCACTTTTTGGTTGTTGCTATTGTGATGGTAAGCAAAAGGGATTAGGTAACTGCACAGATGATTGCTCCATGAAGGACTAATAGGTGAAGTCGGTACATCTTTATTCTTACATCTCAGATGCAGCCATTCTGGTTGCTTGGGAGCTGAGGGGAATGCCAGCCCTGTCCTCCCCAGGTGGTTTCTCCGGTTTCCACTGTTGCAGGCAGATAAGATAACTGGGTTGGATGGACCATCACCGAGGTGGCCCAGGGTATTTCACAGATTATTCTGAGAGTACTCAAGAGTGCCACGGTGTTTTTTTATGTATTTTGGAATTCTCCGTTTTACTGTTCTCTGAAAACTTTAGTGGTTTTGACATTCATTTTGGGTAGCAGTTCACATTGCATTGATACAGTTCTGTTCAAGGTGGAATCACAGACCACTTTGAGTTGGACAGAATTCACAAGGATCATCAAATCCAACTCCTGGCCTTTCCAGTCCAACTCATGGACGGACCCCAGAATCACACCATGTGCATCTTTCTCCTCCAGACAAGCGTTTAACTGAGTGAAAAATAATGGATAGATAGATGTTGCTTGATGGCAGCACACTTGGGTCAAGATGGTATTTGTCTTTTTTTATCAAGGTGGCACACTACCAGTACACAACGAACTGGTATGGCTAGCAAAATGGTATCTTTTGGGTGGCAGCTTTTAGGTGTTCATGAGCTGTACATAAATGAAATCTGTACACCTGCTTGGGTAACTAGGAAACCTAGGAGGGAGTCCTGTCATGCTTCCCCTGATAAGAAACCTGAGCTGTGCTTATTCTGTGAGTTTGCTTGTGCAACGATGAAGATGGCACTAGTTCCCAAGCAGAAGCATGGGTGCTTTGCAGTTTACCAGGGACTATCATCAGGCTTGACCTCATGTCTTCACTGCTACTCTGGACTAGATCAATCAGAGCAAGAACAATTACACTTTCTCCACTCCTGTTCAGTTTTTCTCACCCCTGAAGGCATTGTCCAGGTGACACAAAAGACCCCTTCTGAACTTTTGGAGGCTTGTAGGGAATTGCCTTCCTTCCCTGTTAAAGTCTGTAAGTTTTTATCACACCTTCCAAATACAGAAAAACACAAAGGCATGGACTAAAGATTGAAAAAACAAATTTATAAAAATCCCTAAATAAATGTAGGAACTTGTTTCATCTTGTTATTCAGTTTCTGCTTTTTATTTTACCTCCCGTGTCACACGGGGCAATGCAGCTGTGCAACAGTGAAAATGGAGTGGTCCTTCAACCTGTGATTCTGGGGATGGGTTGTTGTTTGATTTGACTTGTGGGGTTTTTTTTACATCTATAATACCTCCACCAGCTGCTTTTGTTTAGCTTTAGAAGAGTCTGTTCTCACTGCTGTTGCCATACTGTCCTGTCCAGCTTTTTAAAATTTATTTAAAAAAACCCATCTCCACACCTGCCCTTTGGAAAATGTGTGAAGGATTGGTGCCCTGAGGAGGTTGATAGATGCCAGTATCACTGACATACAGTGTTTTTCTTCTGCATTCCCAGAAGAAGCTTCTGGTAACAATGTCCACAGCAGACAGTACAGTATTTGAACTAATGTCTTGCTCTTTCTTCCTAGAGTGACAAAACACAGAACCACCTCAGGATGTCTGTAATTCAGCAAGGGACAGCAACACTTCGGAAAGCAAAGAAAACCACTGTAAAAACGTGTCTAGATAACCCCTTTGTTTTCCAATGGAAAACCATAGAAGGAGAAGATATGCATTTTATACTAGAGACCTTAGAAGAAAGGATTAAACATATTGGACTTAAAAAGATTGAGAGTCCAAGGAGGAAAAAACGTTCCCTTACAAAAAAACAAACAGAAAGAAAGTGTGATGCTGGCACCAATGAATTCCCTAAAGAGGAAGCAGAAAGCTACCAACAAAAACCAGGATGGACTGACATAAGTATCCGAAGACAGCTTGCTATTGGAGTTAATGAAGTTACAAAAGCATTGGAAAAAAATGAACTTCTTCTCTTGCTGGTGTGCAAGTCTGCCAAACCTGCCATGATCACGTCGCACCTGATCGAGCTGAGCGCGAGCCGCGCCACGCCGGCAGGGCAGGTGCCACGGCTCAGCGAGACCGTCGCGCCCCTTCTTGGCTTAACGTCCATTTTAGCACTGGGCTTCAAAAAGCAGTCTGACAAATTCACTGAAGCAATAGCAGCAATAGTTCCAAAGATACCAGCTTTGGAAGTGCCGTGGTTTCAGTACAGAACTGAAGAATCCATGGCTTATGCAGATACAGATTCTTCAGAAAATCTGGAACCCGAAGAGCTTGCAGAGGTGCTGGGGGATAAGCTCACAAGTCAGAAGCGGAAGCATACGGAAAGCAATTGGCCTGATCTTTCAAATGTAATTTTGCAGCCTTTGAAAATCAAGAAACTTGTCCCAAATCCCAATAAGATAAAGAAACCACCTCGCAAAAAGAAAAAGGCTTTTTCAGCATAACTGAGTTTGGTTCTTTCTATTAAACAGATTTTTAAATGCAGGATGGAGTACAGTTCTAACAGTTCTTTTAGGCTTTACAGTGTAAAGGTCTTGAGTACAAGGTGAACTTCATGCTGTATTTGACTGAGGTACTTTCTGCTTTAATAAAAAATATTGCTCAGACTTGAGTGTTAGTCTTTACTGGGGGTAAGTATTTTCATTTGCAGCTGGAGATCAGAGTTAAAGCTGGTAATGAACATGCCAAAGTAATTTTAAGACATAATTTATACTTCTTTGGAATGAATACAAAGCATTAAATGAACTTTTTACACAGATGAACATGCTTTAAGCAAAAGAGATTTAAGTATAATTACTCAAAAAAAAAAAATACCAAAAGTGAAAGTTTATTTAAACAAAGGTCCATGCCAGTAAAACTCTTTTAAAGCTGGATTCAAGTAGATAGCACAGGCAGACTTCCCTTTTGAACTCTTATTATAGTTTTTTCTGCTGAACAACTTGTTTCGATCACAAATGTATGCAGACTTGGGTTCCACCTGATACCTGGTAAATGGCATGCTGAAGGAAAAGCTATTTCCAAATACAAAACCAAATTACTACTGCTGCAGTTTAAAAAAAATATTTCCATATGCAAACTATTAACACATATCCTGTGAGAAAATGTAAACCTAAACTCCATTAGATCTCTAAATGAAATCTAAAATTATTTCCCAGGAAATTGACATAAGCCATATACTGTTTTATGTAAAGTAGATGAGAACTGTTACTGCTACAAGACTGAAAATGTATCATGTAATTTCTGAGTTTCCTTTAATTTTACTGGGGACTATGAAACATTTCCTAGTGAGGGAGCTGGGTTGTAGGAAGGAAGGGAAATAGCACTGCAATTCAGGCAATCAACAGCCTAGGAATTTACTTGTAGAAGAAAGCATAAAATACCTTAACTGAGTTGACTTTTGTTGTTCCTTAAAAGGTAAAATTTACATGTATTTTTCAGAGATTTGCTAATCCAGATTTCCACTGCCATCCAATAGCTCATCTGTATTTTGAATTTATTTAGAGATTACTTCAGTTCATAATACCAACTACGAAGGCAGGCAGTAGCAATGAGCAGTGATTCTGTAGTCATGATGCTTCCTTGAAGTTTAAACACAGCATTTAATGCTACAAATTGTTTCCATGTCTGAGGGTGCAAGAAGAGGTGAGATTTCTTTGCCTTGCTTCATAGTCCTTTATACACATCCTTTTTTTTGGATTTCTGAGTGCATAAAACTTGGAAGGCATGCTAGCACTAGTGTGTTTCATTCCCAGGCTGGCTAACCTTAGCGTTAAGAACTGTAGCATTTAGCATAAGGATTAGCTTTGGTAAAAAGCATAAGCACAGCAATCATCTTTCAAGCACTTCACTGCTTGCCCAGGTCTATCTCTGTCTTCAGGGATTCGGGTTCCCTCGGCAGAGAGCAGTTACTTTGAGAAAGAAATAAGATGTTTAAAAAGCCAGGTGGGAAAGGTGGTAGAGCAAGCTTTACATTTGCCAATCCTTTGCAAACACCTATTAGGTTCTGAGGAGTCTTACCTTCATAGCAGGACTAATGCACACAGGCTCAACCTTAGAAACATGAGACAGGTCTCTCCTACTGAGCTCCTGGCAGTGGCCCCACACAGATAGTCACCTTTTGTTTAGTTCGTGCTTAGGAAGTCAAAGTGAGTTGCCACAATTTTCACCTCCAGAGTCTTATTAAGTGGATGCAAACTGAACACCTTCAAGATTCAAGTCCTCTTGATGCTGTGATACTTCAGCAAAACACTACAGGTGAAGAGCACTCAACAGGAACAGAAGAGGCCATGCTTAACACAAGTCCATGAACAGAACTCTTCGAGAGCTGCCCCAACACTCAGGCTTAGATGCCTGCTTCCCTCATGCTCTGGCTGATAAATTTTCTCTCTCAGCTACAGTGCTGCACAGCTTCTACAGGAACATGTCTCTGCCCTCCAGCCCCCCAGTGAACATGCAGAGGGAGCCAGACATGACAGAAGTTTATCCCCTGGATTCAGAAGCAAATGGCACTATTTTACTAGAAGAGAGCACAAGACTGGCCACGCTCCTTCCTTCATGTGCCCTAACCTGAAGATTTAGGCAAAAGCCAGGCTGCAGGAAAGTCACGTTCAAGTCTGTCTTCTACCTGGACATACCTGGTCCTATCATGGCCTCAGTTTTACAAAGGACAATACTTGGGAGGATCTGCCTTCTGATTTCAGAGGAGAAAAGAAATCATCTGCCTAACATTTCTTCCACTCACAATTTTTTGAGAGGAAGGAAGGAAGGCAGAGAACATGAACACATCCTTCACCAGCGCTGTGATCACCTGAGCTGTCTCAGCAAGGAAGTATCTTAGCCATGCGGACAGAGCTATGCCCTGCTGTCCCACCTCACCTCAGGCAGCCCTGAGAGAGGACTGCTGAGGCTCTGCCTTTAAGAGCTGAAGCAGAACACATTGAGCTCCTTGGTGAACCTCATTCCAGAATGCTCTATGAAAATGCCTGCCAAGGAGGCAACATCTTGTCTTTTAGGAGTTAAAAATGTCTTTGCTGGGGTCAAGATTAAATCCTTGTTACTTCAGGTATCACTACCATCAGTTACGTTTTCAGGCACTTAATTCTGCTCAGGCCTCAGAGTCCAAGCTGTCTCTGCACCACCTGTTCTGACTGCTACTAGTAGGGAGGTATCAAGAGTGGCCAGAGATGTAAAGCCCAATTGCACCATGAGATCGCTTCTGAAGTCCTTTTAAACTCATGAGGTCCTGAGCTGGTGCACAACCAGGGGTCAAACAAACCACGTTCAGTCCCTTCCTTTGTTCGAAGGAGGTTGAATGCTTTAATCACCTATAATGCAGTAAGGGAAAGTATTTATCACTGTTTCTAGGGCAGAATCCTCTCACCACAATTCAACAAGAAAAAGAAACCAAACCACAAACCATTCACACAGTGGAAAACGAGCGGGAAGAAAGAAAAACCCCACTGCTACAAAGTAGTGGGTAGGGCTAACAGTTATGAAGAACAGACAAATTTATCTTCATGTACAGAATTAAACTTCCAGCAAAATCTGCTGTCAGAATTACAGGCATGTTTAAAAGGAAAGTTAGACATTTGCATTTCATGAGATATTCAAGTCACATTCAAAAGATGCTCACAGCACAGAGGCTTCACTACCACAATTTGGCACTTTCAGCTAGAACAGTTTCTTAACACAGATTTTCTCAGTGCTCACGATTTTGCAGCATCCATGAGCTGAAAGAACTGCTGTCATCTCTAGCTATGACATATATGCTGGAATGCATATAAAGTGCTTCAGAAGCCACTCCCATTGCCGAGCATTCATGAGGGAATTAAAACAGCTCCACCCAACAACAAAGATCAGCCCTCCTACATTTCAGGAAGTGTAGTACAGAGACTTCCAAGGACTGAGGGCAGAGCATTTCTCCTTTGCTTACCAGCCACATATATAGCAAAACTTCTTGTTCCAAAGTCAGGATAAAAACACTACCAGGAACAATTTATGAATACATATTTACACAAGGTACTTTTCATTAGAATTACAGACTTCATAGGAAATAAAAGTAGACAAAGGAATATGTGCAATTTCGCAGAAGCGTTGAAAACATTCAAACTATAAATATTCTGATAGCACTACTAAAATTCTTAGTTTTACACACAGGCTGATGTTACTCTACTGAGGAAAAACTAAGGTATTGTGCCACAACTGTAAATTAAGTACAGTAATGTATTCTCATTCTGGCAACACAGGTTACACCTGCACTGAACAGTGCGATACTGTTAAATCAATCCACTGATCTGTTGAAGATCAAAGTACAAATCTGTATTTTTATTGATTTGGCAGCGTTGCTTATGGAGAAACAAATGCACTAGTTAAACCAGTACACTGTCATACTGCTCCAGTTACAAAAACATCCAGGACTTTCATACAGCTACAAAGGTATCATACTTCATGATTTTCCCCCAAATGATGATATCCATGTTAAGTAAATAAGCAAAGATACTCCAGTTTGTATCCTTCATTCTGTTACACTGACATACTTACATCACCACTTAATAAATAGAAATGCAGCAGTTCATCCACATAATAGCAAATATTTTTGTACCCTAATCCACCACTGAAGTTCAGTTTGTACAAAACAGTCTTTTCTACAGAGTGGAAAAAAATACCTTCTTCTCATCCAGGTGCAAGCTAAGCTTTGAAACTTAAATGAATGTGCTTTTTATTCTTTTCATGGACAATAGAAGAGTTTCATGAACCGTCTGATCTATCTGAAAATGCATAAATTTGGTCACATGTGGATGTTTTCACTGATCAGATTTAATGGACTATTTCAGTATCACTGACGTTGTGCTTTTACTCCTCTTGAACAATACCATTTCAAGAGTTATGGAGATCAAATTAACTCAAACGATGACCTCAAGAGTTCTAGAAACATAAGCATTCTCATTGTAATACAAGACCAACCTAAAGGAAGAAGAAAAATATAGTATTTTAGTTCAAGTATGGCAGTAAATCTAAACATCAATAGTCTTCTGCATCTCAATTATGGATAATAAACAGGGCCAATTACATTATTTTTAAAACTTCTGCCCATTGTAGGGCCAGTGTAAATTAATGTACCATTACATCTAATGGAATTCAGGAACTCATTTTTCTCCCTTACCTTTTCAGATTCCATGCCTGGACATCTCCAGTTGTACAAGTAATACTGCAAGTTTCCATCTCCAATCCCAAACTTGAGTTTTTCCAGGAATGTTTTGTTTTCCATTAAGTCTAGTGCATTGAACACATCAAATCCTTTCTGGCAACAGCAAAACATTTTTAAAATTTTACTTCTGCAATTTTCGAATGACACAAAAATGATACTTTACACAGTGGCATACGGTATCCAAGAGACTTAGGCTAATTAAAAGGAAAAAATACAATGGAATAAATCTTGCCTTTTCATTAGGTACACACACAAAGACATTTTCTCTATAAAAACTAAAGTATAATGCACAACTGTGCTTGAAGATTAGCTGCAAAAGGGTATGAATTTTAAAGTCATTTTCAGGGCCTAATGTCTAAAGAGTCCCTAAAGCATTTTTCATTATTTTATCCTTACAGACATGCATTTTTACAGTGTTTTGACACATATAGCCTATTCTAGTTGAAGCTCAATAAATGCAGTTACTGTGTTTTTCAGCAATTTATCATTCTGTTAATGATAAACATATTTTTGTGATTTAGTCCTTTTCTGAAATGCCATTCTCTTTAGAATTCTAATCTTTAATGTGATTCTCCCTCCCTTACTTATGATGCACCCTCTATCAACTCCTCTTTTCATAAACATCCCAAATTCACCACAGAGACATTTTTTGTCTCAGAAGAGCCACACGGCTGAATCAGTCTCAAGAATTTCTTCTCCATCAACACATACTTAAATCCTTTCTCCTCACTGGGAACTCTTAAAAAGCAACCTAAACCCCAGATCTGGCAAGCCATTGCAGCACTAATCATCATGTATGAAGAGGTGAATTTGCTGGGGGGTGTGGATATGAAATCCATTTATTTGCAATTAACTACAAGGGAGTCTGACCTAAGCTCCTGGAGTCTTAACAGCACAAAGGTGCAGCCCTAGCAGGACATGATACACTTTTAAGACAAAAGGTACAAAACAATAATGCTCAATTACTTAAGCACAAGAACGTGGGGTAAGGAACATTCTTTACTCAGTAAAAATATTAGATTTTTTTTTTTCTTTTAAATGAGCATCACATATTAGGGAAAAAGGGGTTTGAAGAAAAAGAGCACTTAAGCTCTTCATCAGGACTATTTAACAGAAAGTTACACAAAAGTTACACAGCACAGACAGTGAGTTTAGTAAGGCTTCCCGCTACCTTACACAAAGATCATTTTGTGTGCAGATGACGCCACGCTAAATTAAATGTGCTGTGAAAAACACGCAGAAATAAGACAGATGAGGTGACAACATTTGACATTTGGCATTGAAAGTAAATTTTTAAATATTCCAAGTAAGTAAGTAACAGTAACAGCAATCTCAGAAGGCAGGAAGGGAAAAGGGGGAGAATAGAGACACGCTCTAGATACAAGCACACTAAACTGTGCAATTAAACACTCCAAACTCAAACAAAACTCTACAGATGTAGTTTTAATTCACTATCTAAATATCAGCAGATTAGTTTCAGGTTAATATCTTCTAAGAGGGATAAAAAGGTTTCTGTTTCAAGGTACTTTCTCCACAGCTCTGACAGACCACTTAGCCAGACTCAGAAGATAATTTCTTCCCTGTGTTCTAGATCTAGAAACTTTGTGTCAGCTTCAACAATAAAATATGCAGGGTTTTAGAGGGATTATCCTGATGCAAAATCTCACTCTCTCTCCATGCAGAATACATTGAACCTAAGTTAATAACTCCATATTTTGGGTTTTACTTTGAAGGTCAGGTGTTTTGTCCTGTAACTGCCAAACTAATTCTAAACTAATTTTATATAGTGTCATATGAAGATAAAAATAAACATTAGCTGACATGCAAACCCTAGAAGCAATTCGCTGAGCTGAATTTGTAGCTCCAAAACCAATGCTTTGGAGTTAAAGTACAGAAAGGAGACTGTGGTGGGCTGTCCCCAGACAAGAGCCAAACACCCACACAGCCTTTGGTTTACGCCCTCCCACAGGATGGGGAGAAACCAGAAAGAAGGCAAGACGTCTTGTGAATTGAAATAATGACAGTTTAATAGAGAAAGCAAAAGCTGAAGGCACAAGGGAAGCAAAAAGAAGAATTCATTCACTACTTCCCACTGCCAGACAGATGTCAAACCACTTTCTGGGAAGCAAGATCTCAGCATGCATGATTGTTAGGGAACATAAATGCTATCACCGGAAGCATTCTCCCTTCCTCCTCCTTTCCTTCAGCCTTTATTGTGGAGCAGAACATCATATGGTGTGTAACATCTCTTTGGTCAGTTGGGGTCACCTGTCCTGGCTATGTCCCTGCCCAACTTCTTGTCCACCCTCAGCCTCCTCGGTGCAGGGGAAAGAGAAAGCCTTGAGGCTGTGCAAGCAGTGTTCAGTAAGAACCAAAACACTGGTGTGTTATCAGCCCTGCTTCAGTGACAAAGTGCAGCACCATATGGGCTGCAAGGAACAAAGTTAACTCCACCCCAGCCAGACTCAGTATGTTTGTAAACAAAAGGCTGTGAATAGGACTGCATTATCATCTCTCTTCTGCTGCCTTACCTCTCCTCATAAAAAACTCAACTGTCAGATCTGTAACTATAATTAGGCATCTAGCCATGCATTACAGGGCCAGCAGGTACTTAAGAAATCCACAGGTGTCTAAATCCCAGTATTGCAAGGGATAGAAGATGATCCGCTCAAAAGGACAGAGCTGCATGGTCACACTGAGAGAGAAACGTATGCAGGGGAAGGTGCAAATCTTTGGGGTCAGACCCTGGAACTACCTCCTCACCTGCCCCACCCACAGCCTAGGGAATGGCCAGACACACAGCTCCCTGTGCCACACCTCTAACCCAGACTAACCTTTTTCCACCTTGACTTTTAAGAATAATTATCAGTATTTTTAGCCACTCCTGAAAATTATACTGGCTTCTCAAAGTCTGTCTCTGAACTTCCTTTTGGATCATTCTGGAGCCTGAATAATTGTATTTCCCATAACTATCCAGGAGTTTTCCCTGACAAATAGTTACTTAACTGCTTCTAGGTTAACAATGCTCAGCAACCAGTTCCCATCACAGATGGCAGCTCTGCTGCAGTGCTGCATGAACATGGCTGGGACAGACAGGCTGAAGATTGTGTGGCTGCTTTCATGCAGCCTGAAGTCTGAACAGATCCAGCCTTTGCAGACCATCACTGGCTTCGTCCGGAACCAACACAGAAACCCCTGGGGCAGGTGCAGGCAGCTCTGAGCATGGCCTGCCAAGGCACTCCCCAGGAGGCTGTAACACCACCAGCAGTGCGGCAAGGAGGAGCAGGAAACATGCAGCATGTTTTGTCTTACAGCTGCCTGTGCCCTGCAGCCTGCTGGGAATGGTGGCAGAGGCGGTGCTATGGACCAGATGAAGCTTGAGCAGCGCTTTGAACCACCCAGGGCAAACAGGTCTTTGCAAATTCAGAGTGCTGGTATGTGCCATTGGTGTTAGCACTGTTCTCCCATGAAACCCTAGTCTAAGAGCTGGGAGATAGCTTTTCATTAGACCTTATTAACTCTCAAAGTTCTTTGCTTTGAGAACTTCATTTATAGTCTCTTCCCTTCCATTCAACCAAACATCTATCAGTATAATTCCATACCTAAGGGTATACTTAAAAGCTACACCATGACATCATCTACAGAGCTTTACATGGAGCAACGGTAACATGATAAAGCTCACATAAATAAATTGTTACATATTTTAGGAATAAAAGGTATTTTTAAAAAGCAAAATGTATTTGATAGCGCTTATTAATTCATCTCCAAGGGAAATTATTTTAGTGATACTTTTCATTCTTCTGATACTTAGTGACGATGGTCATCAGTGTGCACTTGGGTATATCCACAGTTCAAGCTATTGCAAATACTTTATGCATTTGTCATTCCCCAGCATCACTCAAAGTAAAAAGGAAAAACAAGCATACTGCTTTAGATTTTTATATATATATATTGTATATGTCTCATCAACTGCACTCTTGCATGGATAAATTACTCCAGTTCTTACCTTGCCACTACTCCTAAGAATACTTTTGTGAATGAAGCAGAAAAAACTCAACCTACAACTTACCAATTTAGCTATAATGAGTGCATCATTCATTAAGTCCAACAGGGGAGTCTCTGTATGAATATTGTAAAAGGAATAGGCAGCTTTGAGGCTTTTATGAACAGGATGATGCATCACTGTTGAAGGTAATGTGTAGAAACTGAGGAAGTCTGTTAAAATACCATTTGAACCCTATAAAAAACCAAACCAAAACAAAAAAGTCCATTAATAAGTAATCAGTTACTGGTTAGGCTAATATGACAGTTCTACAGAGAGCAATAAATGCAACAAGGTTTATGTACTGTAAGTACTATGGTATGGCAGCTAGTCTTAGCTAAGATTTAAAGAAACAAACATTTAGATTTTTCTAGTCTATTACACCACTAACATTTTGACAAACAATTGTCAAAGCAGTAGTTTTCTATAGAGAAAGCTTACAAAGCACATTTTCATTGAAAGTATTGAAGTTTTTTTCTGACTGAACTAGTTTTTAATAAAATATTCTTTAAGTATTACCGATATTTTAAAAATCTGATGACATTCACACCAAATAATAATTTTCTTGTATTTCTAAAAACAGACAAAAAATATACTGTGCTGGTACTCAAAGCATATTAATAAAAACTCCCCAGAGTATCTCCAAGAAAATAAGGTAAAGGAGACACACAAATACTACTTCTTGCTTGTTTGCTTCATTTTTAATGACTAGTAGCCACTAATTAGAGTTCAATGAAGGACCTCACATGGCTCCTTAAATTAATTGTACTTCTACAGTAAAATGTAAAACAGTTGAACATACCACATGCAAAAAAGCTTTTGTCTTACAGCAGGTACAGATTCTATAGTAGAGTAATACTAACTACAAGGAACAGAAATGTTATTTAGTCAGTCACTAAATTCACTAAGGATGACAAAAATATTAACTCATACATTATACAAAGTATTTTAAGGTCTTAGATCTGCACGTTACAAAGATGACTTAAAAGGTCTGACAGTAGCTTCTCCAGGTCACACTGGTCTTAAAAAGATTTTAAGCACTAGCAAACATACACTTTGTATAGTAAAAAACTAGTCCAAGAGACAGCATAAAACAAGTAAGTGAAGACTGTGCTGTTTAGTTAATATGGCACTGTTAGTGTCACATTCATGCTAATCGTGGTGCTTGTGAACTCTCCTGTAGGCTTCAACTCACAAAGCAAGCCAAAAACCAAGTCAGGGAGCAGGGCAGAGGGCAGGGACAAGGAGTGGAGAAAGAAGGTGGGACTATAAATTAGACCATGGAAAAGTCCAATGAGCACTAGACCCCCTACAAAATAAGCAGAAAGCTAAGCTTGGACAATAAAAACTGATGGCTTTTATTTAGCTCTAGGTTTCCTAATTCAGCTGAGGCTCCTGCACAAATTCAGGTTACAGTTATGCTGACCTTCACAACCTAGGGCTTTTCTATGAGGAGAAGGTTTTTAGGGATGTTAGTCCTGATCATTTTAAAATAACATTATCACTTTAAGCAAAGTAATACACTGTCTAAATAAACTGTCTACAACTGATTTTTTATGAATTCAAAGGGAAGGGTCTCTTTCCACTAGCTTTAGTGCATCTATTCCAAACATGTCTGGGAGATTTCCAATCCAAATGCTAATCTATTCCTGCACTCCTTATTTTGAGAGAAGCATTATGACCAATTCTTTGGAGGGTGGGGGGGGTAGATATATGTGTGTGTGTGTGTGTGTGTGTATGTATCTGCAAATTCATACACACAAATACACACATTCTTTTACTGGAAAAAACACACTTTACTGAAGCAAACCATCAAAAAACATAGTTCCTCCAGCAGGTGCCTCTAAAATTAGTTTTTTTAAAACAGAATTTTGTAATGGTGTATGGCAGAAATGTGTACACCTGGGAGAATGACAGTCAATTCAAACCAAATCCTTATCTCAGTCATGGCATCATTTTTCCTTTTTTCTAGACAACGAGGTTTGAAGACCACTGCTTAGTATCATGTCATACCTCTGTAAAAAAGAATCAAGAAATGCAGGTGGAAAAGTTGATCTTAAAATATGTAGGGTTCTGTCAAGATAGTGATTATTTTCATATTCCAGAATTCTTCTTTAAGATATTCTAAGAGCACTGCAATTTATCACAGCCAAACATGTTCGTATTAAAAGAATGTAATACAAAGAACAAAGCTGGTACTCATGGTATCAAATTCTACCTATAATACACATATTTCATATTGCCTGCATTTCAAAAACTTGATGCTGATATGAACTAGTCTGGCACTCTGAGTGCAGAGTGCTCTGACTACTGAGTGACACTCACTCACATTAATATACGTTAGTGCATATTTTACCTCTACCACGTAAGTGTCAATAATATGATCCCGAGGCAGGAACCAGTGGGCCACCTCTTCTTCATCCATCACAGGAGCAAGATTAAACTGTTTCAAGTAAGTATTGATTAATTCTTGTACTGCTTTAGTATCTTTTTGTTCCATTGGTCTCAAACCTGAAGTCTTTGTGGCCTTAGTGTAAAAAAAGAAAAATAAATGTTAAGATGTTGAAAGGAAAACTGCACACACAGCAAAGGCTGAAAGTAGGTTGCAGAGTCACTCCACTTCCTATAATGCATTCATTATTAGCCTACTTTATCCCAGCCACCTAATTCATTATGCTATTTTATAAACAGCTTTCAATCAGAATTCCCTCTCTACTAATTATTGGGACAGTCTGGGCACTTCAATCTTTTAATTTCATTATTGAAACAGCTTCATTTCTCCTGAGGAAGACATACCAACTGCCTACACTTTGTGCAGTTTGTATTTTTTTTTTTTAGGTCAATCTATTTCTTATCTTCTTCTAAACTACCTGGGGCCCAGACATGGAAACAAAACAAAGAAGCTTGCATATCAGAAGTTACCTCAAGACAAGAACACATGCAATTAAAACTTACAGCAATTACAGTCAAGCTATACATCAATGTCAGCTGATTAAGTTTAATTATAAATTATTTAATGAAAAAGATTCTACCTATTTTTAGCATTTGTAAACTTCCTTGCTAACAACTTTCTATGCAGGCACAACTGCTATTCTGGTAAAAAGAAAGCTTCTCATAACTTACAGCTGCCTGAAATTAAAAACCTATTTTAACAAATATTTTTCTGACTTCAAACATCAGAAAAGGAAAGAATTACTTTCTAGTATTATGAAATTGTTGTTTAAACAAGCAAAAGGGATTTAAGCTTTCTTCCCATCTTTTGCCAGCCTTCCTGGATATTTCCTTTTAGGGAGGCTAATGCTTACTCTCTTCAGTGCTCATTTATCCTGCCTCCTCTGTCTGAGCTACATACTTGGGCACGTACCACATTAATCATAGCAAAGTTGATTGCAAGAGAAGCCAGGTAGAGACTTGATTACTGGAAGCCTGAAATTAGTGTAGCTGATTATGCTTTGCCCAAAAGGCATTATTCTGGGGGAGATGTTTATTCACACGCTCTGGGAGTCAGCAGCCAGATGAGAAATCAAGGCACATTTTGCCCCAGCTCTGGTGTGTGTGTTACATTTCAGCATTCCTGCTTTTCTAGGAAGCCTGGGACTATGGTTTGACTCCACAACAGCACATCATCTGGATTTTTAAATGACCTTATTCCAGAAGGGTGTACACTTGACATACAGGAAGGATGGAAGAAAAGCAGCTGGGGTGGAAGCTCTTTTTTCCCCCAGTAATACTCAGAATTGCCACCAGTAAGTGACTATTTGCAATCCCAGAGGTGAGGAAAGTGTACAGAACTGTGCTAAAATTTGTTTCTCTGGGTATGTAACCATACGACTGTCCAGCGTTAGGATCCCTGCTGGTCAGGAGAAGACAACAGAGACAAATATACGCCTGTCCTGACTCTAAATACTGACAAATTTTACGTCTTCCAGAAAACTCCTTGCTCAAGAGATTAAACACTTAGGAAAAGAAACTTTTTTTTAATCTATACATACATGCACAGCCTTTAGGGAGGGTGATATTTATTAATTACAGTATTTATTACACCTGAAAACCTTTCTAATTCAGGCTGTTTAAGTGATTATGAAGATTAATTCTCTTAAAGGGAGATGAGCTCCTAGTGGCAATGATATTCCAAGGACATTAAGAAAGGAGGTTAAAATGCAAGAAACAGTGTTTGGTGTGGAGGGACAGGATAGCATGGACTGAATGGACAAATTTGTTTGACAACAGTGTTTATAACTGCCTGAAACTGATGAAAACAACCCTCAACGGCACTTAATCCATTTCTCAGGAAAAAAAAAAGGCCTCCAAATAAATCTGAAGCACAAGATCTAAAGAGAAGTCATCAGAACAAGGATTAAATCTTCATTTTCCATTGAGAAGCTCCCAAATCCAACCTAAAAATAACAAAAATCCTGAGGTATATGGACTCCTACATCACTTAGTTCTGAAAGCTGATTTTGAAAGCACCTATTTTCTATTTGCACTTCTGTGTACAGTGTATGTTTGCCTTAGCTACATTTTATGGATGAGATAATGATATATTATTTATTTTCCATAATTTACTTCTCTGTTGAAACTGGGTTTTATGATAAAGGAAAATGATCAGGATACAACTGCTATTTCTAATGATTCTCTGTACTTACACCTTTGGTACTACAAGTAAGATCCTTATTCTTTAATCACTTCCTCAATTGTTTCCATAAGCAATATTACTAGAGTCGCCACCAAAACCTACACTTGAAATTGTATATTACACTCTTCAGACTGTTAAAAATGTCTTCAAGATTTGATGGAAGCTATATTTAGCTGCCCAAGATTAAAACCCAATTAATGTGGTTATTAATTCTTAAGCTCTGCAAACTGCTGCCCTGCACACAAGGGAGAAGCTGCACATGCAGGCACAGGTGGCACCAGGCGGAGCAGGAAACGAGGCTCTCCCACAGCAGCAGGAGTACGGATCAAGGCATGGCATGTGCTTTATTCCAAAGGCTGCTCAGCCTGCTGCTCAAATATCTGAGTGTAGTAAGCACAACATCTGAGCACTAAGAGAATCTGCAGCATCAAGTCAAATATAGCACTGACACAATTCTCCAAAATCAGATAAATCATTATAAATACTATGAGTAAGGAAAAAAAGTATTGTTTTTAACCAGAAGAGAGAGTTTGCTTAAATAAAGAGAGGTTTACTGATAAGGTAGAGGTAAGGGATATTCTGCAATCCCTTCAAAAAATGTAGCTTTTACAAGCAAATAAATTGTTTTCAGCCATAAAGCTCAGACTAAATTCTACAGGCTATTAATTACAGCAATGAGATTTTTTAACCGTACGTAGCATTTACAGTGACTTGCTTTGTCATGGAAATGCACCCTAAAGCTTTTTACAAGCTTAACTATTAGCTGAAAACATGAGGAAAAGAAATTTTACTAACCTAGCTATACCAGAATACTAGCTTTTTACTAGATCACGCAAATGCACAACATTCTGAAGTGGCTTTTACTGAGCCTGCCCAATGCAGAAGAACAACTCTCTGACAGTACAGAAAAAAATGTGAATTAGAGTGGAATCAACAATATGCTTATATTCAGCCAAGTTGCTGATGGACTTCTCTGAGAATTTTATGACATGAACTGTTGATTTTCTGTTCCAGTAATCTCTTATCAGATTAAACATACCAAGAATAGTCTTATGCATCTTCAATTCAATCCCACATGTTTGTGAAGCCAAGCTTTCTGTGTTTTTTTTCTTTTTTTAAGGATTTTAGGTTAAAATTTGTATTTTCTCCATAGAGATCCAGATTTCCAGCAATAGTCTCTTCTGTTTAATATAGCCCTTAAGGTCCTTTTCATCAACCAGAGATTATTTTTTTAATGTCCTTCATGCACTGCCTTTACACAGAAAAGCCTGTGCTGTCAGAGACAGATGGAAGGTTATTTTGGGCCTCACAATAACTGTAGGGATTCTCTAGAAGTCATACTGCTTACATCAGGAAGTCTGTAGAGCTTCATTGTTCTTTGTAGAGTCATGTTTCTACTTAAATGTGAAAATTTCACTTCCACCAGTTTTCTGGGATTTAGTGATCGATGCCAATACCTGGAAATACAACCAAATCATGAATTTAAATAGTACTTTAAGTGTCAGTGTCACTTGCATGCATTGCTCTGCTTTCTTGCTTCTTTCTTTTCAACTCTCCAAATTTGTTTCTAAGCAAGCCTGTACTGTGTCTATAAGAAGGCCAATTAACAAAAAAATTAAGGGAAAAACTATATCCAAGCAATAGTTTTTAAAACAAGCCTGCTATCACAGTATTCTCAATCTAAGCAAATGCTTTTTGATGCAGAATGAATAAGCACAGGGCTAAACATTTTAGCATTTGTCACAGCTCTGAAAAACTCAGCATACATACATAGCAACATTTATTTTCTTGTGCAGACAGCACCCTCTGCTCATGTCTGAGCATTTTTTTTTGAAGGAGCTCTCCCTTTCCTAGGAGTCACTGTGCAACAGACCACCTCTGGTTATTCTAACACAGCATAGCTTTTTATTCCACCCCCCTGCCCCCATCATTCCTTACAGAAACTTATAGGATCTTTGGTGTTGATAGGTACAAAACAATTTCAAATCAAAAGGTACTCTGTTCTCCAGAAGTCTAAACAGCTGGACTAAAAGTGCAGGAACTGAACTTTTCCAAGTAGAAATAAAATCCATTCCAAGCAAATGAAATTATATTCGACTGTAACTCTTCCCACATGGTAGTGTTCCTGTATTTATCAAATGCCAATAAAGTCCTCCTTTCTCCAGGAAAGATGAAAGTATTTCAAAAAAGCGAATCATACAATTACCAGAAATGCTCTGCCATCTCTGGCAAGCAACCAGGTTAGCAGGGAAGTGTTCCAGTAGGGACACAGGCCACTTGAAAAACACAGGCATACAATGTTGTCATTGCTAGCATGGCTGCCACCAGAAGGTCAACAGAAACATCTGTTAGTCTAATTAAAGTATGCTAAACAAACCACAAATTAATTTTAGGCCGAGAAGCTGTTTCATCTGAGGCACTGTGAGGGAAGGGGGAAAAAACACCCCAACACAAAAAAAACCCAACACTGACAAACACTCCGGCCTTCAGGTTAGTCAAGGCCACAATATTTAATAACTTTGAATTTTATCCTTTTACTGTTTTTAGACAGTTACATTAAATTTTCTTAAAAATTACTGTTATAGGAACCAATAATATTAAGAACATCACCTAGGTTACCTGCAAGTGGCCACAGGTTTGGGAAGTACCACTCCAGCAGTATAAACAGCCTGAAAAATTCCTTCCAAGTTTACTCTTCTGGTTATTTCCCGAATCAATACAGGTGCCACCCGTTTAGACCTCAGTTTCTTATGGACACACAGAAAATTGATTTCTACCATTTTCTTCACACTAAAAAGACATTAAGTAGTTAAAAAAGAGTTACACATTACATGTTTCCATTTTTATAATTACAACTTTCCATACTGTGACAGAAGAATTTGAAGTAAAATAAACTTGCCTGTGACAAAGTACATCTGCAACGAACACTAATCCATGTCTATGTGACTGCAGTGACACACTGCAATATGCAAGCTATCTCTAAGAGGTGTGCAATACTTCTTTACCAAAGCTCTGTTAAGACTTAACTGATTGCTTTACTTTAAGATGCAAGTATAGTGTCCAAGCAATGCTATGGGGAGTCACAATGCTTTATGTTTGTCAGTGTACAAAGATTTGGCCAAGAAGCCCAGCTGATCAACTATAAATGCTTTTCAGCAGGGTCAGAAAACCATATGGCATTAGATGTATCATTCATCACTACAAAAATTCTTCAAATAAATATAGGTGCTCTTCACCTTGTTCTCTCTTTTTAATTTCTCCATAGCAATGGATACCAGTTTAAGGTTTGTTTTAAGGCATTATTCTTTTACAAATACAAAAGTACTGGTGCATTTTACCTGTCATAAATACGAATATTTGCAGGGATGGCACTTATGAATCCTACCAGTTTTTTGTTTGAAGACACTCTAACCCCGCAGTGCCATTGCGGTAACCAGCCCGGAGGACGCAATGCCCTAGAATTGATGACAGAAATAATTACAAATTACTGCCTAAGAAGATGTAATAAAAACACCCTTCACTTCAGTCCAGCCAGAACAGAATGTGGAACTTGCTACTCACCACAGAAGAAATTCAGGTGAATAATCAAACCTAAACATATTATCATCATCTTCTACGTAATTCTCATTTAATAGTGTGTATAACTCCTTCAGCTGAAAACATACACAAAAAAATCCAAAGACTTATCCACATATCAATCAGAAAAAACTTGAATTATTTTAGATACATATAAAAATTGTTCTACTTACAACTTCAGCATTGCTAAGATCCAATGTGTCCCACATAAAACCCTGTGGCAAAGAATATGGCTCTAGGCGGACATTGTCCTTATCTGGTTCAATTGCACCATGTGAAGTTATAACTTCATCTTTTGAGGGAGGAGGAGAAAAAAAAAACAAAAAAAAACTATTACATTGCTAGCTTTCCTGATACTTCTGTAAACTGCATTTATTTCACATCACGTATTTACTCATAATTATGTGAATGGAACAAGAAGCTTTTAAAAATGCTGAAAAAATTAGTATTATTAGTTTACACTATTTCTCATTTTTATAGATCACATTCAGACTAATGACTGTCTCATCAAAATATTTATAGATATGCACAGAACCACTTCATCTCAACTAATACCCTGCATTTCATAACACAAGAGACAACAAAACATCAGCACACGCACAGCATCTAGCCAGCCATGAGATCCACAGCCTCATCATGAGAACACGTATTCACAGCTAACAAGCTATGGCTCAGATCCTGTTTACCACCACCTTGAACAGACCTGAACTCAACAGGATTACTCAGGAGCAGTGACAAAGCAAAGCTAGGGCATTTAAGGGATACTGGTGATATGTGAAATGAGTTCCAAAATTCCTACTTGAAGGCATGCTTTCTTCTCCTCCCTTACTTTACAGCTCCGTCCTCCTGCACTAATAAACTGCAGCTGTTCCTCTCCTAAGGAACAGCACCTACTAAATCACAGAATCATTTAGATTAGAAAGGACCTGTAAGATCAGTCCAATCACTAACCATACACTGCCAAGCCCACCACTAAACCATGTTCCTAGGCATCATATCTTTTCAATACCTCCCGGGACGGTGACCCCACTACTTCCCTGGGGAGCCTCTCCCATTTCTCAACTATCCTTCAGTGAACAGATTTTTCCTAACATCCCATCTAAATCTCCCCTGGCACAGCTCCCCTTGAGGTAGTTTCCCCTTGTCCTAGTGCTTGCTGTGAGAAGAGGCTGACTCCCACCTGGCCACAACCTTGTTTCATGTAGTTGTAGAGTGATAAGGTCTGCCTTGAGGCCCCTCTTCTCCCGGTTAAACAACCCCAGCTCCCTCAGCCACTCCTCATCAGCCTTGTGTGCAAGACCCTTTACCAGGTTTGTTGCCCTTCTCTGGACTCAGTCCAGCACCTCAATGTCTTTCTTGTAGCATTGTCTTTTGAATCAGATTACATTGTAAGGGCTTTGGACCTCCTGATTTTCTCCCTGCATAACCTCAGCATCTTTGCAGTCCCTTTGGTGATGCATCTCTCCACCCATCCTTGGGGCTGCTCTATGATCTCAGCAGTTCCCAGTAAGCCTTGCCCAAACCAGCTGGGCAGTGAAATGTCCCTTGACCATTAACAGGAGCTCCTGCACAGCACAAGTGGGAGTGACACTGACTGTATCAGGATCACCATTTGCCTGAAAAAGGTGGGGAACAAGGGATAATCAGTTATTCCCTAATAATCAGCTATTCCCTGAGAGCCTTGGAACACCATTTACCTGAACTGTAGCCCAAGTGGAATGGTGCCATTGTTAAGGGATGGGATTTTTCAGCTTTTTTTTTTTCTTCAAAAAGCAGTTACCAATGTGGGTTACCACCATGGTGGAAACTTACTGATGATTAAAGCAAATTACCTTGCAGTCCTATGAAGAGTGGTCCTAAGTGAGGCCCTTTCCAGTGCCCTGGACTGCAGTGGGCTGCACCAGCTCCTCCCTCTGAGAGGGATGTCTTGCAAACCCTCGAGTCTGTGATGCTCTGAAGACTTGCTGAGGATGAGGCCTACACTGACAGCCTCCACTCCTCAAAGCTCAACCCTTCAACCCTTGCCTGCTGAGAAATGCAAGGGACTCAGTGTATGTCACTGGGCTCAAGGGGAATTTTTAGCAGGCACCTTTGAACACGGCAGCATGTAAACAACTCAGTGCCTGTGTGCATGTGCTGAGTTGAGTAGAGTAGGAATGCTGTTATCTAGAATCTATAATTAAGTCACTCTTATAATTGTAGTAAATCCTACGTAGGTTGAAGTCCTGATGAGAACAACAGCTAGCGATTGCAAGACTTCTGCCAGATGTTTAAAGAATATTTCATATACCTCTTCATCCTGGCTGGGAGGTCTAGAACTGACTCACACCATGGTATCTGCCCTGTTGGCCTTCTCCCTGATTCTTACCCATAAACACTCAACTGTATCGTTAGCCATCATCAAACTAGACAGTCAAATGTTCCTTTGAGTAGGAATTTTTCCACATGATGCACAATCCTGACTAATAGTTATGGCCTGCCATCCAGTTTGGAAGGTCATAATTGTTAGCATTTTTAAGCAAACTCTGAAAAGTACCAACAGCCCAAATATTACTGCCACCAAATGGCAGGTTTGGCATAACTAAAGGACCTATCGCTAATAATTTTAACTTGAAGGCCAAAGGATTCTCAAGTAAGTTTAATGCAAAGATCCCTACAACATTTTCTTGAATTGACAGATTTTTTCCACCTAAACACATAAAGCATATCAACTAGTGATGACTTCCCAATCTGTTCATTCAGCAGATAAAGCTTAAAAAAATCTGTGCGATTAAGAAGAAATTCATAGAGACTATTGGACAAAACCTCACTGACCAAATTCAATGAAACATATTTCTACTGAACAACATTAAAAGATAATTTTCTTAGCCACTGTATGGACCTTTTTAGACTGGAAAGTAACAGACTGTCCTCTGTATCTAAGATACATTGATTAGTCTGAAATGAACCCCTGGCACTACTGCACAGACACCTGAACTAGCTCTGGAAAAGCTTGATTATGGCCAGAGCATTTTTTGATTTACACTTTAACTTATTTTGGTTAGGGTCTTTCTCCACTTAGGCTGGATTGCTGGTGACAATTACTACCATTACTTTATGCAGGTATTTGGATAGAGTTTGCACAGAGAAAAGCCATGGCAGGTCAATTCAATCCAATCCAGAGGAAAATACTGTATCCAGGGACTCTGCTCTGGACTTCTCTATGCAAGAAAAGTCAGGAAGATATGAGATTGCTGCAGATTAAGCTATAGCTATGGATTACTGTGAAAAGCTGCCTGTGGCAAGAGAGTGAGCAGAGTGCTCCTGTGCTTTAGACTCTTACCTTATTTCTGCGTATTCTATACCAGTCTCCAGCACAATGGAGAGAAACCTGCAGCACAGAGCAGCACCAGCTACTGTGCTAAGAATGTTTTACTTTTGGGGCCCCCAAGGTATGTTCACACTGAAAAGCTGTAACTGCTTAACGTGAAGATAATGAAAGTAGAAAAAGAAGGTTCAGAAAGCAATGCAGAAAACACAAAGACAGTCAGCAACTACTTTCTCCAACAATGAGAAGATTTACTTACAACTGCATTATCAGGGATCAGATCAGTATAAAAAATAACTTGTCAAATTCATTATAAATTTAAAGGCAAGGAGAGATCACCTTATCATCTCACTTGGAATCAAGAACAGAGAACAGAATCTGAGAAATGATGTCTTCAAGGTAGTGTATGTTGTGGAGGAGAACATGAACACACAGCATAAAAAGAGTCTGTGTATCGGACAAGTGCCACTGTCTACTTAAAGCGTATGAAAACAGTGCAACCTATGGCAGGAGAGTCATTATTTCTGTGACAGAAAATCCATTAATTGAAAAAAAAAATCAAGGAAATACAAATAAACAAAACAAATACTACTAATAAAAACATCAAAGTTTACTTCTCCTAAA
Organism: Anomalospiza imberbis; assembly: GCF_031753505.1. Taxonomy (NCBI): domain Eukaryota; kingdom Metazoa; phylum Chordata; class Aves; order Passeriformes; family Viduidae; genus Anomalospiza; species Anomalospiza imberbis. The sequence continues at coordinate 131,007,862 of NC_089681.1, forward strand.
CTGAAAAAGTCTTCTTTGTTCTATTGTTCAATATTTCAGACCTAAAATATACAAAAGAATACTATTTCAATAGCATTTCCCATTTTTACAGAGGACATCAAAATGAGACTTATTAACACTGTGTCTTGCATATTATCTGTGGGGAAGACAACCACTTACCTGGAAAACATCAAGAATTCCACATAAACTACACAAAAGACTAAGGATCCTTACCACACACAGTCCAACACTATACCCACTTTAGAGAACATGCCACAGAGCTAGCACATTATGTCTTTAGTGATCATAAGACAGATCTTTCACACAGATCCAGTTAAACTTACTAAGTTTAGGTACAGGCTGTGTATCCCAAAACTGGTATTTACGTTTGGTAGCCTCATCAATATTCTTTGCCGGGCCTTGGCATGCAGAGAGCAGCTCCATTGCTCTCTGGATGTCTTGAAGCTTCTGCATTGGAATGGCTGGATTCTGCACAAATAGACAAAACAGAACAGGAAGCTTATTGAATACATTTACTTTGTGAATAGCTGTACAAACACGTTAATTTCTTTTACTGTTACCTATTCTTACATGTACTCTTTTCTTCATGGTTAATTTAGGTACAAGGTTTGTAGAGAGGAGGGTAGAAAAAAGTTAGGTTAGGCAAACAAAATAGTTGCCAGCAGTACTTGCACTTAACTAAGAAACATCAACATTTTTAACACAAATACAGCAGCATTAAGAGCATTAAGGCAGGATGCTGTATCGCAATTAAAAAATGCCTCTTATATTCCCTGTTCCCCTGGTAAAACATAGTAAAATACAAAAAAAAAAAAAAAAGGTCAGTTTAGGTATTTAACAATAAAGGTATCATTGGTACACGTGGAGTTTTTTGATCACTCTGAGTAAATATAAGAAGGAATAAGCATTTTTCCTGCACAGGACAGTACAGCAGAATAATGGTAACAGGCCTCTAAATCTAAAGGGATTTTTCCCTCTCTCTTTTTAAATCTGTTTGTTTTGTTTTGTTATCTTCCTGGTGGTAAGTCCTGTTCTGAGGCATACCAACAGCATGCTTGTGCTCAGGTTTCCCTAGACTGCAGTGCAATAATGCATCTGAAAGAATAGTTTTAAATGTACTGGAAAATTTTAAGCAATTCTGCACAGAGATTTCAAGCCACACTGTTTGGTTTTTTTGGTTTTTTTACTAAATAGCAAAGGACTACTGTTTCCATATTTCACTTTCTTTCTAGAATTCATACATTTAAAAGCCACCATAAAATAAATGTAATAATGAAGGTAAAGCTTAATTTGGGTGATCAGCCTCTGGTATCCTCAATCACAAGAAAAGCAAAACTTTGTGCCTGGAGCTCAAGCAGCCCATCATTTACTATTTATAATAAACACTTTTATTATCTACATTAATGAAACAAAATGCCTAATGTTTAAGTATTGCAAATTTCACCTGTAAGTGTGCCTTAAACATCTGTCAACTGAGTAACTGTGAATTAACATGTTTATACACTTTAGAACAACACTTTCCAGCCTAAAAAACCTACCTTGTTTCTAGATAAGGATAACAGAGACATAAATTACTAATGCCACTAGATAAATTCTGAAATCTCATCAGTACATCATGAAATCATACATAAATGCTGACACACTGTAATGTATTCTGTATATTTATTTGAAGTCTATAATATGCCTTCTATATTAAAAAAGCAGAAAATCTAGAAAAACCCCAAAGTTCCTAAGAAAGATCTTACTAGCATAATAGTAAATAAGACATTCATGTTCAGGTACTAAATAGACTATGGCTAGGGACGTCAGGAGGAATCCCTTTCATTTCAAAACACTCAGAGATCAGCCTAAGAAGTTTACTTTCAATACTTTTTGTTTTCTTTCAAAAGAAAGCAAGGAAAACCTACACGGAACCTCCCATGAATAAGAACAACAAAAACCAGCTCTTTTGTTTAATTTCAGTTTATGGCAAATATCTCTTCACAGCACAAGACTGCCCTGTCATGCAATGGGGCTGAGGTACAAAATGATGGTTTTGCCTCAGTTTCGTTGATGACCTCAGGCCTTTGATGGCCCTGTGCACTGTAGCAGTCTGAGAGAAACTCAGGAGACTGTTGAGCAAACTAATCATGCATAGGTCCCTGAAAACAGAACAAAGGCATGTAAGGATGCTAAGAAAGCTGGCTGATGTTAGTGCAACTAACATTTATTAAGTTTAAAATAGCAACTGGTGGAAGTTTCCTATAAGTGGATAAAGGGAAATGTCACCGTTTTCAAGAATGCAAGGGAGAGGACTGAGGGGTCAATACTGTTTAATGATCTGGACTTGACAAAGAGTACTTTCTCTGCAAGTGCACAGATGATACCTAGAAGAAGAATTTCTAGAATTGCTGATAAGCTGAACTACAGAGCAGCTATTCAAAGCTACTCTGACAAGCTGGAAAAAGAAACTTAATCAAGTTTGACAAAGGCAAAGTCCTCCATCTGGGATAGAAAAAGCCCATGCAAAGGCAGAGGCCAACATGGACTGACTAGGAAGCAGCTTGCAGAAAACAACTTGGAGGTCCAGAGGGCAGAGGGCTGGATGTGAGCCAGCAGATTGCTGGCCAGCAAAAGACATCTGCATACTAGGCAGTACCAGTAAGACTGGCCAGGAAATCTTCCCTGGCACCCCTGAGATCACACCTTACAGTTTGGGGTTCTCCATTACAAGGAGATCATTGACAGAGTGTTGCAAGTTCTCTGGAGGGCACCAAGATAAATGGGAGCTAAAGCACATCACACACAAGGAGAAGAGGATGAGAGACCTTGGTTTGTTCAGCCTTAAGAAGAGAAAGTTGAGGGAGTAGGACAAAAAGATTACTGCCTAATGGGAGGGTATAAAGAAAGATGAGCCAAATCTTTTCAGAGGAACACAGTGATAGGACAAGAAGCAAAGGAAACAAGTTATGAACCAGCAAAATCCATTTAGATATAAGGAATTACTTTTTTTTTAACCAAAAACTGTAGTCAAACACTGGAATAAGTTACCCACAAAGATCATGGAGTCTCTGTCCTTGTAGACCAAGCAACCTGATCTAGGCCTGAGCAACCTGATCTAGCTGGACCTGCTCTAAAGCAGCAGGTTGGTCAAAGAACCTTCAGATGTCCCTTCCTATTATTATTCTGTGACTAGGTTGTGTAGGCCACCGGTGACTACAATAATGACTGATGAGATTGCAGATGTGGCAAGCTTTCTTTGTGTCAGTGTGGACAGGCTACATCACTAGAACTTGTAATAGGGGCAGATGGAAGTCTTGTGAGATGGGCAGTGAAGTGTCCTCAAGGTCACTGTAAGCATACAATGCTAACAACCATTTACTGCTATGACTGCACTCACACCAGTGTTCAAAAGGTCCACCATCACTGCAATCACATATAAGGAAGGCAGAAGCCAAGGAGACTCACTGTTCTGCTTTACCCATCTCCATATTGACAGATCTGTTTACAAACTCATGTGACCTCAAAATCCTTTTCAGTGAGTTCAGGAGCCCCACTGAGTTCTACCTGATGATTTTGTGTATCTTCTCTTAGAGGTAAGGTGTACAAAGACATTCTCCTTTAAAATATACTCTTTTCAACCAAGAGCAAGCAAATACTAAAAGCCTGTTTTCTGTAATAAATTTCATACAGCACAAGAATACAAAATCTAACTATTACTTGAGAAGCAGACAAACTAATTATACTTTTCTACACTGATCCAGATCAGCAGTGTAAGATGCTTTCAAAAAATCTGTAATAGAATAGTTGTCTAGGACAGACCTGCAACACAGCAGAAAAGGCAGAATAACCCACCAGGCAATATTGATGCATTTGTGAGTAGAGAAAAGTGAAAGCCATAAAAGAAGAGTAAAGTGGTTTAGCTGCCTAGAGCTTGAAAGAAAGACTTATATAAGGACTTTTTCCTTATGCCAATAAAATAGACAATTTTGTAAGATTGCTAATGAACTGACTAAACTTGTGTCAGTAAAATAATCATGAACAGTGCCACTCTAAGTACACAACTTGGAACAAGGATAGGCTTCCACATTTGCACATCACATCACATCAGAGAAATGGTGTGCAACGCTGCAAGGTGCAGGACTAAAATTTTGCAAACAAAATGAAAAAATACATGAAGCAGCTTTCTTTTAATGCAATTAGAGACAACACATGGAACAATAATCTTGGTCAGCAGAAAATCAAGGAACTCACAGGATAGCAATTAACTATGCCTTTATGTATAAACAAAAATTTATCAAAAATTATGCCAGTTGTAAGAGTGTGAAGTTACTTGTGCATCATTTGCCAACAGTCTTCCTGTATTAGCAGTTCATGACATGTTTTACAGAAAGGCAGTATCAAAATATGTGGCAAAGTACTTAAGATCTCACTACATATTATCAAGTGTCCCCTGTGCCAAATGTGCCCATGCAAAGCAATCAGGGTAACACGGAAAAGATCTAAAGGGACAACACGAAAATCTATCACTATGCTAATGAGCCAGAACACAATCTTTTTCACCTAAAATTAGTTGGTAACCCCAATGTACTTGACAAATCTTATAGGACAAAGATTCCTGTTGGTACAATGGTGTAAAATTCTCCACAATAATGCAAATAAAAGGAAATATAAACTACCTCAATATGCTCAGCAGTCCATAAAATAAAGATAAAGCAAATATAACTACCTCAATATGCTCAACAGTCCAAAAACTTTCTTAGTTTTACAAACTTTAGTTCTTGGACTCAGATTTCTCTTGGGATAAAAGCTGTATGCTAAAAAGGCACCACATCATGTTCTGCTTATTCAGAATATGATAGACAAAGGCACACACAGACAATGCTATTTTATCAGAAAATCCACAAGGACTGTACATTCCCTCATGCAATTTTGCATTCTTAACTATAGTGGAGGCCTTTCTAACAGCAAAATTTTTCTTGAGCCTTTATCTCCAAGTTTGAGATTACTGCATTTTATGTACAAATACATGCTGCTTGCTTGCCCTAAAGAGACTCTGGTTAACACAGCAGTCCCACCTTCCCTCCTGCTGCTGCTGCTGAGAGAGCTTCATGCTGCGCAAGTGACCAAAACTGCACTAAGCCAAGTTAGATGGTGGCTAAAAACTAAAGGCAATTCATCAAATACAAGATCTATTTAAAAGCATTACCATCACAGATTATGATCCTATGCAATGAGGTTGTCGCTAGCTCAAGCTCTAACTGCTCAAAGAGAAAGACAAAACTCCTCCTCTGCCTTTCTCACAGTACAGCACCGTGGTGGTGATGGCAGCTTTAGAAACACCAGGTTTTGGCTTGCTTCCCTCTGTTCAGGACAGGAACCATTTGCTTAATTTTCACACACTAAGGCAGAACTACCAACTCACTTTTACAACAAGCAACATGCAAATTAAAATTAAATTAGAAAGCACGCACAAATTAAAACAGAACCAGGCTCTCACTTTTGAAGGTTGTTGAATTTTAATCTCCTGGGAGTCAGATGCAGAATCTGATTTGGTGCCTCCAGAATTTGGTTTCTCCTTTTTTCTCTTCTGCTTCTTTTTCTTCTTCTTCGCTCCCAAATCCCCTCCAGGACTTCTGCCAGAGATTCAAAGAATGTGCAATAAGAAAAATCAGTACCACTGAGCCTCAAATTTAAAAAAAGTTAAATATGGAAAAGCCAGCATTTTGATATGAAAAATCCAACAGTGGATTGAATGTAAAGAAAGCAAGGAAGGGGGGAATTGACAGCATTGATGTAAAACTTCCTGCAAGTGCTCCCTCATTTGTTTTATACTCTGAAACCAGCACAACCAGGCATTTTGACATACTCATGTCAAATTGTGACACTGCATAGAAACCAGGGCTCTTCTCCAGACTATTACCCAGCACAAAACCAAAACTACCTAATTCAACGTTTGGAGGAACACAAGAAAGCATGGCAACTGAGGAAAGTAACCTCCTTGGAAACTCAGTAACTATTAGTGCCCCAACACTTTTTCTCCTTCATGCTCAACCATAAGACACATCTGAATTTGAGAAGAATCAAGATGAAACATTCTGTTTTCAGGAAATTTTGTTCCTAACTTAAACTGCAATGAAAGTCTTGCTGAAATCCCAGTAAGAGACAACATAAAACTAACCAAATATTTGTGCTTTAAAATAATAATCCCAATGGGGTCAACTTCAATTAAAAAGCCCCAGTAACAAAGTAAAAATTGCACTTGAAGATTCCGATATATTTTGACTATTGATAACATAAGTTATTCTTAAAGAAGATTTTTATTTAACAAATAATCAAGATACAGAATCAAGATTAGATCAGAATTTGCAAAGTGTGGGATGTGTTGGCAACTCTCAGACAGAACGAAAATACAGAGGCAATGAGTCAATTAGGACTAAATTGTTTTCAAGAGGCTAATCTCTCAGCAAAACCATATGCACATAATGGAACTGAAGACAGGTATCACAGTTTGGGAGGCTTCGATGTTTTTCACTGGAAAAGAAAAAAGTCAATGCAAGAAACAATTGTTTCTTTAAATCCTGCAGGGGGAAAAGCCCCAGGTATCATACTGACAAACAAAAAGAGAGAAAACTCAGAAGAACATAACTAAAGTTATTGCGATCAACATATTTGCATGGGACATATTATTTGCTCTAACATGCTCATTTTCAAGATTATGATGACCAGTCTTAGCATCTATGCCTTGTCTGAGGTGATATTGTCAAGAAGACATCCTCCCTCCAGCTGGGAGGCCCAATGCCTGCAATTAACCAAACAATGCAACTAAGCAAAGACTGATTTTTGTGAGAACATTACTGTACTTTAGAATAGTCTGTAGTGAAAGATCAATCTCAAGAAGTCCGTAACATTCAAGGTTACACTGGGTTATGCTGCCAAAAAGAAAGCATGGTAAATGCCGCAGCCTCTAGAACAGGACCAAGTTGCTACTCTATGGACAACAGTAGCGCAGACCAAACACACTGGAGAGATAAGAGACAGTTTGAAGCATTTACTAGAAGGCTGCAGAAACAGAAGATGGACTTGTGTAAGTGATGCAGGGAGAAAATCTTTTGTTGCAGAATAAGCATACTGCCAGATCACCTACACAATCTACAATGAATCACAATTTCATTGAATCACAGCACTTAGGTTGGAAAGCACCTTTAAGGTCATTGAGCCCAGCATTAACCCAAGTCCACTACTAAACTGTATTCCTCAGTGCCACATCTACACATGCTTGCAATACCCCCAAGCACAGTGACTCAGCCACTTCGCCACAACCCCTTCAGTGAAGAGATTTTTCATCACGTGCAATCTAAATCTCCCCTGATGCAAGTTGAGGCCATTTTCTCTTGTCCTGTCATTTGTTACCTGGGAGAAGAGGCCAACCCTCACTTGGCTAAAACCTCCTTTCAGGTAGTTGTAGAGAGTAATAAGATCCTCCCCGAACCTCCTTTTCTCCAGGTTAAACAACCCCACTTCCCTCAGCCACTCCTCACAGGACTTATTCTTCAGCTCCTTCACCAGCTTTGCTGCCCTTCTCTGAACATGCTCCAGCTCTAGTTTTTAGTCCAGTGAAGGGCTCAAAACTGATTCAAGGTGTTGCTTCACCAGTCCAAGTACAAGGGTATGATCACTGTCCTGGTCCTGCTGGCCACACTCAGTCTAATACAAGCCAGGATGCCATTGGCTTCCTTGGCCACCTGGGCAGCACAGTGTTGACTCATGTAAAGTAAGAAAATTTAAATTTATCTGAAGGCCTGTATACCAAGCTGACATTTTGTACAGAATTTAAACGCAGAACAGACACAAAAGACTGGCAAGTGGTTATAAATACAAAACAGTAAAACCCCACACATGTGTACAAGACCTAGGACTTCACCACCTCTATCTGGCAAAACTGAGATAAAAATACTAGGAGAAGTGATTTCACACTTGCTGAGATTCATTTAAGGAAGTATTTTTTTTACTTTCTGCAACTGTCCACAAACTTGTCTTTCCCTAGAACACCTCACATATAGCAAACAAATGATGCCTCTGTGTACCTGAGCTGGCTCCCAAGGATCTGTGTGCTGAACACAGCTATTCAGAGTTTCAGCAAACACGGCTCTTGAACAGACACCCTCAGCAGGCACTGAGCCCCGAAATACACTAGTGCAGCTCACTGTCTTCTTGTCTTTCAGCAGGATCTGGCATCACATACACCACAGGGGAATTCTGCTCACTAGGATTACCTGAGGGTCAATGTTTTATTTAGTTTGATGAAATAATGAACAATTGAACTAAAAAAAAAGCTTGGCAGTTATGGAGAAAAATCAGCTTTGCCAAGCTTTACTAATGCTATCCCCAGTCGAACCGTACTTTTACCAGGACAATCATAGTTTGTTCTTTGACCAATTTAAGATCTTTTTCATATAGAAATGTATATTCTTCAGCTGGGAAAGAAGGAATACAGAAGTAAAGTGTTGTAAAATATATGTGGCATTTAAAACTGCACTACTAGTTTTTAATTTTTTTTTCATGTTCCAAAATCCCACTCCTTGGTTTATGACCTTTGGGTTTAAATTTTTCACACTGTCTGTTGCAAAATAAATTTTGGTATGTTTGTCTTACAGGTTATCTAGGGATCATTCCAAGCAGTTATTTATGCACAATCTCCCGCTTGAGTCAGTTTATTTTTTACTGTTACAGTCCACACAATGTAAAAAGAGGATTTAAATAGAGTTCTACTCATCCTACTATTTAGGCACGCCTGCAACCCAGACATTTGGCAGCAGGCAGCACACAGAAACTTCTATGTACTCAGTAAACAGGTTTGTCCAACACAAGTTACAACCAGAGATACCAAGCAAATGAGGGCAGAAGCAAAACCGAAACATCTCCTGAGATTTGTTGTCCTTCTCATGCTCTGCCTTGGAAAGAACTGAAAGGCTCTAAAACTGGGAGTGAGAATGGCTGGGAAGGGAGGAACTTGGTTGCTCAACTTGTAGTAATTATGCTAGACTTCACAGCACAAAGGATATGCAAAGGTAACAAGATTGAAACCAAAGGCTCCTATTAAAAGCTTTTCTCTGACAATCTTGTATGCTGACTAATATCTGAATTCTCTCCTCTGTCAGGTCAGATATATGATGACACATTGAATCTTATCTCACACTTAGAAGCTGGGAGGAAAAAAGTTTCCAATTTTTATGAAAGTTGACCTTTAAGCATGAAATCTCTTTTTCCAAACTACCCTGCACCTGTAAAGTGACACAACTTCAAGCTCAGGTCCTATGTGGGAAGCAAAAAAACAATACAGAGCTTAGGGTGCTGCCATGTCAAGTTGGCAGGTCAGGAAACATGACTTTTCACACATCAGATCAACACATCTGCCCCAATCCAGCCTGCCACACAGACCACAACAGATTATACAAAGAAAACCATTCAATGTTAGACTTCTGGAAGATTTTGACTATGTCAGTCTAGTGGAGACACACTTATACCAGGAGAACTTTAATGACAGGAGGGCAACTCTATACATTGAAGTTCAGCTATATCTAAGTACAGGCACAGTTTAAGATATTTTTAACTGCACCCACAATGACAATTTTGTCAGTCTGATGAATAAGGTGAGGCCAGCATAAAAGTAACACACAAATCAAAATTCAGTTGATCCAAAAGAAGGGTCAAAACACCTTATTTTCCCCCAAAATGTCTTAACCTTGCCCCAGAAACAGGCTGTGGATAGGATTCTGAGACTGTTACTTAGGCCTACAGTTTTATGATTCTGTCTGCAAGTCACAAATGCAAGCCCATGATCCCACCCACATACCTTTCCACTTATGTACACACATCTGGTGTTTTGCATAGATGTGGGAAAAAAATACTTTTGCTTCTCCCTGCATGTGGTGGTGTTTTGGTTGGATTGGGTTTTTTTAAACTGGAAAATGGGAATACTTAGTGCATTTGGGGAGAAATGTGGCAAGGGTGGAGAAACTTACTTTATGAGGCCCAGAGCAAATCCATGAAAAGCTGAGATGGAAAAATCCAGAGGAGCATGAAAATTACCCTGTTCAGGTGGTCAAACTGTTTTGGTTCCCTTGGTTTGAGATTATCTTTCTCACTGACTAACTGTCACTATTATATTGATTTCCTTTTTGAACACTAAATTCTGCTTTAGCAGAAAAAGCCTTTTGTAATATCAACATCTGTTTTATGTTACATGGAATGGTAATCTTAAGTTAGCAATTTCTCAATTTAAAACCAAACATGTACTTCAAATGTTTATTTTTAAACTGCAAAGGCCTGTGTGGGGTTCTTGTCTTCACAGTACTGCTCTCTGTAAGTGAGGTTGCAAAGCTGCATTTCTAAAGATGTTACACAGATTTTTGATCACAAAAATCAGGTCTCAAGTATATGGGCAAGACTTCAAAACATTTTAAAGCAGTATTATTTATAGTAGGGCTGTCATTGGTTCATAAAGAAAATGAAAGTTTAGGTGCAAAGGGCTTTCTCATTGCTGTGAAAAACTACCACCACTTCAAGACAATATAGAAAGGTCTTGACAAGAAGGGTCTATGCCCTTCAAATTCAACTTACTAACACACTGTCATTACAAATAATCTCTTTGCATGAAGATTTCATTTGTATACATTTCAATACTTGAGAATGCAAGGTTTTTAGCATGAAAACCTAGCAGCAATACTTTAAACCCTAACCCAAGAGTATTCCTCAGATCTGCATGTTTCCTCTGCCTCACCCTTCAAGTCTGTAGTCTGTACTCAGAAATGTAAAACTCACCTGCTAAAACCAAGCACTGCTTCCACTACCTTAAAAATACTTGGTTCTTTTTTAGAAGTATTATTCATTACAAAGTTGGCCTTTTTTTAACAATAATCATAGGGGTATACTACTAAAACATTCAAAGCAAATAATTTGTGAGGTCTGGGGGAGTTGTTTGAAGGTCATACCTTTTTCTCATCTGTTTACTAAACGTTTTATGCCCAAGGCCTTTCTGGCAATGAGCATAAGGAGCTATTTAGAATGTGAGAGACCTTATAAGGCTGGACTTAGCAGGGTGGATCCAGATGCAACAAATACATTTTTTTCTACATCCACGCTAACAAAGATATTTTGTAAAGCACACTTTATTACAACACAGAACAAATACAGCATAATGCGTCTAGCAGGAGCAAACTACAGAACAGGAAAATAGCAATGAGTCACACAATATACATAATCCTGCCTCTAAAAAACAGGAGCAGAATCAGACAAAGACATTTTCACAGTTGAGACCTATAAAATGGTTATTTTCTGCTGCACTCTTTCAGTGCTCAAGCACAAAAACTGCTGCAAATTAAAAAAGAAAAAAAAAACAACAAAAAAGTCATGTATATATAAAAATCATGTTTTCCTGTGGACAACATTCTAAGGACTTATTTTCAAATGTCAAGAAGCATCTTGAAAATAACTTACATGGCGATCCAATAGAGACTGACACACAATATTCTGCCTCCTTCCAAAAAAGTGCAGGTTAAAATAGAATGAGACTAAATATTGATCAGCACTAATAGAGACCACACAGAATTTAACAAGTCAGTTGACAAAGTCATAGTCTCATGTAGTTGGACTGCTCATAAATTGCTTAAGTATATAAAACCTAATCTAAAAGCTTGAAGCAAACTTTAATGTTACTTCAAGAATTAATATACAATGACAGGGAGAAAACAGGGAATAATTAATTAGGCTCCTATTACTATAGGTTAATCTCCCAGATCAAGAGTAGATCTTGCATCCTCTACTGTGAGATTTTTCCTTTCACTTGCTGGAATTCATTTGAGTATTTTAGCCTGCAGACAAAGGGTAGCAAACACGATTTTTCAAAGATTACAGGAAAATAAAGTAATTCAAGAGTCAATATGAGACTTCATGCAGCAGATACTAATAGTTAAGAGGCTTTTTCTACTGGAATGATCTACCACTAATTCAACTAAACTTACTAAAAAACACTCATTAAAATACATCTGGGATATTCAACAGAAACAAGTTTGGGTAGACCATACAGGCTACAGCCGGTGTCCCTTAGAGAGCAGTGAGACCCGTGTTGGAGTAGAGCAGCAAGCTGTGACTCAGAGCACACCAAAGTGCAATTCTTTGTTCCCTGATTGCTCCTTACACACTGCACTCGCTGTCACAGCAGCCCAAGTACAGCCACACACAGAGCTCTGCTGCAGAGGGCAGCTACAGCCCGGGCATGCACACGGACAGACAGGAGAGGAAACTGAACTAGGAGTACAATCCAAATGAATTCTGGACAGGCATTACCTGAATCATTACCTGGCTATCATTACCTGAATCATTATCTTGCTATCAAACAACCCCAACTAGGATGCCAGGTCGGTTCCTATGAAGAACAATAAATAACATCTCTCTGCTCTTAGGACTTTACTTTCACATATTTGGGAATCACCAACTGTGATATATTTACTGAAGCAAATGTCAAAAAAGCCCCAAGATAGCAAAACACCATTTTGTCCCTTTTAATATCCCAGATTTATATTACTGTAATTATTTCTAACACAATTATTTTAGTGTGCATGCCATTAACTCAATGACAGAGCAGCAAGCATCAAAGTTTTCCCCCTTCCTGCCTTCCAGACAAGTCAGCCCTCCAAAGTCCCTTAGATTTCTCTTCCCACGTTTAAGATTGTTGTCAACCAAATCCTAGAAGACAACAGAGTACACCCTCAAACACCAATCACCTATAGAAAAGCACTCCAGGAGATCAATCACAAATTCACGAGGAAGATATTTGTGTAGCACTGTATAGATTAACCTAGTTCTATTTTAGGTTACTCCAGTCACTCCTGGCTGCGACAACAAAGCGCCTTCTCTGCAATCACGTTTCTAACCCCTCAAAAAAGAAAAAAAAAAATTAAATGCAGCCGACTTTTGAAACACATTCCTCCCACTCCCCTGCCCCAAAAGGCTGCAGAGCAAGCCAGAACCTTGGCACCTCGTGCCCGGACGGAGCCACACTGCAGCCAGCCCAACACCGGCAGGGTGGCAGGGGCCGCAGCTATGCTGGCTGCCTCTCCCTTCAGCTCCCCAGGCAACTGGAAACACCGCCTGATCCTCAGCGTGGGAAGATCTGAGACGCAATATTAGTGGAGAAGGAACTACAATCAGACAACAGCGTCTGCCCCGGCTACTGCCGTGCTAAAACACGCGCTCTGCTCTCCACAGCGCGTGGATCTGGAGGTAACATCTCCTGGAGGACAATGGGTGAGGAGGAGTGTCTGCAGGACAGGCTGACACAGACGATGCCCGGACCGGAGCCCGGCCGGCAGGCAGCGGGCGGTGGGTGTGGATGTGGGTGAGCGCGGGACGGCCCGCGGGAGCCGCTCAGCCGGAACCACCTGGGGGGCACGGAGGCATCTGCCCGCTACAGGGGACTTCCTGACGGCCAAAAATACGCAGAAACGCCCCCAAGCCCTAAAAGCGCCAACAAGAAGGCAGGATTTACCCTCGCTTATACGGCACGATTTCAAGGCCGGTGTCCGGCGGGTAAGTGCCAGCCCCGCCGCCCCCTCACCTCGGGCCGGGCCGGGCCCGGGCTCCCCCTCTCCCCTTACGGGCAGAAGGGCGCGGGGCTCCGGGCCGGGCGGCGGGGCCGTTCCACGCCCGCATGCTGCGGCGGGAGGCGGCCCGGGCTGGGGCCGCTCGGCCGCCCGGCGCAGGCGCCGCGGATGAGCCGGGCCGGGCCGGGCCGGGCCGAGCCAGGCCGGGGCGCGCAGGCCGCCCGCCAGCGGGCAGGAGCGCCCACCACAGCCGCCCCGCCGAGGGACCGTGCCGGGCATCAGGCGAGCCCGGCCCGGGCACCTCCAGCCCGGCCTCTGCCGCGGGGGAGGACACGGAGCTGCCTCCCCGAGCCCTGCGCGCTGCCCAAGCGCGCCCCTACCCCTTGGCGTGCTCGGTCTCCTCTTCATTGTCGCCGTCTATGCCGCAGGTGTCCTGGTCATCCAGCTCCAGGCTCTGCTGGCTGGCCGCGGACTCGCTGTCCTCCGCCATCACGGGGGAAGGAGGGAGGGAAGGGGCGGGGGAGCCTGTGAAAGAACCGGGGCGCACGGGCAGACGCGGTCCGGAGCAGCTCCCTCTAGCTGCGGTCCTTCCCCGCGCCAAAGCCGGGAACGAGAAGGCGGCGACCGCCGGGGCTGCCCGGCCGCTCCCGCCACCCCGCGGGGACCGGGGCGGGGCTGTGCGGGAAGCTCCCCGCGCCCTGTCCCGCCCGGCCCGGCCCAGGCCAGCCCAGCCCAGCCCAGCACGGTACACTCGGGCGGTGCCGCTCCCGGCCCGGCCCCGCACTGGCCCCCTCACGCCGACATCCACGCTGCTTCGCCGGGCCTCTACGGCCTCGGGATCCCGTCCGTGGGCGCTGCCCCACAGCCGCGGGAGACCCGAGCGCAGCCCCGGCGTGTCCGTCCCGCGGAGCCCCTTGGGCTGGGCCCGCAGCCGCCGGGCCTCGGCAGCATCGGCGCGCGTTCTGCCGGCTTCCCGCCTTTCCGTCTCACACCATAAACACTCGGACACCCAAGTTATTTTCATGGGTCTCCTTAGAGCTTTAGTAGTGACTCTAGGTGTGCTGCTACATGTAGAAAAAATACCCAATTGCTTATGGCAACAAATTGGAAGGAAAGAGAGAAAGGCAAATAAATTACTTCAGATCTAGCTCTGCCTTGCTGCTCCCACTAATGTCAGCCACCAAAAACCAGAGCAGTGTCTAGGGGACCCATCACACCACCATAAATCTCAGCTTTCTGGATCTTTCCCCATTCTACCTTCCAGGTTCTGTCTCTCCTCAGTTTTCCATAACAGAGGCAGTCAAGGTTCTGCCATGGCCACACAAAATTATCCAGTGTCTACAATTCAGAAATGCTTTGAGCCACCTCAGATGCATGTATGAGCATAGGTCCAGAGGCACAAATGGACTTTGCCATCACTGTGTTTAACTTTTTCCTAGCTAACTCCCAGAAGAAGCTCCACGACTCAATATGAAGCTCTATGAACAAAGTTTGCAGCTGGTGGAGGCTGCTGAGGCCACCAGGGCAATCCCTGCACTGTGGCAGGTGGGCACTCACAGCACTTCCCGTTTTCCCAAAGCCTCTTGTATTTCTACAAGCTCCATGCTAGAAAACCTGGAATTGAATGGTAATGGTTTATACCCAGAAAAACAAATAAAGAGCAACTTGTGTTAAGTATTTGAACTGTCAGGATTTCCAGGGTCATATCAAGCTTTCTGAATCAGATCCAGAATTACGGAGTGCTTGTGTCGGCAGTGCTGCCAAACACCACATTAAAACATAAGAATAGGGTGCATTAGTTGTAATTTTTCCTTACCTTTGCACCCGTGAAAGCAATTTTATGTGAGGAAGCTATTACTTCTGCCCTATTTGATTTAAGTTTGATCTGGATTACTTTTTTCCATTTTTGATTTGAGGTGGCATCATACTTTGCTCTGTCATGTATCGCATGTGACATGTCAAGTAAAAGATCCTGCTGGCCAAACAGAAGAAAGCTAAATGTCCTTCCAGCTGTCAAACTCTGATCCTCTGTGTACTGAACGCTAGCCTGGGGCTGCCCTTCGTCCCACTGCACTTGGTCCTTTACAACTTGTGAGTTGCCACAAGAACTTGTGATTCAAATTCATGAAATAGAATCTGTAATTTACACTTCTCCAAGTATGACCTCCCAGTGTCAAGCCCATCGCTGTAGTTTAGAAGGAAAATGTTTCTATCATGTCACTCCACTTTGAAATTACCTTTAGGAGTAAACCTTCATTCAGCTGTAATGCATAGGAGAGAATGGAAATCTCAAAACAAAGGCACAATACACCCAATAGTTTCAATAACAAAAAGCATATGTAGAGTTGTCCTGTAGCCTGGAGAGGAGTTAATCCAGTGATTATGAATTATTTTTCCCCCTCATAATAATGTGTAAGAGGAAGTGAAGAACAGTAGGTCAATGACTAAACAGCTGTACTGAATCACCGTGTTGGAGAAGTTGTAGATTTCACTGTCTTCTTTCCTTTACCACAATTTTCCTCACTTCATTGAGACAAATGCAGTAGAAGAGGCCTGGATCCTGACTGTTCTTGAATTTCATATTGTCAGTTAAAGAGGCAATATGAATTTCTCCCAGCAAGCTACCCTGTTAGGCTTTCTCCCTGGAAGGAGGACTGTAGCTGCAGAATGGCTGCTATTCTGTACTTTGTAGCATGTGTCCTGAGATTATTATCCAGGTTCGACCACTGCAAGGTCAAATGACAGCACTGGATCGTGCTTTGCATTTCATGAAAATGTAACTTTTGCTTATACCACAAGCAGAGAAGTTCACCAAAAGTGAGAGTTAAGCACCTGTCCTGCACTGTGGATTTCTGAGGTAGCTTTGCATTTCTGAAATTACAAGACATATTCCCAGAGCACTTAAATTCACTCTGCAGACAGTGCTCAGCAGTTACACTACTTGACAGATGCTAGCTATCACATGTGTAGTTGTCTTCCAAAAATAGAGCAGCAAGGGGATAAAAATCTTTGAATTTCAGGACCCCAAATGCTCAGCCAAAGAGAGTTATTGGAGTATGAAACATTAGGACAGCAAGCAGCAAACATGGCACCTGCAGTACCGGAAAAGGCTCCCTGTGGGCATCTGTACTTCCAACATCTCTGTTGTTGCATGTGGGTATATTCAGGAAACCCCCAAAATAATGCGCGCCAGTACGGCAGACACAACCCACAGACTCACACCAGTCTAAGCAGACCATCAAAAAACATCAGAAATGTTTAAACTTAACCAGGTAAAGAGCTTGTGTTTGTAAAGGTGCAAACTTACTGGTTTTAATTGATAAAAAAGACCTCTTCCTAGATGTACATGGAAGACAAAAGCAAAAGCCTTTCATTTTATGAAGATTGAAAAGATGAAAGTACAGTCATTTTGCACAAAAGCTGAAAAGTTATTAACAAAAGAAAATAGATTTCCTTTGCAGGAGATACACTTCACTTAATACTAAATGGCATATAATGAAATAAATTAAAATATTTGCGGCATATCATGAAGTATTTACTAGTTGGGTATTGTCATGGGTCTCCTTAGAGCTTTAGTAGTGACTCTAGGTGTGCTGCTACATGTAGTCAAAATACCCAGTTGCTTATGGCAACAAATTGGAAGGAAAGAGAGAAAGGCAAATAAATTACTTCAGATCTAGCTCTGCCTTGCTGCTCCCACTAATGTCAGCCACCAAAAACCAGAGCAGTGTCTAGGGGACCCATCACACCACCATAAATCTCAGCTTTCTGGATCTTTCCCCATTCTACCTTCCAGGTTCTGTCTCTCCTCAGTTTTCCATAACAGAGGCAGTCAAGGTTCTGCCATGGCCACACAAAATTATCCAGTGTCTACAATTCAGAGATGCTTTGAGCCACCTCAGATGCATGTATGAGCATAGGTCCAGAGGCACAAATGGACTTTGCCATCACTGTGTTTAACTTTTTCCTAGCAAACTCCCAGATGAAACTCCAGGACTCAAAATGAAACCCTACAAGCACTCAAGTACTTTGGGTATCTTGGTGGCCAACATGAGTTCACGAGAACCCCAGGTTACTGAGGGAGGAGCCATCTCCACTTGGCAGTAAGAAATACTGGGGATTGGGAAGCCTGAATTCCCAGTACAGGGACTGGATGAACCATCAGGTGAGACTGTGCAGTACGTGGGCAGGGTTGCCCTTCTCCTTGCTCTTCTGCAACTGAATAAAGCCAGCCAGGCACAGATATTGTTTCCCTCCAGCAGCCAGGCATAACCCAGACTTGTTTACCTGCCTAGCAACACATTAATTACATCCCAGTGAGCTGGGGATATATAATCCAGTATTCAGGCTAACGGCATCGTCTGATTAGTTGATGTGTTTTGATTATTAAATGCTGCAGAAGAAAAGTATCTAAAATTTTCATGAGGCATAGGACTGCTCCTACCTTTACACACCACATTGGAATATTCATGGCATTTATAATTTTAAATGGATTTGGATTGCAAGTAACAACTTGGTGAAAACATTTTTAATCTTGTAAATTGGAAGCAAAATGGGTCCAATTTGAAAATTAGCTAGTATTTCAGTGTTTCCCCTATTTTTCTAATTAACATTTTAAAAGTTATTGAGCAAACAAACATATTTAGTTCATTCAAGTGGCTACTACTGTCACATTGAGTTTTTTTCTAATTGGCTGCTCTTTATGGTGAAAACTTAAATACTGTCTTCCTCAATTCTGAATGAGAGGCAAGTGTAAAAGAGTAAGATTGAAAATAAACAAAAAATGCACCAAAGCACTTTGCACAGTTGTTACAGTTAACAACAGCAGAAGTAGAAATGGTTAGGGAAGAAAATGAGCTTGTGATCTCACATGTTGCACACCTGTATCCATGTGAGATCACACCTCTGATCTTTATGGTTTGTCTCACCCACTCTACCTCTTTTTAGCCCCCCCTGCATACCATGCTTGGGGAGCTGCAGACTTGCCTATTCTCACAGCCCACTTGCTGATGGCCTGTATTGGCTGCAGGGTCAAACCGGGGGCGGGTGTTCTCAATGCATCCCATTCTTTCTGCTGCACTCTCCAGCTTTTTAAAATTCCATTTTCAAATGCAGCTCATACCTTATCTCTTCTATTTTACAGCTTACCTTTGCACAGAACCATCTGCTCCTCCATGCTGGTGTCTGCACTGGCAAGGGCTGTGGACTCTACAGCACTGAAGAGGGTTAGGCATTTACATGCATAGTGAAAACATATCAGAGCATTAAAAAAATGTGTATGATAAATACAAATCTTTGTGCTTGAAGGTATTAGTGATAAGGATAGAAAGACTATTATTGCTAGTAGAGATTTCAGTTCTCCAAACCATCTGTTTTTGATGATTGTTGGAAGCAAGATACAAGACTTACATCAAATACAGTTTGAAACTGGTTCCAGCACTGCTCAGTTCCTCAGATCCTGGGGTCTCTAGCCCCAAAAAGTAAAAAAAAAACCTAAATAATAGGAGCCAACAATTAAATAATTATTATAAATATTTTGAATTTTTATGTCTGTTTTTATTCTGGGACCCTTCTCAAGCTATGTATGTGAATGAGAATTAGTGGTGAGAGATTTTTTGATAAAGACAGTGTTGACACAGGTACTGCAGGAGCTCTGACTGATACTGAGCAATTACTTCTGCCCTTCCAATCTCCAAATCAGTCCAATTTACTCCCATCAGCTCTGCAATCAGTTCTCCCAACAGCCTTTTACACTTCCCCCTATCAATGTGCCTGCTGTTTCCTTCTCTTTGCAGGGAGGCTGCAGGTACAGCCAAGATGCATTATTTCTTTCATTCTGAATGGAGCAATAGATACATTAATTATTCTTTATCTCTTGACCATTTCAGTAGTTTTTCCAAAATGAAAGTTTTTAGAGTGTTCTTTTTGTTTGTTTCAGATAGTTATTTACCCACAAACAAAAAAGAACTCTTTCCTGTGACAGATGTGCCTTCTGGGTGGTAAGAAACAGATTAACAGCATGGTACAGGATGCACACCTTTTGCATGGAGAATTACACTGAATTAAGAAGTGTCTCATAGACATAGTGTCTTCCCTATGAAGACCATAGAAAATCAGACTCTATTATATAAACTGTTCAAATTTCTATGCAGAGTTGGTTTTTTTTTCTTATTTTTATTTTACGGTAAGATTTTACCCTTCAGAATTTTACAACTTTGTGCAAAAGAAAAGACTGTCAAGTGTACAACCGCTACAGAGTAACTTACTTAAAATATAGATACTAGACAAGCTTTAAATATAAAATTATTACATCAGGTCTAGGCTAGAAGGCAAGTGTGAATAAATCTCTTGGAAGTTGGAGGTACAGCAGAAACTCAGCATCAAACATGGTTTTGACCCTGCAATGTCAGACCACAAGGACAATTAAGTTAATTAATACAAGCCTTTATGGGCTCTCATGCCGGTTCTTCCAGTCAGTCTGGGCGAGCAACCCTCACTTCGCCATTGCTTGATGTTGAAATGCTGAAACTGGTATTTAAGCCAGCTTTTATATTAAGTGCACTTACATACATACATACATGTGAATGTGTATCCATGCACGTGTGCCCGCACAGACACTTATCTAAGCATACTTTCAAGGATTTCAAGGAATGAATGACCAATCCAGCTGTCAACACAAATACACTTCTCACTGGGGGAACCTAGCTATCATGCTTTGCTTTTCTCATTTTTATTGTGTTATTTAATGCAGGATTGCGAGGTGTTAAATACAAGTTAGAGCAAATAACATAGATGCAAAGAAAGCTTGCCCTCACCAACAACTAAAAGTAGCTTCACTGAAAAGTCTAATGTTAGGGTGTCACATTGTATGTCCCACTGATGTGTGGCCTCACAGCATGGCACAAAACTGAAAGCAGAATCAGGGAGCTGGGTTTATAGAAGGGATATTCCTTGAAGAGAGAGGAGACAGAAGCCAAGGCCCGTAGCTTCTCTCATCTCCAAGCTTTTTAAACTTCCTACAACCACTAAATCAACAAAACCCCTTAAAAATAGTGCTTGTAACAGGACCCACTTTAAATAAATTCTGTTTTAATGCCCAACCTCTCTTGCAGCAGGAACAGCCATTCCTTTGAAAGTGGGACTTCTCATCTCACAGCATTATTTTAAGCACCATTTCATCCCTTTATAATATAAAACTGTCAGGAGCATTCCTCTGTTTGGGTTATTGAGCAGTCTTTCCTAGTCATGTGAACACAAAGTCCTTCTTTGCAGAATTACAAAAATAACATGTAAACACGTATTTCATTTGTACCTCCTGTTGTCATCACATTTTCCTTCCCCGTGCCTGTAAGTTTCTAAGGCAGAATAGCTATTTAATGATCAAACAAACTAAATGGCACTGTTCATTCCTAGAAGAAAAGCACATCAATAAAACAACAAATGCTTCAGTTAAGTGATAATAGACCAGGTGCCACAGTTTGGAAAGTAATTACCTGTGGATACCAGAAGATTACAGCTGAAAAGAACTAGATACCTTTTCTGTTATTACTGACAAAGAGAAGACAGTACCTGGTCTCAATTTAACTGCTGGAATTACATGAGTAAATGTAATAAAAAATACTCCTCTATTCTGAAAATTGCACTTGACAGCTGCCTGTTTGTTCACCTGAAGCTCAAATTCCAATTGTTTTACAGCATGGAAATGAAAATGGCACATATGATGAAAATATACGTACGTGTATGTACGTAACTATCATGGCATATGATATAGCGTAATATATATAAATAATGCGTGTGTGTATATATATATATACATACAATGTGTATATATATATATATATATATATATATATATATATATATACACACACACACATAATAATAGTAAGGTTAGCATTATAAAGCATTAGTGTTGAACCTGCCAGTTTTTTTGTCTGTTAACAGAGGAACAGGAAAAGAATAATTGAGTTGTTCCTATTTTCCTCAACTTTGGAAACAGTAGTTATATTTGTCTTTATTTTATTTTATTCTAAACCCAAGGTGCTATTCATAAGGCAGTATACAGAGCCATCAGTGATGATGCATTTTGATTTGAATGGAGATGTCATAAGCTGAATGCTCCCCGAGCAAAGAGGCTGGGGAAGGTCTCTCTCTGCACTTGGACTGACAGCAGGCCCAGGAAACAACTGATGATCCTGTGCCAGCTGCCTACTGGTGTTACTGAAGTTGTTAACTGTGCTTTTATTGAAATGATAAACTGCTTCACACACAGCACGTCTGGAGGAGCAGTTCACCACCAGGTGGCAGATACCACAACTTGAATTTCAAATGCTAGAGAGACCAGACGGCAGAACTGATTCAGAAAAACCCTATCTGTTGCACATGTATTTTAGAAAAGTAAACAGACGCTCACTCTTTGAGCGAGCGTCTTGTTTGACCAAGTCCAAGGATGTACTGCATGGACCCTACCATGCTCCAAGCTACAGACTACTTATAGTTGATTACTGTGTTATAATAAATTTTAATTCCCAGATGAATTCTTGTTAAGAAAAAAAAAGCCTTTTTAGTTCACTGTGTTTTATAAGTGTTAATAGTACTTGCTTCACTGTGTAAGTGCAATATACATGCAAGAAAATTTCTTTGTATTTTACTGATGTATCTGCCTCAGTAAGTTTGTGAAAATTAAAACATGGAACTTATCACTGGACTTCAGATTAGGCATAACATAGTCTAATCTTAAATCTTAAACTGTTACCTGAGCTGCATTAACTCTGTTCCAGTTTCATTTAGCATATGGCCCAGGTGTGGATATAGAGAAATACATTTCATAAACTATGTATTTTGCAAAATTAAACTATCACACCAATTAAAAAAAATACTATTTTAAAGAAGATTTGAAACATACCCACAATTGTGTTTGTTCAAGTATATTTGCTGTATTAGGACCACAAATCATCAAATGAACATAAAACCAACACAATTAAAGAAACAAACCACTGCAATTTAATAGCAACAATCTCACTTTACAAGATAGCAATGATGGAAACTTTGCAAAGGAATGTGAAAAAAAGAATGTAATTAAAAATGACAGATTTAAAACAACAGAAAACTGGAAATTAAATAGCACAATAATTCTAGTATGCGGAAATTTTATTCAGAATGTTTACTTATGCAGCATTCTGATTAATAAGTGACACTGTATTACCAGCACTTACTGAAATCTGATAAATACTATGCCCTTAAAGTTGTATTTTTCTGTTCAGACCTTGCACAAACTGACAATAAGTAACCCAGAGCCCAAAACCAATTCACAGGTGGTCAGTACAAAATTCCTAAACAGAACAGGAAAGGACCTGCCACATACACAATGAGTAAAATATAATTTAGTGCTAATACGGTGATTTCAATATTCAATGCACTCCACAATATTTTAGGTTCCTTTTACAACATATACCACTTTCAAACATGAATCAAAGCAAAAGGTGATCTGGCTTTGTGGATGGAAAGGAGCATTGACCTGGGAACTAGGAAATAGGGATTCAACTCCTGACTAGAGATCAGCTTCCCAGGTAAGACATACAGTAATATGGAAATCACAAGACTCACTTTCTATGAAAACCTTGAAATTTACTGAAAATAAAGTAATGAATGTGAGTTGGGGCTTATTATTACAAATTAAATAGGAATTATATAGCACTTAAATAACTTTGGAGATTACGTATTAACTTGAGTAAGCATGACTGCTGCTAATCTGCATAAAAATAACTGAATGAAAAATGATAAACTGAATGTACACAAAGGATTCCACAAAAGTGGAAGTCACATACTTCCTCTTCTTTGAACTCAATTCATGAAAAAGTGAGAAGAATGCAGTAAGTGTGAGTACCCACAGAAATCTCAGAAAGAAAACTGGCCCACGGGAAGTGTGACTCCACAGGGAATTTTGGTGATACCAGGATTTCATTTTCAATGTCTTCAGTGATACTTAAACAAATTATTATATATTTATCAAGATACAGAGGATGCTTTTCTCCAAAGGGGTCTAAATTTCAGTATTGACTTAAGCTCATGAGAACTGCAAAAAAAGTAAGTCACATGAGCATAAATATGCACAGGGAAAATGAAATAAAAGTATTTTTCTTTTTAAATACCATAAAATAATGTGATAACCACTAACAGAGAAAAAAATCCACAAATATACTTTTTGCAGTTTATTTTCAATTATAATTTTTGGATAACCAAGCAGCTCTGTATGGAAAAAGCACAGAAGAGTAATTCTGGCACTTTTGGATAGTACATTTGTTTTTTCCCCAAATTTTTCTAGACACATTCAGTCCACTTGCTCGGTCAATAGTCCATTTTATATGAGCATGATTAGCTCATGGGATTCCAGAGGAAACTAACAATATATACAGTCAATGGAACTATCTTCTTGGCTACTCTGGGCCCTTTAAAATGTCTTCTAAGTCTATCCTGGCTAAACAGAATCCACAATATACATGATAGCTATAGAATACACTGTATTGAAATGAGAAATGCTTAGCACAAAATGGGACTCTTGGCATGCAGCTTAAAATAAAAGGTAGAAGTTCAGAAGTTTATAAAATCTCAAATGGGGTCAATTAAAAGGACTTAGCAAAAGAAGGGACTGTTCATTGTTACTGCAAAAAAGGCACTTTGAGAAAATGGTACCAGAATTGGAGGAATCTTAGTCGACACAAAGTTCAGTTTGGTTTCATAAAAAGGCTTCAATGCTAAGGGATGCTACTCAAGTTTCCTGCAGTTGTACATTAAAATAAATTGCTGAGTAGTTTATAATAAAGGACATAATATGTTTACAACCAACTTGTAAAATTAAGAAAAGCATAGTATAAGCAAAATATTACTAAAAGCAGCAATGCATAGCCTTTCATTGAGATAATGCACAATTTTGGACACCATGTGTCAAACTCCTGTTTTTAAGATACTTTCAGTAGCATTATCAACATAAAATTGGCCTACAAAACAAAAGCTTTACCAGCTCCCATTCATAAGGAGATTGAGGTCATAAACCAACCAAAACAATTTGTCAGTATTTTCAACATCCTGGATGACCAATATCAAGTATATGGAATAACAATCACACTCTTTGTTCAGCTATCTCACTGGAGGCAGCTGATAAATCAGAGGAATGATTTTAATTCTTTTCTAACATTTACACAGTAATGCATTTAAGTTCTTTCAAATGTTGCTCACCACAGTTTGTTTTTCTATTTTCTCTCCACAATATAAAAAAAAAAAAAAAGAAGAAAAAAAGAAAAAAATATCAAGCACTTCCACAGAAAGGATATTTGGCAATTTTATACTCCACTGAAGGGTGGATTTTCACAATAGCTCATTTTAGGTTGAAAGTCATTAGTGGTCTTTCCTCTCGTTTCTGCCAAGGACTCTTCTTATCTTCACCTTGGTCATCTTCCTCATCCTCCTCATCTTCATCATCATCATCTTGAATGGATGTTCCATGTTCAGGACTAGTTAATGGCTCTGGTTTGGTATCCACAGTTCTGGTTTCCTCCTGCAAGCTGGGCAGCTGCACACCACTTCTCTTACTGGTGCCTTCTAGGAGGCATCGGAGAGCATTGTCCTCAGGGCTACAAACTGCTGTTCCACACTCGCTGCCACTTTGGTCCATATCATCCAAGTACACAAGCTGTGTGTAAGCTGTGCTATCTGAAACCTTCCGCTCTCTCTGCTGGTGCTCCTGCACTGGGGGGTGACTCTGCGGCGCAGACAGATGATCTCCTCTTCCCTTTCGGGCAGATTTTGGTTCATTCATGTCAACACCAGAGTCCAAACTGGCATCGTTACTCCCGTTCCTACCAGCTCTTTGGAGATCAATGTATGAATGTCTGACGTGAGCATTTGAACGCCCATCTAGAGAAACAAACCATGCTCGAGGATGAGGCAATGGCTTTCCACCTCCTAATTCCATCAAAGCCTTTTCTGTAAGAAGCTGCACTTCGCTATTCATCTGAGCCAGGGATGCATCATTAAGAGAGGCAGGAATGGAAATAGATTCAGACATGGAAGCATTTTGCTGACTCCACTCAGCTGCACCTGCATCTTGCAAATGTTGCTGAGATATTGCTTGGGATGCCAACTGCTGGGGCTGCAGCTGCTGGGCAGGGTGTGGGAAAAGCCGTGTGTGAGGGTTAGGAAGCTCAGCCTGAAGTCTTTCTATATCAATCTGCTGGTCAGCTGGGACAACCAGGGGCTGGCTAACAAAAGGGTGTTCTCCGGGCAGCTTCATGTAATGACCTGGGATGACCAGTGCAGGCAAAACCTTTCTGTAAACACTGTCATTGACTTGGTCGACAGAATTGCAGCAGATTAACTGACCTGGTCGAGGGAAAGACGTAGGTCTTTCAAGGTGATCAACTGAACGAGACATCATACAATCAGTAGGTCTGCAGTCCAGCAGCTCTTTTTCAGGGGCTGAAGGTGTGGGGTATATTTGTTCCTGAATATTGTATTTACTTCCAGTAGCAATATGGTTCATAGATACTTGAATTTCTCTCTCTTGCTTTTCAAATAAAGGCTGAGACAGCATAGCATTGTAACTTCTCCTATACTCATCTTTGATAGGGGACTCATAGCCTTCAGCTGTTTCGGTAGATTTTCTTGTCTTTAGAGGAAAACTATCTGCTGACTTGTGGTAGTCTTTTCTTAGAGACCCACTGGGAGTCAGGTCATCCAAGGAAATTCTGCTCTTGTCTTTCTCCTTGTCAGAAAGCAGTTCCTCTCGGGAGCTAAACTCCTGAGAAGTACTGAAGGAGTGTTTGAGCATAGGTGTATGCATATCTGCTTCTCCAGTAGGTGATACCATCTCCATGTGGACAGCACTGATTAATTCCTTTGCCCCTGAGTTTTCAGCATGTCCATTGCTAGCAACGGACAATCCACCTGGAAATTCTGACTCACGACGTGAAAATATTAAATTTATATGGGACATTGAGGTTGCTTGATCCTTCTTAGAGGTGTCCAGTGCTGTTGAAAGTTGTAGTTTCTTATGATGTTGACGTGGTCTTAGGCATTTTCTTCTATAAAAGGCAGTAACAAAAGAAGTTATACATTTATGAATGCTGTGCACAGACACAAGAGAAGCCTGTGTGTCTTAACAGAAGATTTTTAAGCAGTGATTAGTATTAGGGGAATTGAACTTTTATTACATAATCTAAAAATTAAAAGCTTATCCCAGCAGCGAAGATAAAATTAAAGAATAACTAATGCCGTTTGGGAAATATCTCAAGTACCAATTACAAACTGGAGTAAATGTCTAGAGAAGGCAAGTATAAAATCACTCATTAGTAAGCATTTGCTGATAATTTAACATTCATTTTAATACAACACCAATAGATCATTTGCAAATGCGTAACAGGTACAGAGATCTTGAACCTATGCCCATGTTTGATAGGAAATTACATGGAGAACACAGGTACAGATGTGTGTGATTCACTCGACTACCATCCTCCCAAAGGCAGGAATCTATATGCTGCATGTAACCAGGAACACATGAAATTTGATCTCACTCTTTCTTTCAAGCGTTTGCTTGCCCTTTTTTTCCCCCAAAGGAAAAATGTTTCAATACGTAAGTTTTTGATTTCATAAGTACAAAAAACCTTGTATTTTCAACAAGAACTAAGTAACCCGGATGGTGACTCTTACCTGCAATAATACAAAAGCAGACACAGCAAGACTAGAAGTATGAGAGCCATCCCTCCTAAAATTGCCAAAAGAAACATTGTGTGATAGCTGGTAATGTCGTGTGTTACAACGGGACCTGGAAGGCCAGAAAAGAGAATTTAGACCTGTAATAATCTGCAAATAGGAAGAGGAACAACAGTCAAACAAGGAGAGGGACACTTTCCCTTATTATGAGGGTGTAAAGCAAGTGCTGCTCATAGCCCTGGTGCCTACTGAACAGACCATCGCTGGAGAAGGGAGCAAGTTGTGTAGAAAGCATGTGCTGGTTTTCACGACTGCAAGTCCAACTAGCTCATTCTGTGGAAAAGCAGTTAGTTTCAATGGGAGCATGCATCAGTGAATGCTGCTTTCCAGGTCCTAATGCTGACACCGTGTGCCAAAAAGCGCTCGCCACTGGAGAAAATCCATATCAGCATCTCCCAGCACTGTAACGCACCAAGCAACACTGTGGGAAACAACTGCTCTTTAACATCCGTGGCTCTTCACACCAAACAGTACAGACAGTGCAGTACAGGATTCGCTGGAAGATGTGTTGGTGCTCTGAAGTCTAGATCAAGCCAAGCCAAGCAGATCTTCAGTAGCTTTAATTAACAGGCCACTAGTGAAACAGTGTTGTAACTCCAGGTTTAAATAATGCTTAGTAAATGTTCTAACACACAAAGGAATGCACACATGTGGACACCTGTTCACAATTATGCCTGTGTGACCCAGTTGGTTTGTAAAACCCTTATGATTTTGAAATAAAGAGCCAAATTTTCATCTGCAGGTAAGGAGGTACAGCACCAGCTGGCAGACTAACATGCATGTACTGTGAAGGACAGCAAACTTGGCCAACTTAGAGGGTCTAGGTCATAAAGTTTGCAAAACCTCATCTGTGGATCTTGAGTGGTCTGTAGAGCCACTGCTAGGAAAACAAAGATAATTTTTGTCCATTTTTGAGATAAGAAATCAGATAGATTCAATTAGGAGATAAAATATACAAAAATTCATTAACTTATTAAAGTAACATAAATTATACTGCATTTGGGAAATTTAAATATTCATACATTCTATCCCACCACTACCATTACATAATTGATTTTACAGTTGCTTTAGGACACTAAGCAAAAAGAAGACAAGATAAATCACTTGAATTTTTCATGAAAATGTTGTTCCCATTGCAACAAAGTTTTAGGAACTCAGATCTATCCCTTGAAGGAAGAAAAAGTAAAATACAAGTAGAAACTCTGCCATACAAGGTAAATCACAAGGACAAATAAGCATTCTCTTGTTAAGAATTACAGGCCTTGTAATCTCAGAGTTACAAGCACAATTCCATGACTAGTGTAACTTCCTTGCAATCTGGGGCAGAGCTGTACTAGGAAACGTTTGGCTCAGAAAAATTGATTTTTCTTCAAGAACAATTATTTTGTAAAATTCCATTAAATTTATTATGATAGCTTACTCAGATCTGCACCTGCCTCTAAATTCTGTTCAGCAATGAATCAGCTGAATATTCCAGCATTTAATATCTATCATTTAATAGAACCTCAAATAAAAAGCTCACATATTATGAAACAACTTAATGATATGTATGAGTAGACTTTAAAACCTGTCCTCATGTAGGAGTTTGGTTTTGTTGGTTATATTTAGTTTATATTGAGCTTGCACAGCCAAGGCAAGCATGTTTTCATTTCTACTGGATTAGGTTTTTATCTGGAAAGCCTAATAAAATCTGTAAGCTGTTCAGGGTTGAATTTTTTTTGATTGATTGATTGACTGATTGGCTCATTTATACACAGAGGTATTCCAGATTATTGGTGACTGAAGAGCTACTACCAAGAAATCTGAGGCAGACGCAGACAGAAAAGAAGGAAGCAAAAGTTGCAGCATTAATAAAGCTGCAAAGCACATAAAATTAATACCTAGTTCAAAGCCATTTTTTACAGTTATGCCAAGAGGTTTGCAGATGGCAATGCCACTCTAAAATACCTCCTAGAACTTTTAGGCTAAGTTATTCACAGTGTAAATTAATCAGTCACCAAGATGATGCAAACATAACTCAGGGCAAAATAGGCATCTTCAGTGCAAAAGGAAAAAAAGTATCAATCCATCCATCCATCCATCCATCCATCCATCCATCCATCCATCCCTAAGTGTCTAACCCAGGATAATGCTGGTTTTAGGTGAATTCATATCTCTGTGAGTACAGAAACTTCACAGCACCTGTTCTACCTGCTGGAACACCAACATACTGATGCTATGACTCCCACTGTTTTCTAGTAATGGTTCTACCAGGCAGTGGTGACACAAATGCATCAAAGCAGGAACATTTTGAAATGTTCCCCATTGAAATGACGCAGATACTTTGAGCACCAGGGTTGCCCCACACAATCCTGAAACGATTTAACCCTTTACTTTCAGATTTCTGTTTTCTAATAATCAATTATTGATCAAACTGTGGCATCTTAGATGAGGTCATTCTGAAAAATATAAACATGATATATAAATAAATAATTACCCAGTGCTGCAAATATCAACAAAATCCAATTCCACCTTACCTGGGATAGTAGGTGACATAGCTGCAACCCAGTAGCCCAGCTGAGGTGCAATATAAGTCCAAGTCAACTGATTTCCTTCTTGTTGTACAATGCCCAAACTACTCTTCAGCCATGTCCCTGTAAATGTAGAAGTTGTAGGAAGATTACAGATATTCACACATTCCTCTGCAAACAAGAGGAAAATCAAGCAGCAACAAAACTTATCCAGAGGCTAGGGCCTCTGTGTGTTGCTGTGAAGTGGGAAGTTGTGCCTTCTGGTCACTGGCATTTGAGAGCACCCATGGCTTTCTCAGAAGCAAAAAAACCCCAAACCCAAAACCTTTAACATTAAATAAAACTTCAAAACCTGTTAAAAGAAAACATTTATTGTCATATTGGGTTTCCCTGTTTTGAATATAGATATTCCTGAAGCTGATTATATGCTGATAGTCCACTTAAAAAATGTAGTTCAAGAGAGATCACATCTCTCTGGCCACACTTGAGTTCTACACACCACCTTTCTACCAGCCCTGGCTGTCAACTTCTAGAAGACAGAGGAAAATGTTTCCTCAAAATGGCTTTCCTATACAGAAAGCAAGCTTAGTTACTGTCAATGACCAGAATTACATTGCACCATTGCTGTGATTAACTCCATTAATCATTCAGTATCTGTATAATACCCCCAGGAATACTGTTTGGTAACAGATGATGAGTTTTTTAAAACATGTTTCTCAAAGGAAACAAAATAATTTTTTTTTTAATTATAAAATGGTAATTCCAAAATAAGTAAGACTAACAATTTTAAAGCAATGCGTTTAAATTCACATAACTCTTGAGTAGTCCAGATTGACAATCTGCACTAGTTGAGAGTTCATCTACTTCATGAAGATTACTTTTATTCCAAGAGTTGGGTTATGAAGACCTTTACAACTGAGCCAGCTGAATGCCTTTTTGTAATTCATTAAGATCCTTGATTCTGAGGCTGTCACCTTAGTTTCTGATGTAATAAATACCCAGAATGGGTTTTAGACTGCTCCTGTATTCATCCTCTTTGAACGAAACACAGAACTGCTGGCCTTGACATGAAGGGCAATGACTGAGTGGCCACCCCTAGTTCCAGGCAGTGTTTCCCAAACCCTCAGTCCTGGCTTGGCACCTCCAGTGGGTGCCATAATAGAGGGCCTGGCCTCCTTAAGGCCTCACATATTTTGATGGCCACTACCAGGATGCTGATCTGTGTACACAGAAGGGATAAACCCCTCTGCATTTCTGTAGTGCAGTTCTCTATTTCTGTGCTGAAGGGGGAAGAATGCTGTGTTTCCCTTACCCAGCTTCAAACACTCACTTGGAAGGCAAGCTTCATCTTGTACTTGTGATTCCCCTTCCTTTAAATGTGTCCTACTTGTAATTCCCAAAATGGTGCTTTTCATTAGATGTCACTTAGGATTAAGGAACAGCATTTTGGATGACAGTCATCTGAACACTCAGCAGTAAGTACAGAACATACAGAAGAGGTGCTGCAGCTGGGTTTGTTGTTTTTATACTACATTAAAGATCCTGACGATTTCTTCTGTGTTCCTTAGATTATCCACCTGTGCAAACCCTCCATAAGAATGGCTTTTTTGAGTATTTATTTCCTCCCTACTACTGATTTTTCTTATATAAGACCACTGTCTTAGGCTAAAAATAAATCCACCTGAATACAGTGAAAGGTTTAGAAGAATACGTGATTGAGAGGGTTTCTAGATCTAGATGACTACTACTGCCAGATGCCAACTGTATTTGCAACCAAACTGAATTTGTTCAGGGAAAAGGAATTACTGATGTAATTATCAGTTTTCCAAGTATCATTTCCAGTCTGTAGAGGGTAGCAATAATTTGTTATTTCATAAAGAAAGTCACACAAGACAAGTAATTTTAATTTACAGTACTAAAAGGAGCAAAATCTGTGTATACAGATTTGCATATGTGGCATTTATAACTGTAACAGAACACCTTCATGTAGTTATTCATTTACCTCTCTTAGGGAAACATTTTCAGGAAAAATAGAATGGAATTGTCCACAATTATGTGGAGTTTCTGGATAATCTAGATTTTCCAGAAAAAGTAGATTTATTTTTCTCCATTAATATGGCCACTAACCCTTCAGATTCTCTATCCATGCACTTTCAGGGAAGAAATACTAATAGCCGTGAAGGTGAAAAATAGCCTTTAAGGTCACAAATTGCTTTTATCTTATCTCTAAAATGCCATTTGGTTAAAAAAAATCTGTAATCTTAAACCTTGTCATTTTTCTTTTTCTGCAAGATCTGGATGATGAGAATACGTACCAATTATTGAAATACACAACGACGTGAAATAAAAGTTTAACAGAGATATAAAGTGCTGATTAAAAATAAAAGGAAGGACAAGGGTGATGAATACATTAAGTTTCCCATATTTTTCTTATAATCTCCAAGCCCTTTAAATTCACACACAAGCAGAGTGTAGCATGTATGTAATTCGGTGAAGTTCAGTACCTTCCGTGTCTATTTCTACAGCTGCCTCCTCGAGCAGAAGCTGTTACTGATCCCCTCACTAGGGGAACTTACCCACACGATGCTGCCTCCCAAAACGCCTTTTGCTCTGTAATACTCTGCATAATGCAGCCATCAAGGACCTCAGAGAGGCTGCAGGCTTATTGCCATGAGCAGAGCTCTGCTGCTGTCCTGCAAAACCAGCAGCAGCTCAGGCTGCTCAGATTTTAGCAACAAGAAGAATCCCTTATTTGCAATGGAAGCAAAGAAGAGTCTACTGCATAAGCTTCAGACAGGTTTCACACTTGTCTGCTGCTCACTTAGTTAACCTGTTCTTGGTAACCACTGGACTTACTCCAGGCAATGTGCTGGTCTGCATAAATTAAGGAAAAATGTAATTCTGTCTCTCTGTTATGGATAGTTAAGATATTTCAAATGCATAGAAGATATATCCAATATTGGTCATCTTAAAACAAAAGAGATGCAGCTTTTGTTGACCATACCCTAGAAACTGGTGTATCATGACAGAAAATAGTAACTTCTAAATGGCACCACCCCAAGTTCCTTCACCAGGGTGACACCAAGTGTGGGTTCCTGTGAACCATGAGTACACAATCTCATCGTTAGCCCTTTTTTAATGCTTTCATTGTCCAACACTTCGGTGCTAAATCTGCCTCGAAAAGTTTCACCATCTCTTACCAGGAGTTCACTAATAAAACAGAGCACCCTCCCACATCATGGGATGAAGAAAGCAAAGAACTCCATCCTTTATAACAGCAGCAACAAAAAGGTTTGAGTGGAAACAGCTGAAAACACAAAGTCCTGTACTGTTTCTTTTGTGAACAAACAGCTGAAAGCCAACCTGGTGTTACTGCAGGGAACTGACATACCTCCAGTATTCTGCAAATCCATCAGCATTTCCAGGTCTCTCATATTTCATTCTTTATAGGTTCTAATTTCCAGGTTGCTTTTCAAGTATCATTAAACAAGCAGTGCTCTTGCAGCTCCTTACATGCAATGCCTTGCTGTAATGACTAATGTTGGGCCTTCTATTGAGCAAAACCCAATTGCCTGGCAGTGACTGGCTGTGCTCCTACCATTTCACACTGCCTTACGTGACCAAGAGTTCACTGCTGTGCAGCCTTGAGAACAAATACCCTATCCTGCTTCAGAGTCCTCCTTGGAGTGGAAAACAAGATGCTT
Organism: Anomalospiza imberbis; assembly: GCF_031753505.1. NCBI lineage: Eukaryota > Metazoa > Chordata > Aves > Passeriformes > Viduidae > Anomalospiza > Anomalospiza imberbis. The sequence goes on from NC_089681.1 coordinate 131,041,426, forward strand.
TCCTGTTCTAAAAATGAAGCCAATGACCCTCTATGTCCTCACACATTTGCTGCTGTAAACAAAGGAGGAGACTGGGGCAGTCAGTAAAGATCTTTGTCCATTTTTCTATCAATTCCTATGCAGTAGCCTGCAAATGGAAGAAGAGCAAGCAGCATTCATTCTTTCTGTGTTATCAGGATTATAACTGCAGAACTAAGCATGAGGATTTAGAAGGGAAAAGAGGTCTTACTTCCCTGTATGCTGTGTTCTAATTTAATTTTTTATTTTCCGAATATCCTGTAACATCTACTTCTTCCTTCCATCCAAGTCAGCAAAATCAATGAGCTTCACTGCTTATTGATATTTATATTTGATTTGTAATAATTGTTAAGTAACAAGTAATACATGATTATTAAAAAAAACCTGAAACCAGTAAAAAGAGCTGGATGTAATGGAAGTGATCATTTTTGTTCAAGACTGTGTCATTCCAAAGAAAACTTGTCCATGCCTCTTTGGAGCAGAAACAGCAAACTCAGTATAGTTGGTAAGCACTGCATGATTTGGGCCAATTCACCATTAATTCTTAAAGACTTCCTGGTGCTTCATGGAAAACTTCTATATACAGAGACATTCTTGCTTATAGATCATTTTTACATTTCTCTTCCTCTTTTTCCTCTCTTACTGCTCAGTGGAGCCAACATGCTGATCCAAGATTCAAGTCAGGGGAGCTGTCTTCTGGCTCAAACTAACAGCAGGGGGAGAACCTAGATGCTTAATGCTTTTCTCACCAAAATTATACTGCCCGTTACTGACTTTTTGGAATAAATGATGTGATTTAACAAATTTATTCTTCATTCTTTCTTAAAAAGCTTTTGAAGCATCTACCCATCACTCGTTCATATATGGAACTCAAAAGCAAGGTAAGAGAACACAGCAAAGAATGTAAAAATCAGAGTACTTTAAAGATACACAAATCAAAAAACAGTCAGAAGGAAAGCTGATGTCCATCTGACTGCAAAAATACCAGAGAAGTTCAAGATTTCAGCAGAGCAGGAGAGATAAATTCTGCTAGAGAGAAGCATCTTAATATTTCGCAGTAACTTTGACTGTAATGAACACACTCATGTATCTCAGTCAGCTTTTAGGACTTGCCAAGGGAGGCCAGAGGGAGCCTCCATTGAACAAATTTAACAAAAAATGGCTTGCACATTATGAACGAATCTAAAAAAAAATGGTTTGTACATTAAATTCCTATTTCAAGAGACATTCAGCATTAAGAACACCTTTTTGTAATTTAATTTGGTTTACTTATGAATCAGACTGAAAAATGGCACTTTCAGCAAGGAGTGCCCAGATGGGCAGCTATTGCTGAGGAGCCACTGAAGAACAGCTATTCCAGACTATCCCCCTGCACAATCAGGTCACTGCAGGTATGGCTGGTTTGCCCAGAAAAGAGATGTCCTGTTGTCTTCAAAGACATCAACTATTTGATGTGACAGCTTGCTGGAACCAGGCAGCATGAATGGATACATGATGCCTCTGAGTAAGACACTGCTTCCATATTTTAAAGCTAGGCTTTATTATTTAAAATTGATTTGTAGTGAAATCCAGGGAATTGTCCCTCTGGCTTCCATGTGTGACTGTGCATGGTGACAATCCCACGCTGCTCCAGCTCAAGCAAATGGCAAACTTCCCACTGGCCTTGATGAGGCAGGAGTGCCCCACAGGACCATCTGCTCTAGGGAGAGATGCATGGGACTCTTGCTACAGCCAAGGAGAAGGAGGACAACCTCCCCTCCTGTGATCTGCCTGCAAGGGGAGTTCTCTTGCTGGCCCCCCAGCACAGAGCTTGGCTCTCTGGGAGGATGTATAATGCTGCTTGCTTCAGGTTTAACTTCCCAAGAGCCTTCCAGATCACCACTGCTGCAGGGACTTCTGCTGACTTTGATTGTGCGTTCTTTCTATCACTGACTAAAACAGTTCTAGTAAATGACTGTCAGATGGGTGTGCTGCAGCCAGCAGCTTCCCCCAAGGACAGTCATAAAGCCTAAATATTGCTTGTTATATTATAGCTATGGTAGATATGGTAGTTTATTTCCATAAATTACTTTTACATGTAAGCTTTTGGTAGAAAATTCTTCCATTGATCAAATACTGTTTGCTTTTTATTTTGTTTCTTTTACTTGGCAATAGGATCATCCAATCCCACTCAAGCAGGGAACTGCTTACTGTATTATTAAATAACAAAAAACTGTGTTATTTACAACATTAATTATTTCCATCCAATAGGTTTGACAAATATGAGGATTTAATTAGTAAGAGAGCAAATTAAACATAATCCCATATAATATGAACTTATTTTTGTCACAAGATGATCTTCCCTGAACAAAAGCACTTTGGAAAGAAAAGAAAGGTACTTTTAACTGTACTGCTTAACAGCATGGATGTTTTATATAAATATTCCTCAATAAGAAGTGCTTTTCTTTCAGCATGGATCTCTTTTGTGCTGTCTACGATGTCTCTTAAGACTGCCCTGCTCAGGCCGAGATTCACAGTTAAACAGAGATACATGTGTCAAAAGGAATGAGGCAGGTTGTTATCAGACAGTGTAGGACAGCAAAGGATATTCAAAACATACTAAAAGTGCTTCTAAAAGTAATTGATTTAGACACTGCAAATGGCAGCATTATTAGGAAGAGTTAATCAAGGGCAAGTTTGTGAAAAGAAATTCCTAAAGCATGTAATGACATACATAAATTGTAGCTTTTCATTCTACCAGTTTAAAGCTGCTTATCAGATTTCTTCTTCCAACTGAAAATCACCTCTAATCTGCATCAGGAGGGGAAGTTTTACTAGAGAGGGATGGGATTTTAGTTTTACTTTTGCTCTTTTTCTAAAAAGCTAAAAACCTGAAATGGAAGTTGAAAATTCCTTCCTGAATATTGCTGGAGCTTACTCTCCTCCTCACCTTCCCCCCAATACACATGGGTTTAAAAATTCATAGTATTTAAGTTAATATTAGAATTTTGTTTTCAAGGTTGCTAGGCAACATCAAAAAATAAACGTCCCTGCTCTGAGAGCCCAACACCCTCATTATTTATTCTTCCACTCTTACAGAATTTGTTACACAACCCTTCCAGGGCTAAATCCTGCTCCTGTTTTAGCAGCACCACCATTATTTCATTAACTAAAAGGGAAATGCTTTTACCATTCTACCTTAAAGATTTTAGCAAGGAAATCAACGAGTTCAATTTATTGTTTGTGCCTGAGAAGCTCTGTGGGTTTTTCCAACTCTTCTCATTTTTCCCCTTAAATCACCTGTCAAACGTTTAACAAAAGAACATACCAGTTTTCATTGTTTAATAATCTTAATTATATCTGGGCAGAGGGCAGGGCACATTGTACACAGAGCTGCTCACACTGCTTTGGTCACCTTGGAGTATTTCCTTCCAGAATGCCAGAACAGAAATTACTTATTAAAGAAAATTACTTCCATACATAATTACTGGTTAATAATTGTATTTCAAAAGGAACAGCTTAGTTATGCCTGTTGGACCACCATCCCTAGTTACTGGTATACATGAAAGATACTGCCTTTAGAATTTGCTTTACCACATTATTAATCATATTCAGTCAGTTACTGACAAAATTATTAGAACATGCAATAAATAAATGCACATGCACAAAACACTGCATGCCTTTTCCTTCACTCAGCCTCACAATCACACTCACATTCAGTTTCTATTTTTCAAACTGGAAGTGGAAGGAGAGGCACACTGGGATTTGAGCTAACATTGCAAGGCTGCAGAGGGAGCGGTTCCCAGGTTCTCAGCCTCTCCAGCCCCATCCCAGCACTAACCCTGCCTGGATTCCCACCAATCTCCAGGTCTTCTTCAACTGAGGCAGTTGCATAAGCACAAAGGTGTTTTGTCCATTTCTGAAATTTTGATGCCTGCCTCTTCCTACCTTTTCCTGCCATGGCTTCTATAGGTGGAGCTACAGGGCTGTCTTCATGACACTACATTATTGAAATGTGCTCCCAGAAGCCAGGGATCCGTTTCCAGTTTTATTTCCTTGACTACATATCCGTAGATTATTTGCGCAAAGATCACGACATTTTGGCACCAACGTGATTTCTTCAATATTCTCTTAAGCATCACCTTCATGCCATACCTCATCTGCTTTGATATAAATGCAGCTTAAATGGTGTACAAGGTGGGCAGAGGATTAAGCAATCCATTCATGCCCTTTCATATGTGTAAGCCACAACATCAATTTTGAAAACACACTAATAAATAAACACAACTGTCTCCCATGATTCTCTCCAGAGGAATCCTGAGAGTGAGAACATACCTCAGTGAGCTACACTGTGAAGCATCAGAGGAAGAGCTTCTTTTTCTTTCACTGCTGAGGTCTGTCTAAAACTCTGAAATGGCATATGCACCTATTATATAGACACTGTACATGGTAAAAAGCTGTATTTGGTAGCTGCCATTTCTATGGCAACATACAAAATATGAAATTCTTTGAGAGCAGTTAGTTAAGAACCTGTATTCTTTAGTGTATTTAGCCTTTAAGAATAATTTAAGCTTTCCAGCTGAGATTAAAAAGGAGGTCAAAATCAAATAGACAAGGAATTTTTAAACTACAGAAGTTGCTTAACCTTGAACTTCTGTGGTTTTCACCTTTGCAAACCAATCTCCATATCACCACTGAATCCGGTCTAGAACCTCGTGTTCTGGATCTGATTATATTAGGCTCAAACCTTTGGGGGCAAGGAATGTGATTTCCTGAGCATGTCCATTTCTCATGCATAGAAAACACACTAGAAGTCATGGAGAAGTGTATGAAGTCCCAGGCCACGTGTGCAGCTGCATGCACCCCTAATGCAGACCATCTCTCCAAGGTCAGAGGCACAAACTCACACCCAGTGTCAGATCAAGTGACAGGTTGTGAGTGTTTCTGTTAAATTATTATTTTCTGTCAGTCACACAGGGTTATGAATGTGGTGACAGTCAGAAATAGATCAAATTCACAACAAAAAGAAATGTTTTATTTTTAAACTAAAAGATATTATTTTCTTTGGGTGGATTATCACTGCTACCACCTGGGAAGCTTCAATCAGAGTCTTTTATAAATAAATCATCTTATTTGCAAACAATGCACAGTGAACTAGACTGGTAGATGTACAGTAATCTGCTTATACTTTCTGCCTGACAGTAGCTGTCGCTCTCTCCCTATAAACACTATGAACAAAAAACAAGCATAAGTTCACCTCTACGAAATTGTACTCAAGTTTAAGTAGGCACCAATACTGCTTACACATAAGTATATCCTCATTACTTTTGAGCACAGAAAACATTATCTTGATTTTGCTGAGGGAGGAACATCTGGAAATTCTGGTTCTACAAAAATCAATACAAATTTTACCACTGACAGCAGAACGTTACCCAGAAAAAACAAGTACCAGACTTTTAAATGCATTTAGAAATTTATTACGGCATTAAATGCAGTCAGAAAGTAGCAACCAGGAAGAGGGGAGTACATAAAGCATTGTTTTTTATGAAGTTACAAAGAGTTCCCTAAGACACTTTTCTCCATATTCTGCCATCACTTTACATGAGCACATGGCTGAAATTTCAGGCACTGGGGAAACATCCTCCTCTGCAAAGAAGCCAGTCATTCAAAGAGAACAAGGTCACATCCAAGATGTACAACCAAGTGTTTGGGGAGAAGGAAGAACAGAGACATGGTATTCTGAACTTCATTTACATGTAGTGCACAAGAAATAACGTATTTTAAGGAGGATGAACAAAAGAACTAAGGATTAACCCTTCCACTCCAGAGTCCTTTGCCACACAACTGAAAACAGTGTTGAAAATATTTTCCTATTATTGGATGGGAATAATTAACTAGCAGCTGCATCATATTAATATATCTCATTTTCATAATATGCACACTGGAATATTTGGTAGAATTTTGACATCCTTCATACAGCTCCAGATGTGAATCTAGAGGTCTAGGTGCAACATAATGCTTTCATATCATATGGAATGAAACAGAGGACTTAAAATGGAGAATGCTGGACTTAACAGTTTTGCTCCCTGAATGCAATGAAAACCAGACACCTTAACATAAAACATAAACCATTTAAGTGGGGGCTGAGGAGACTACAGCTGAGCAAGTGCTCTGTTATTCAGTCCAGCTGGTGGGAGCTGGAGATGACACAGGAGGCAGAAAGTTTCATTTCTACTGGGATACGTGGTATTTTTGACTTAAGAGGACAAGGCTAGAAAGACATTTTGGACAGAAATTTGGTGTCCAAGAATAGAGATTAATTATACTGCTGTAAATCCTACTGACATCAAGGCAAATATACACAGAAGAAGTCATGATCTCAACCATCTGTTTACAGATAAAGAAAAATTATTTTTTTCAGCCCCCTCAGATGTTGAGAAATCCAACACAGCACTTGTTAGGGTAAAAAAAAAAACCCAAACCCCAGAAAATCCCACTGAGCACTCCTGATTATAAAAATGTCTCTATGTCCCTGTCTCTATGTTCAAACCTTTTAAGTGCATACCATGAAATAAAACCACTGTCCCACAGTAGTGTGAAACACAAGACGTGAGCATGTCCACAGCATGCAGTGATTAAGTTGCATTTCAGCATGTAATGTCTTTGTAACATCATTGCATCTGTGTTTACTACTGCCAACACTCAGAAATGCTGCAGGAAATGGTGGTGGACCAACACAAGAACAAGGTTATGTGTATTCGTTTACCCTTAAAACACCTCCAGGGCATTGACAGCTGATCTTCACTTTATTAACTATTCACAATGGTATTATTGCTTTAATTTGCTTGCTGTGCACACAAGGCAGTAGGTCTGTTTCATAATGAAAAATCTCATTTGGAACAGTATGAAATAGATGCAGCAGATTGTCTTGTTTTGATGTCAGCCTGTTTTTTCTGGCTGCTTGTTTCATCAGTGTCAGTGAAGCCACTCTCAGCCTTAAGCAGACTATGATGCTTCTCATGCTTCTCTCCCAAGGATAGAAAGCATGGTCATGAAAATACAGATTGTTTATGGTAAACATCCTAAAAAGCCATTAGTTATTTTTGGCTGCCGTAAGATGCAAATACGCCTCATTTTTGTGGAAACTACGAAAATCTCTGCACTTCCAGTCAGATGCCTCTGGGTTCATATTAGTTCATCATGAGCTCAGCAAAATGTATGAGATGCTAAGGATTAAAATATCTATGTAGTATTTCTGTCACTTCTCTATGTCCTCTAAAAGTGAGAGGTACATCTGCTTTTTAGAGCAGAAATTGTATTCTATGCAGTAATGATGACAACCACATGGACCCTAAACAAAAGCAATGGCTTGCACAAACAAGTGCCCGCTGTACTCCTAATCCATGAGAAGAGAAGTGCTGTAAGCGCCTGGTAAGGTAGTCACAGTTTTCTGTCTGTGACATTTACTCACTGTTCAGATAAAAGCATGAAAATTTAAGCCATTGGAAATCTATTAAGGAGAGACTAGAATATAACCAGCACTGAAAAAAAGCAGCCATGAAATGAAAGACAAAATCAGAATAATAAAGCTAGAAGTCCTGTCCTGACAAGGCACAGATCTGGCAGTGCAAGTGGGTTACTACAACTTATGTGCCAGCTAAGGATTTCTCCAGTATGGAGCCATCCCAGTCATTATCCATCCATCTCCCTTCACAGTCCAAGCAACACAGGGATGTGGAATGACAGGATACCACCATGTTCATGCTACATATGGCTAGTTTGACAGAGCTTAGGGTGTTAAAGTAGCGTGCATAAGATAGTGAGGCTGCTCCACTTATTAAATTACCCTACTCTAATTTCAATTTGTTAGGATGTGACCAAAATTCTGCTAGTACTGGCTTGCTGCAATCAGGACTTTAAATGCATCTTTGTTCAACATCCTTGGTTGTACAGAAAGATGCTTACTTCAGCTGAAGTGTGAGCTGGAGCCCGAGCATATAATCTTCAATACCTTGCTCTCCAAAGCTTTGTGAAGACAAGTGGCCTGACAAAGATGCATTCTGTTTAGCAGTCCTCATGCCCTCTCCTCCCAATAACACAGTATTTATATTATATTTATATATATATATATATATATTTATATTATATAAGCTTCAGTAGTTTGCCATGAGTCAAGCAAGGCTGGACTTGTCTCAAGATTGGGAGCCTCAAGCCTGCAACATTAATTAACTACCTATATTGCTCTATACTTATACTGCACACAATAGGGTAACTAGCTCTTTATATACAACATTAAAAACCGTATTCCATACTAAGAGAGAGCTTTTGTGGCCTCACTGCAGGGGCATGGAAATTTTGCCATAAATGAGAAAGCTACATAATCAAAATCAGAACCATTTACTTGCAATGAGTAACTAGCAATGAGGCAGGCTCCAGCTCTAGCACAGCTGACAGGAAGGACTGGGGAAGAACTGCTTCTTATGGGGAAAGTAAACTCATACTTCCCTGGTTTTGTTTTTTTTTTTTTTCAACAAGGGAAAACAAAATAGTTTCCATAAGAATTACTCAGTTTCAGGAAAAATGTAGTGAAATTTATTGCCAGTGTAATTTCCACAGTTAAGGGAAAAGCCAAATCCATTCACTGCACTCTTTTTCTACTATTCTACTTTATATCATATTCAAATTTACTCTTCACTAAATCGTGCTTCACCCTCTAATACAGGCCACTTCTGACAGAAGATTCATAGGCATGCTGTTTAAAAATACATCCTTTTTTTTCAGCAGAGGCAGGTAATAAACAAAACCATTATTTCCCCCTTCACCTCTCTCTTCCTCCCTTCCTCCAACATACTGCTTTCATGCCTGTTCCTCTACTTCTAGGTGTGATCATCAGCTGGCTCAAAACATTTGTTTGCAGGACAAACTCCCACTGGTTGTCTATACAGACCTATATTTCTGGCTCCTTTTTGTCTCAGCATCTACCTTTCTCACCTTCCATTCTCCTTTTTCTTAACAACCATCTGGTACATACTTCAGAAGGTACAGTACAATAACTGAAGGGGGATCACCAAGACAAGACTTGGGCACTCCTTTGCCCTTTAAAATCTGAAGCTGTAAAGAAGGCCAGTACAGTGTAGCAGCTAGCAACAAAATAAAGAAAATAAATTTTAAAAAGAGCCTAAAACATGTATTTCTGGGAAAATTCCTCTTCACAATGGCAAACACTATTCTGTAATACAAAAATTTTAGTGCATTGTAAAAATTTTATTAATTAGTCATTCTGTCCTTTCAAAATATTTCATTAGTTTTTCTTTTCAAAAATTCATTTAAATAATTTACATGCATTTTCCTGACAGTATTAGAAAATCTCAAAGCGATTTAAAAAGAAATCAGTACTATATTTCCTATCTGGCAGGCAGGAAACAGAGCCCGAGCCAAGAGGAGGACCCAAGGTCAGACAGCTGGCTGCTGGCAAAGACAACGCAAGTTTCCATTTCTACACACTTCCAATTCAATGCTGTAGTGAATATGTCTCTCTTCTTCTCAGTCTCTGGGTGAAATGCAGTTGTCTCAAGTTTTTAAATAAATTATTTCATAATGGAAAAATGATACATTTACAAAAACTTTTGGTTAAAATTGGCACACGGTGCTAAGTATATTTGCATATATACCATATATTACTTGATCAGTAAAACTCGATAGTCTCTTCTTTTAGATAGAAAACAAAAGCCATCTAGGAAGCCACAATGAGAGGTTACCTACCAAATTTTTGGTCAAACCTCCATGCTGGAACGTGTGCATTGTGTTTCAAGTTGCTGTTTGCTGGCAGAGGCACTGTTACATAGATGGGGCCGTTCACGGGGACGGGCGTCCCATCGCTGCTGAGGAGGTGGACGCTGACGGCAGTGACAGGGGTGAGGTCGTACCTGGTGCTGTTTCCTAACGAGAGAGCGAATGAACACCGTGACTACAGACTGTACAGAATTTAAGGGACACCTGTGTGGTTCCACACCGCAGTACTGCACCAATGCAATTCTCAAGGGATGGGGGCAGCAATTTCCTCCCTGCCTTACAAAAGAACTTTAAACCAACCAACCAGCCAGCCAACCAACAACCCTCCCCCTGCCCAAAAGACCAAACCCAAGCCACAAAACTGAAGGAAGATATATATGGTCTGTTTCTCACCTAATTTTGGGAAAACGTGAAGACAAAAAAACTACGGTGTAAAAATCTCCTGCATGGATTTTTTCATGTTAATTCATCTTCAGTAAATCTGTATGAGTAACACATTTTCATGGCAAAAAAACCCTATTTTACAAGACTTTATTGTAACCTCAAATGCCCATATTGTTAACTAACAAACACCAAAATAACCACTGGCACCTCACAAATGATCAGTCACATGTTTGAGAATGCCAAGTTGCATTTCCTTTGGCCTTTCACTGAAAAGAACCATGCTAAATGGATTATTAGCATAAACTCTTTATGTTTAAACTGGATGCCAATGAATGTTACTTCATGACAACATACTTCTAAAAAGCATTATAATCCTTCAATGATTTAACAAAATGAACCAATGACAGGGATAAATATCACAGATATATATATATATATATGTATATATATATGCACACAGGTGAAAAAAATCCTCTTGAGTTTTAAAACCAAGATCTGGAGCTCAAAGCAAAGGCAAGTTCAAACTGGAAGAGATGGAGCTTTCAGTTTTGCAAGGGGCTTGAGCCCCACAGGCCCATACAGCTGCCAAGAGCACCATCCCTGCTGCCTCTGCCGTGCTGGCTCCGGGGCTCTGCAGCTGCTCTTCCTGCCGGGCGGTGAATGAGGGATGCCTGGCTGGCGGGGATGGGTACTGCCCCCACCGTAAGCCTGCTGCCCTGGGTTGCACACTGCCTGTGAGGGCATGTTCACACCCAGCTGTGGTGGCACACCACGTGGCCTTTGGGTATCCTCAGGTATCTCGGCGACAGTGCTCAACAGGATGAGTACGTCTGAGGAAATGGTGGGAAAGCATTGAGACCTTTATGATTTCTCATAACTCTGGTTAAATCTCTAGGAATAGCCTTTATTAAATTTGATGTCTCTGAGTAACAGCTCACCAAATAAAGACATCATCAGGAAAGGGGTTGGGAAGTGGCAAAGCGAAGGGAAAAAAAGGTGACAAAACTTTGCCAAAGTTTAAATTCCTTGCATTTTGCAAGACTGCCAAACTGAAGAAATGGAAGATAACCAGAAGTAATGTTGCATGTGGCTCATTTATGAAAGCATCTAGTCTGATGCACTCTTTGCCCAGATTTCCAGGTGGGTGTCACTGTCACACAGCTGATGTGCAAGGGACACACATGCTGCCTTCACTGACTGTGAATGGAGGGGCAGATGCTGACCTTACAGAGGGATTAAAGCATTGAGAAAACAGGTACTCTGAAGGTGGCCATGTAGGAGAGACACAGAGCTAACAGATTTAAAACAGACAAGTAAGTTTTGAAAATTCAGCTAGGGTGTAGGGGAAGGTTGCCAGCCTACCCATGCATCTGTAAATACAGGCTCCAATGATAAACATTATTGTCACCTTAACACTTTAGAATGCAAAACAGCGAGACAGAGGAAGGAACTGGTGAGGGAAAAGTTGTTTTTTCCTGATCATTCACTACACTGCCACTGCCATGCACCTATAACTTCTGTCAGATTGATGCTTGAACCCTGGACTTAGGCCACTAAGGTTCTCAGGCTGTTATCAGAGCAATCCCTCTTGCCAAGTACTGTGTCCTGATGCCATTCTTGTGTATACAAATTCCAAACAAAAAATTGTATAACTTCAGATTTTAGATTCATATAAAGGATTAAATAATGTTTTATATTTTGCATCTTTTTAGACATGAAAGTTTTGAATTTTTCTTTTATTACTGTCTTGATATAGCATATATCTGTAAAAATTAGTTTTCAGTCTCAGAAAAAGCATTCGGATGGTGAAACACAATTTTTAATTAAGATGCATTAATACTTTGCTCAGCACTGGACTGAACAATTTATATTGGAAGATGAAAAAAAATTCTGAAATCCACTGACCTCTATCAAGAAGAAATAATTTTCCAATTTGCCACCTTGTACAGTATATTAATGCTCATTAAAAAGATAAAATGTTTCTCTTTTTTGTTGTGAAGGCAAATTAAAGTCAATGCCTATGAAACTCTTGCATGCTATAAAACTGATAAGCATACACATAGATTAAAAGGGAATGGACGTCGATAAATGTCAGCTTTCATTTATTTCTTGTCATTTTTGACATCTGGTGACCTGTAAAGAGCTTTAAAAACAATCAGATAAAATTCACTGTCAGTTCAGACATGATGCTTTATAAAGAAACAAGCAGCCACAAAATGCAAGAGGAGTAATGGTTATCAGCCAGCTTGGTCCATTGAGGCAGATGATGGAAAGTTTTGTTTAGTTGGGTTAAAAGGACAAGATTTTGTGAAACTATCCTTCTGGTCTCTGAATGGTGATTAATATGAACAATAAATTAACACTTTACAGGCTTGTCACTACTTGCAGTGAAATTCTTCAAATTTTTATGTTTACAACATTCTGATTCATGCAGTGAATTTTCACTGCTCTGTATTACTAATTACCCAGTTGGGATTTTATGAAAAATGGTGAACTCACAGAGAGTAGGTTTTAGCTAAAACTGCTATAAAAGCCATTCTGGACAAATACTGAGGGACCTAAATGGAGGGACCTCATCAAAATGCTACAGACATGTAAATAAACTGTGGAAGAACAGAGAAGTAATTGTAGGGGAAGGAGAGGAGGGAGAGAGGGAAGAGCCAGTGTTCTGCAGAATTCCAAAATTTCCCATGCAAATCAATGCTAAGTTTTTTTAGAATTCTAAAATTTGTAAATATTCTTTCTCTCTTGATAACAGAAATATTAAAAAATCTCCAGCAGGTATTGACCTAATTTTTTATGCTTTCAAAAGTTTTCCAGGCCAAGTCTTCACCAAGTCACTTGCAGATGTAGAAAAGGATGTCAATCCAACTTCAGGATTTTAAAGTTACATGCTTCCACATCAGGATAGGTTTCTACTACAGACAGAGGATATTTCACTTCTACTATACTGCATAATAAAATACATTGCATTTGCAGTCTGTGTTACACCATACTGAATACCACAGTATATGGAAAACAAGGCTCTTCTCAGTTTCTTAAACACGATTTCTTTGCCAGTCATTTTGTCTTTTACAACACAGTTTTACCTGAAAACTAAAAGTCAAATCCAGGGTCCCTGTGCTCAAGCAGAAACGCTTCTGTCATGCAAGAATACAGAAGACTGAAAAACCTAAGGCTGCAAACATCTGTTTTATAGGGGGCTAGGAGGTAAAACAGAAGAAAGACAATACCCTGGTTGCGCAGCTCCCATGAGATGGGATCATCTGAAGCCTTGGCAAGACCTGTGATCACTAAATAAATGCAAGAATGGGAAGCTGGGTTGCTGAGTACTTAGGAAAGATTTAGGAAAGAGGAATCCCACACACATTGCCAACACTTTGCTCAGTTGGTTTACAGATAAAAAGAAAGGAGATGAGGAAGTAGACAAATGAGGGAGATCAAATGCATTCCTTAATTTTAAAAAAGATAAAGAGGTTTTGATCATCAAAGTATGAAAAGTCAGAGAAAACTGAAGATTGAAGATGAGAATAGGAAAATGATGGGGAGGTAGAATGAGATAGGATAAGATGTGCTCACTGGAGCAGACAGAAGGATTGGAGTAAGGTTGCAGACACATTTCTTGTAATAGAAAAGGAGATGTGCAGATTTGTACAAAGGGAAGAAGGGGGAAGCTAGCAAGCTACCATTTACACACATGACCTAGCATTCAAAGTCACTTAGATCAACACATCACAAGTAAAGGCATCCTGAGAAACAGCAGGGAGAGACCTCAAGGGGATATTCAGGCTGCTTCAAAGCAGGCTCAGCTATGCCTCTGCATCCTCACAGGTGACTGTCTAACTCTGTTCAACACCCTCAAACAAGTAATTCTACAGCTTAAACTATCCTCACCATAGCAAGGTTTTCCTAATCACTAGTCTGAATCTCTCTTGCTACACTGCATGGCCACTGTTATCTTTCTAACCCATTACAGGCACTGAAAACAAATTACTCTCCTTTTCACACCAGCCTTTTAAGAATTTGAAGGTTTCTACTCTTTATTCTGCTATTCTTCTCTTACCTATGAAACACCAATTATTTCACTCAAGACTGAATGAAAACTGGAAAAAGACTAGCAGGCAGTTGCAGTCATAAAAATGTATTACAACTTTGAATTTAACAGTGGTTATGTTTCTACTATGAATATTCATTGTTTTCTCTTTGGTGCTAGACGAAGTGGCACATTTTGGCTACATTCAAAAGTACCCACAAAGCCATTGAAACAACACAGTATTAAATTCTTGATATGTACGCATTTTATTTATTTTTGGAAAAAAAGATTAAGAATTTTATGGAACCCTCAGGTTAAATTCTCTCTTGTTCCTTCACATTAATTTCCATCTTTTATGTGCACAGGCAGTGCATTTGGACACTCAGCTCTGAACTAAAAGTGTGACCAACTTGTCTGATCTCCCACGGCCAAGGAGTTTTCATCTTTGCTATTCAGTGGCCTCATTTAAGGGATAGGAGACCTTACCCTCTTGCTCACTGGAACGGCATATTGGTAGGGCAGTTGAAAATGTCATGTCACCCAAATTTGAAAGAATGTTTGCTGGAATGGGGAATGGAAAAAATTATAGGATCAAAAGTCAAGCCCTGGACCAATATGAAATTAGAGCAAAGCCAAAGTAGTGGGTTACCTGTTCCATTTCCATCTAATCCCTGCAAATAAGGGAAACTGTCCACTTCCCAGGGTGAACTGGCTGCAGTCAGATATGCTGTCAAATCACTGTAGCTAGTGTTCTCTGGCAATTTCACAGATCTTCTCTGAAAGTGAACTTGTGGCTGAGTCCGTGCACCTAAAAATATTAAAAGTGACTTTATATCCAAGGTGGGCAGAATATTCAGGTGTTCATATTCATGGAAGCAATCTTACATTTTTTTCATTATAAATTGCAGCAGTTTGAGAAGGACAGAGACATCAGAAGGCTATTATGAAAGACATTTATTTTTTTACATTTTACATTTATTTTTCAGTTGCCATTATTTTTCTCCAGAGCAAAATTGTGGAGGCACCCACTGTCAGAAGCTTTTCTGGCTATGTTGTTTCTCCTCCACTTCCATTCCATGCCTCTTTTAATTAGTAAAACTGAAACTAAAACTGAGTTCAGAGGTAGGGTATGCAAAAGCATAGGAAAGCATCCAGTTCACCATATTGTTCAAATTTTGTTTTCCCTGAAAAAGCAAGATAAATGTAGTTTATACTTTTCAAAATTATTTTCTAAGAGACAGTTCTACCTGTAGTCTCAATTAAGTTATGTAACTTCTGTAAAGCTTTGGCCATGAAAACTCTAGAACTGAGATGGTTGCTACTGAAATCACTAGACTAAAAGATTCACTCGACAAACCTTGGGTGAAAAGATTTTCCATATTTTCCCATGCAAAGAACACATCTAAATAGAACCAGATTACTTGGCATGTAAGATTTTTCTCTTTTTCTGTCTCTGTCTTGTACAGTGTTAGGGTTTCTTTCAAGCTCACTAGGTGTTAATTGAAGGGTCTCTGCTGCAACGTGATTTAAGACTGTTTCATGTACTATGGCATTTCATGTCTCATTTAAATCCCAGCTTATAAAGTCAATAGTCTTTTTCAAAGGATACTCACCATTAATACTGTTTAGCAACACACAGCAAGACTCCATCTGCAAGTTTGTGTGCACAACATGCAAATTAATTTTTAAATCAAAAGCTATTGTATTCTCCAGAGCTCATTTTGAATACACACAGAACACTTCCCATACAGCACAAAATCAAGAGACAAGCAGTTTTCTTCTTAATTCACATTGGACTATGTGATTAAAAAATGTCAACTCAAAACAATTTTGCACCTTTTCCCCCATTAGTCTCTGGCAGCACTTCTAGGTTACATATAGCTTCACTGTGAGAAAAAATAACGAGCTTGACTTCCTCCTAAGCTTTGTAACTGCCAGTGTCATTAACCTAGAGACTGGAATCTTTCTTGCATAATTTTCCAGCAAGAGCTCTAGCTGTGAGAGAACAAAACTCAACAGTACAAAATGTTGCACTGGCTAAGAAAAATGCCTGTGTACAGGAGTAAGCACCTCCAAAGAGCTGATCGTTGTTTAGCTGTCATTTCTTTGGTAATTCTGCAAGAAAAATCTACGAAATTGCTTCTGTTTTTTAATTTCTGGCACATTTTAGTGTTTACAGCAGGCTCTCAAGACTGGCAGTATCCTTAAGTGTTAAATATAGTCATTAAACAACACCTGTGTGAAATGGGAAGAAATCTCCCTTATCTGATTTCTAAGCATAAATGGAAAACTACATAAAAGATTAAGTAAATTGACTGAAACAAACTCAGGCAGGATTTATCTCCTGTGTGCTGTGCAAGTCGCAGTTTGCTGTGCCTCAGGGACTGATGTGCTCAGGCACTTTGGACCCCTCTGACTGCACTGCTGAGTGGGTTCCTACAGCCCATGGGTATACATATCCCATGGGTATACATATCCACAGTAACAACACAGGGAAAAAACCCCACAACTAAGAAACTGGCCTTAGGATTATCACCAATAGTTCAATGTAAAATTGTAGGATTTTTTGCCAAGTGTCTGGTTAAGATGCATTATTCAAGTTGCCAAGAACTGGTGTTTTATTTCCAAAGATACAAACTAAGCAAAAATTAGAAACCAAGTAACTGTTGTTGAGTCTGCAATGCAGTAGTTTATGGGTCTTCTTTAAAAAAAAAAAAAATTGATGGATTTTAGCACTGAGAGAGCCATGAGCTGCCAAATTTTAACTAGATAGGAAGGGCTCAGAAAACCAACCTCAGTTTCTTCAATCCTACAAGCAGTAAAAAGCCTTCTTATGGCTGAGCCCAAAACCTGGCAGAAAACCTGCACAACAATGAACTCAGCTATAAGCTTTGAGGGTGAAGAAACAGCCTCCTCTGTGACAGTACATACACAGACATTTAATAAATCATACTGAGTAGTTTATTCACACCCTAGAAAAATAAATTCCTCCATACTGATGTTCACCAAAAACCGGCCACTCACTCTGACTCTCCTCTCAGTTCCTCAGCTGGGCCTCCCACACCTGGCAAGAGACTCCAAAGAGGCAGAAGACTGGGAGATTCCAGAGAAAGGCTTGTGAGGAAGCATCTACCAAGGCTTTCACCTTCTGTCACCACCTTGCTGGAAGATAATCCAATGTTCTCCTTTATCAGAGACTGTAGTGGATTTTGGGGCAGATGTCTGGGTATAGATTAATTAAGGGAATTGGAAGTGGTCTGATCTGTGCTGATCAAACACTTAAAAGTATTTTTCAACAAGTGATCACTTATCACTGGAAGTGGGTTATTAGTATTGCTTCTATTACTGAAGATACCTATTTTTTACTTATAAAATCCAGTTTTTACTTATAAAATCCAAGCACATTCGAGTGTAAAATGTGCATGTGAGCTCTTCCCACATGATGTGTGCCATGAGGTAAAGACTGCTAAGCACTGATCTTACCTTCTTTAAACAGCCTCTTGTCAACACATCAGCCAGATTTAAATGCTGTCACCTCCAGTTTGCCAGTATACTCCTGAAGAAGTAACCTCCAGGAGTCCCTGTAAGGCAGCTCTTGTCACACTGCATATGTGACATGTGGCACCACACCAGCATTTGAGGTTTAATCTATGTGAAGTAACATCTGAAGTCTCACCAATTCATGCTCTGATTGCTCATGGGTCAGAGACAGAAAGAGTCCCCATGCAGCTTCTATTCACTACACACTGAAATTCAGCCCGTCACTGTGCTGGCATTAAATAACTTCAATGACCCAGGGGCTGGCAAGCCCCATCCCTCACAATTACTGACAGCACAGCAGTGGATTGTAATGCCATCCTGAAAATGAAGCTGCCTGCATCAACTCACACAAACTTCTCAACTGCATAATACATCGCTGGCTTGATTAATTATTCAAATGCAATTGGTAACTTAGTGTACCAAGACAGGCCTTTCTTTTCCTTTGACTGGTGCTTCAAACACCAGTGTTCCCAGTCTGTTCCTGGTATAATGAGTTCCGCTTTGCTCTCATTTTTGCACTAAGGTAACTCCTGATCAGATCTTTTGAAACAGCATGAGGTTACTGGGAAGTAAATTAGAGAAATAACAGAGAAAAACTAGGTCACAAGGATTTTGGATGGAGACTAGAGAAGCTCCATTCAAATACTGGAACAATGTCTAGGCTGTCTTTCTTTTAGGCTTCATCGTAAGAGAAGTCCCAAGAAAAGAAATGAGGACTGGACCCATAAAACAGATTTTACTGGTCAGGACCAAAAGTTCAAATCCCAGTCCTTAGCCTACTCCAGGTACCCCTTTCTTTCTTTATCCTTTTTTTCTGCTATCCCAGTAGAAGCAGTTAAATGATTCTAATTCACATATATTGTTAATACATTGGATCAATTCATTGAAGGAAAGAAGATTATGCTGAAAATATTTGTGAGTCTCACTTAGCTATTAAGTGTCCCTCTAGTCCTTTAGCACCCCGTTTTTTTTGAAGGAAGCTGTGAACATGAAAATACTGCTCTTTTCCAATTAATTGCATAATATGAGTGCATTTGCATAAGAATAAGAATATTTAATACAGCATGATAATGGAATACTGTTGGTAAACAATGTTTCATGTCTTGCCTAATGGAATCCCTTGTGTTTTAACACAGTTCACCATCCATCTAATTTACCCCATTAGACAATGTCCAGCTCTCAAACTGCAGAATGTATGTACAGCAGCTTTTTCTCCAGCTCCTTCTGAGCATTCCATCAGCTACCTAATTTGTTTAATGCATTTTCAGCTTCAGCCATATCTAGTGCTATCACTAATGAAAAGCCTATTGTCTGACTGGCTTCTAACTAAAAAATATGTTAGGAAGGCATAATTTTATTATTTTCTCTCAGACAGAACAAGGTTATCTTGGAATACTATTGAGGGCACTATTTCCTTGTTTATTAACTATCCAGTAGAGTTTAAAATGATGGCAAGCATAAGATTGATTGTGATTAAGACAGCATTTATGCCCAATAAGAGTGCCACAGGAAAGATATGCCCATGTTCTGATTCAAAATATCTTTAAAATCCCCTGTTCTTTTATTAACAGACTTACCTCAGCTAGCACATCAGTTGGACTAATTTATCAGACCCCTAAGTCAAATGAACATTTTATTCTTCCCTGTGCAGTTCAGAAAACACTGTTCCTCTAACTGATACTACAGTTACTTTAACATCTGTGTTTAGCCTTATGAAAAAGTTATTTTAACTTTATTTTTCTAATTCAGTGGGTTTCAATGTGTAGGACTTAGGTTTGCAGGCAGTCTGACAAGGGGTCCACAGGAAAAGCAAATTTATACAGCGTATACAACAATGCAGATACAAGAAAATTTTCAGGTTTTCTATGCCCTAATCATCTAAGTCATTCACACTAGGAAGCAAGAAAAAAAAATAAAACCAGAGAAAAATCTTAGAGATTAAGAACACCAGAAAATGTCTCCTTCAAGGATGGTTAAATGAGGCTAGATGAAAAAACATCCAACAGATAGTGTAAGAAACCGAACCTCTGGCTCTCAAATGGCACACTGAAGTCCAAACTCATTTATTACCGTGTAACTTGAATTCCCTAGTCACAGCAGTCAGGGATGAATTCAGCTATTAATTTGGTAAAACAATCCCTCAGAGAAGCATTCCTCAGGGAACTCAGACTCCCCACAGAATACCAGTCTCACTCACAGGACAGAGTTCAGAAAGCACTGCGCAGTCAGGCTTTTTCTTTAGTGTCCCTCAAATTTCAATTCTGACTTCCCAAAGCCAGCATACCTTGAAATCCTGAGACAATCTGGACTACATCATCATAGACCATCAGAGTAGCTGAGCGTTCAGGAAGAAGGCCAAGGCTCAGTGAAGAGAACACTGTGGGAGAGAAGTGGTTTAAGTGGCATATATTTAAATTCTTATAAGCATAATCCAATATCAACAGCCCTTACTTTCTTCACATTTTTGCAAAAGCAGGCCACCCAAACTATTAAAATCATATTGTATACATGACAGAAACCACATGCATTTTCTGAACCAAACAGTTAAACTGCCAGAGTAACTACTGAACTAAACAAAATGTTCTACTCTTTGACTCCTGCACATCATGCATGGTAGCTCAAAGCACTGGAGAGTGCAGTGTAAAGTAGGGTTTTATGCGTTACATGAAGCAATTCCCAGCTCCACAGAAAGACAAGGAAATACACAGAGAGAAATGAAATGCTAACTCAGTCTGGCTAAGTTATTTTTCTTTGCAACAGCTATACTTCTTACCTCAGGAAGATTTGAATGAAATTTAAGTTTTAAGTACTTTGAGATGCTTATGTAAGTTATACAGAAAGGCAAAGTATGATGATTAAGTCTGAATAATTTGCTTCAAAATGCAGCATGTACTGAGTCACCACCTACAGCAGGGAAATGCTGTTTATAGCAGAACTACTGTCATCCTACCAGTGGTGTGAAAGGGGGCAGATAAATGGTATTTGCTGCAAGAAGTCTACCTGCAAGGACCTCCCTCCCCACTGGGTACCGACACTCCTTGCAGGGGGCTGTGTCAGTATGCACACACATCTTTGCAGAGTGAAAAACAGAATATCATTTCATGCCAAGTTCTTCAGTCTCAGAAGACCCAAAATATGGAAGGAATTAGCCACAGAGCCCACCTGCCTCCTGCAACTATGAAAACAGTAAGGAGCATGACTGCCTGCAGTCCACAAGTGGCTTTCAAAGATGGAACAAGACAAGACTAATGCAGACTAGTTATTTTTGGTAATAACTTGCTACTATTAATAACTAGTAATAACTGGGCAGCATCCCATACCTGGATGGGACTCATCCTAGTCTGAAGTAAACACAAGCTGAGGAAGGCATTCTCAGAAAAAGTCAACAGCAGATCAACACAAACTCTTCTGATTTTCTGGAATTTTATGAACTTCCTCTAAATTAATACACATTAATGAATCCAAGAGACCTTAGAGAAGTTAGCTACCAATAGGAAAACTACACTATTTCTACTTTAATTAATATATTCTCCTTTTAAAGATCAGAAATTTTAGTGTTTGGGAGAAGTACAGGAGAAAGGAGAAAAAACTATGAGAAACACACTGAAAATAACTACCATCTAAAAGATGGTCTTAACAATATACATAAACATTAAAATAAAAAATAAAAATGACATATAATGTTATTGCAAGTACAGCTGGGCATTTTCTTTCCAATGCCCAAATGTGAAACAGATCTACACATTAGGCAACATAAGTAAGAAAGCCTAGTGCAAGTAGCACTAAGGCCACACAATTACAAAACTTGTCTTTACTCCAGTAACATAATTTGTATGAAGAAAGCTAATATAATTTAGACACCCTGGGGAGCTCAGTACAATCAACCATGCCAACATCTTCTTCCTTATGTGCCAGACTATAACGAATATATAACCTCTAAACTTCCCTTGGGCTTTTCTGCACAATCTTTTCTCAGCATGACAATGACAGAAAGACACAGCTTTTAAGGCCAGAAGGATGACAGCGATGATCCAGCCTTATTCCTGTATAACTACAGCCTTCCTGAATTAATTATTGTTGCAGATTCAATAGCTGTACCAAAACTTGAAAACATGTTGTAGAAAAATTCCAATTTTATTTTACAGGTGTCCAGTGGTGAAGAACACACCACAACATCAATGTTCTAATAAATAATTATGAGGGCAGTTAAACAATGTGCCTCTTTACCCATCAAAATTTATAGAGGTTCGATTTCCAGCCATTTGATCTTCTTCTTATACAGGCCTGCTAGACTGAAGAATTCTCTCTTACACGTTTCCTGTTCTCTATGAGGGTATTGATGGACTATGATCAAATTACCCATGAACTTTCTTGCTAATGAAGAAAATAAATTAAGCACTTCCAAGTCTTTCCCTGTAAACTGCATTTTCCAATCTTTTAATCACCCCTGATAAAAGTCCACAGTTTTAAACATTCTTCTTGAAGCATGGATCCAGAGCTGGACACACATTTCCCTGAATGGCTATGCCAAGGACAAGTCCTGAAATACTACACTCTACTTTCCCAGTTTTTAACTTTGTTTTACAGGTAAATGATTCCAGATGAGCTCTCCTCTCTCAGAAATACCATAATCATCATCCTCCACTCCTAAAACTGTATTTCACCACAGTGAATACCATAGTTTTCTTTGACTGTCCTGGTTTCAGCCAGGATGCAGCTATTTTGTTCTCTGCTGCTGGTACAGGGCAGTGGTTTGGATTCGGGATGACAATAATGTCAGTAACACACCGATGGTGTGGGTGCTGCTGAGTAGTGCTTACCCTAAGTCAAGGACTCTGCAGTTTTTCATACGTGGTCAGTGAGAAGCTTCAGAAGAAGCTGGGAGGGAGCACTGCCAGGACAGTTGACCCAGATCCAAAGGGAAATTTCATACCACAGAATGTCATGGCCAGTATATAAACTGGGGGGAGCTGTCTGGCAGGGGTCAACTGCTGCTCAGGGATGGGCTGGGCAATTGTATTGTGCATCACTTGCTTTCACTGGATTTTACTCCCCACTCACTCTTTCTTAAGTCTCATTCTTATTATTATTACAAATTTTTACTTTATTTCAATTATTATACTGTTCTTATCTCAACCGAGAATTTTTACCTTTTTATGATTCTCCTCCCCACCCTACGGAAGCTGGGGGTGAGGAAGCAGATGGATGGTACTTAGTTGACTGGAGTTAAACCATGACATTGCCTCTACCAAGGAATTCTGAACTGTGCTGTCTCAGCAACTCCCTCTCTTTATTGCATATACTGCTTCAAAAGAAGTGTCCTTTTAAATAAGGATTACCAGTCACAAATGTTTTCTTCCAAATTTTTTACAAAGAAAAATCTAAGCGCAGTTAAGAGCAGACGGATGAACACGTCTTCCATCATAAACACTTCAACAACTCAAGTGATGCTAAATTTATGAACTGTTAATAAGTGGAGGCATGGCTCTGCTGATAAATATTTTAATGGAAGAAGAGATCTTAAATCTTTTCCTCCTACCATTTATCACTATGTAAATAAATAATCCTTCTGCTTAAGCAGTAAAAGAGGTAGTAATTATTTTCATTCATGTAACAGAAGTTAATTTCTGCCAAATTATAAGAACAGAAAACCCTCAATGTTTACTCCTTGAAGCTACTACAATAATATCACAAGTTCAGTGGCTGTACAGCTATTCAGCATAACACTATTACTAATGCATATTGCCTGTGATGGAGGAATCCTGATCCTTCAGCCAAGTTCTGCTACAGCACATTACCACCCTTTAGCTTTCAAACCTACTCCCTGCTCGTGGTTACCATTTTCCCATTTGTGGTAAATATGGCCATAGTTCATTTACCACAGCACACAGGATGGCACATCAGCTTAAAAGCATTCCCTGGGTGGATTGCTTTTCGGAGTGGGGGATCTGCTCTGTGGGACTCCTAGGACTGTTAACAAGCATTTTTGGGAAATGAGGATGCAGCTGTATGGGTGTGCCTAGACTGCACACTGCAGAACGAATATTGAGATATGCTGCCTGTTCCCCATCATTCAAACCAGCTTAAAAATAACAACAAAACAACTTGAACATTTTTCCAAAGTTCTATACTGTGCTAGTTAAAAGCATGCTAGGCATTTAAATACAAACAGACCTTGGAAAGTTTTTTAAAGACTAGAGGCGTCTTAGTCAATACAAAATATAAAAGCCTAAGTATCTTAACTTGTATGTCATGTACCTTTTCAGGACTAATTCAAAGAACAACCCTATTAAAGCCTATTAAATTATCTAGTTGTAACTTGTTTCTTTAATCAAAGAAAGAATAAGTTCAAGGTACAGAAAGCAAAATAAAGGACTCTACTTCCAATTAAACCAATGGCAAACTATCTACCAGTTTCAGTGGGGGATGATCAGAGGCAAAATTAATCTACTTTCAGAGCTAAGCTCACATTTCAGCCATGGAAAGAAAGATTTTTGGAACCTATACAATTACTGCTCTTTAACTTAAATGATTTACTAAAACAAAAATGCCATGTTTCATTCCCTTCCCTCAAAATCAGTATTTAAGAAAAACAACAAGCAAAAAACTAACCAAACAAACTCCAGGCTACGGAAGAGTACATCTCATTCAAAAGACCTAGGGTATAAGCCAGAGACAAGACACAAGGCAAGGTTATTGCATACTTTCATCATTTAAAAGCACATGAAGTATGCTGAGAAAGCAGCACTTCATCTTATTTAAAGAGAAGAAAACTCAAAGGAAATTTCTAAGCAGAGTCACAGAACAATTATGCTGGAAGGGACCTCTGGACGTCACCTCTTCCACCAAGCAGGGGTTGTCCAATTGAGTTCTGAATGTCTTTAAATGGGGACATGTCACAACCTTTCTGCATGACCTATTCCAATTCTGCTGCTTGTAACACGGAGGGGTGGGTCAGAGACAGAGACCACACACACCCAAGGTCCCCGTGGCAATAGTGAGACCTTTATTGTTTGAACCCAGCTTTATATGGCAGGTTTGAAATGTCTGGTCTATCACGCTCTTTGGTCCGCTCTCAACACCTCCCAGTTTCCTGACCAGTGAGATGTCTGCAGCTTAGGAAGTTCATGGTGTAATTTGATCATAGTCCATTGGTGATTGGTTGAAGTCCCTGTGTGTCAACCCAGGGGCCAGTTTATAGAACCAGGCTGGGTTTCTTATTTATAACTGAATTAATTGCTCAGCCACAGACTAGCTGTGACAGCTGCTACTGTAATGAATTGTTGCCTTTTACTTATTTGAAACTCTCTTGACTGCAACTCTTTCAGTTGCTTCTTTTTCTTTCACCACACCTCAAAGAGCTTGACTTAGTCTTTGCTATTAGCTCCATTAAGTAGCTGAAAAACACGGTGGAATACAGTACATAAAATGTGGAAGAAGGAACTCTTATCTTATCTGAAGCACGTGAAAGCAGATAAGTAAACAGCACATTGAAATGCCTAAAGCATAGTTCTGGGTTTGAAGAGATTCACGTTCCTTTCCCCTTCTGAAAATACATTTGCTACTCGACCTTGCAGCAAGTCACGCAGCCCTTCTGGCTATGTTGATATTAATAAATAAAATGGAGCCAAAGCATGGAATTCAACACTGCCCTGGGAACATATACACTATTTAAATACTAGTGCACTTAAAACCTCGCATGCCTTTGGCCCCAATTATCAAACCTGAGGCATGTGTTATTTAGGTGTGATTTGGGTATAATACAAGCCTGGGACCATTCCCAAATTACATGGACCCTAATTGTAGCTGAGGATTACAAGAAAGGCAGATGAAACTCAGGATGTGATCTTCATATAGATGTTACTGTCAAGGTTTGAAAGCCACCCTCAGTCTGCTCTTTTTAGCAGTCAGAGATAGGCTTCATGACTCAATTTTCCTCTCGTATAGCTAACGTAAGGTTCTGAGGCATTCTGATAAAAACTAACACGCAAGTATTATTGTTATACTTGTTTGCCTGTGGAAGAAGCAAAGCCATGCTAATTAAGTTAGTAAAAATCCTTACATCTGGATAACGTAACAGCAGATTAAAACTGGGGTTTTTTTGACATGGCTAAGAACTAAAAGACCAGGAAATTTTTGTATATTACAGCCTATGGTGCAACAGTTGTTGCTATACCTTGGAAGAGAAGCAAGAGTACATCACAGCTGCTGAAACAAGGTTCTTGGAAACAGAGTTCCCATAAAGAAAAAGAACTGGAATAGATTTCTATTTTCTATGGAGCTGTAGGAGCACCAACAGCTGTTTGAAAACTGATGTAGCACTGTATTCAGGACCTCCAGAAGGAGAGTGAACCTCTGCTCAGCCTTGATGCTGCAGTTTAACTGCGGAAGAAATGTTACTACTTTTGAAACATGCAGATGTTTCTCCTCCCACCCAGGATCTCAAGCATTGAAATACATCATACAAAACTGTGTAGCTTCCTTTAGATGCAATATCTTACCTCAGAACAAAAATAAAGATCTCTTACCAGGCAATCTTACAGGTTTCCATGGTGCAGAATTTGGCACATATGCATGTTTACTAGCAGTCACTATCAGCTGATTGCCCAACTTATACTGAAACTTGAGGAAGGCAGTGCCATCTGCTCCTGAGGTTCCAGATGCAATGGAGATCTGGTTGGTAAAAATCTCAATGAAGGCTTCAGTTACTGGCTGATGAGTGCTGGCATCGCTTACATGGACCTTCAGCGTTACTTCTGTAATGACAAACAACCACAGTGATTACTGTCTGAAAAGCTTCTGTGGGAGGCAGCAGCTAGAAGACACCAGCTCTGACATTTTGGTGACATGTATGACTTCTTATACTGGCCTGAAGCTCTCCATCTCAGGCAGTCACTCTTCAGAGATACTGCAGATTCTGCTACAAGCTAGCCCAGGTCCTGAATTATTGCCCAACAGCTAATTTCAGCTGTGGAGGCATCTATCTTCCACCTGTAACCGACATGCAGCTGGGCAGCACATCTCCAGGGCAGGGAACGCTCCCTTTGAGGGGCAACATGTCAATCATAGAGTACTGCTGTACTGTGCAATTCTAAATGTGTGCTATCAGACATCCTGTGGCAGTCACGGACAGCAGGGCATGGAAACTCTTTGTAAGGTCCCCGCCTTGCCGTGCCTCTTCTCCAGCAGCAGTGGGGAGAGGGAAAGGCTGCAAGTGGGGTTCGCTCCTCACTCCTTCCCAAAGCAGTTCTCTCTGTGTAACAGTGGAATGGAGGAAATCTGCTGTGATGGAAGCCAAGGAAGAAAATGGGCAACAGAGCAGGCTGTGCTACAGTTGGTTATTTTCAGCTCTGGTGGGAGAGAGTGCCCCAGCTGGCACAGGACTTCCCTGGTGATGTCTAACCAAAGTGGAGAATTCCCACACGATCATGTCCATGTCCTCAAAGCACAGGACAACCAGGTGGGAGTGCTAGCAGTGACAGCAGCAGCCCTGACACTACTGTATCGCTTGTCCCCACATACTACTGATGAGAAGCAAAGAAGTGATGGTTAAGGCAGTCAGGAGAATCATACATCCTGCAGATATGCAGGCTGAAGACAACACAGTGGACTACATTTTTCTTGAGTAATTTGCCATTTCTCCAGAAAGTAATTACTAGTTTAAATGTTTCCAGATGTACAATATTTGTCCACTCTGGGCACTCCTATGACTAAACCATGCATTGTGTCACCAGGCTTTTGTTACATAAAATAGAGTGGCTTGTGCAAGACAGTCCCTCTGGAAGGCATTCTTCTGTATCTATGATTATTTTTCTGTGCCTACAATAGTTCAATTGCCTCATGCTCTAAAGCAGCAGCTGTTGCCTTTCTGCAATAACCATGACTTAAATGCAATGCTGAGTTGAAAAGATCCAGCAATGATCCACTGCTTCCAGCAAGACTTTCCTTGGGTTCTTTTGACTTCCAGTTGTCTCTTCCTCTTAAATGAACACCTCCCTCCCTCTTTTTTCTCCAACTCTCCCCTCTCTCTCTTTCCCATCCTAATACCTGGAAATTCTGTTGTTCTTGCATGAAGTTCCCTATCTCAGCTTACTCCATTCCCTAAGGTAGTAGATGGTATTTTGCAAACTCTCTTTTTGTGTCAGGAACCTTCAGCCCTTCACAAGCAAAATCCTCCCACTCCATCTGCAAACATTTCTGCATGTGATGCCCAGGAAAGAGGGCATGACCTCCTGTTCATATATATTCAAAAACACTATACCGATTTCTACAGAACAGTACTGGCGGTACAGTTCTGTTCTATTACTAATGCCTTATAAGAACTTGTTTTGGTTTAAGCCCTGAGTCAGCAGGACATGACACCTGAAGAAAACAAAAACTTAACAAAATCTTTGTGGTGAGTTTCAATAGTGAAATGACACAACTGAGTATAGGGAGAAATACACTGTAACAACCTAAAAGTTTAAAAGGACATGAGGACCTAATACAAAAGTATCAGCACATCTGTCCTAAGGGCATTTCAGCCAGAAAGACCAGTACCTTGGGCCCTTTCATAAGCACAGACCTTCTCTCTAAATCCTACAGTACTGAAAACACCAATATCAAGCAGACCTGAACAAAAATCCCATTAGAGGAATTCATCATCATCACAGTCATTGCTTTAGAACTTGGCAATGGAGGATGCCAATTTAGATGGGATCAGCATGAAATACATTCCAGCTATTAAAGATTCTGGACTTCTTCCCAGTTTTGCATTTAGTAGTCATAGGAAGCAAAGTACATTGAAAAGCAGTGTCTACATACTCTGGTGCCCAGTACAGAGTGCCTCCTTAAAAACCTTGCCTTGACCACCAAGCAACTTGTGTATGTGAAAGCCAGCCACATTAATCAATGAAGGAAAACATATATTCATGTATTTACAAACATGAGGACCACAAACAGTGTAAGTTTTAATTTTCAAAGTGGAGTGATATGCTTAGATCCAAAGCCAGATAGCTGTGCTCTTAGCATTTCTCACTTTGAATTTCCTAGCAAAGAATGTAAGAATAGATGAGGTTAAGAATAATGGGTGATGCAAGAAGAAAAAGCAAGAGAACAGGACAAGCTGAACATTGCTGTTAGCAATTTCAGTAACATGGAAGTTCAGCCTTCTCTAAAAACAACCACATATAAGAAGGAATCAGGGAGCTCTGGAATATTAAATACTAATTAAGGAAGAGGGTAAGAAAACAACTGAAGTATCCTATCAATTTAATTCCTTATACACATCCAAAATTCTAGAAGAGAGACTACTACTAAAATTGATCTTGAGAAAAAAAACAACAAAATTTTCCTGCATACACAAATCCATCTTTCTCTTCTCAAATTGGAGAACTAGCCATGGGTGTCTCCAATAGGAAATTTCTTTATCTCTCACTCTATAGATATGTACAGGCTTCTCTCTGCATACTTCTCTCTTTCTGCATCCCTCTCTCTTTCTAATAAGGACATACAGAGGCTTCCAAAATCCTTCTTATAAACAGAAATGACAAAGGCAATCACCCAAGACAGAATGCTGATGTCCTGAAAGGCAGCAGACTGGAACTGCTGTTCTAAACCACACAGTCCCTAGATCAGACACTGGGCTTGTTTTCTCCTTTTTGATATTTAACATGTTTTTTCCTGAGCAGATAGAGAAAACCCTAGCAGCCTGAACAATCCTAATTCCTTTTCATGTGTTATCCTCCCTGACAAACATGTGAAAT
This sequence comes from Anomalospiza imberbis, assembly GCF_031753505.1. Classification (NCBI taxonomy): domain Eukaryota; kingdom Metazoa; phylum Chordata; class Aves; order Passeriformes; family Viduidae; genus Anomalospiza; species Anomalospiza imberbis. Next base: position 131,070,916 of record NC_089681.1, read on the forward strand.
GTATACAACTTGCTTAATTCAGGGCCTTCTCCCACGCAACAGCTCCTTTTTCTTATCTAATGCAGCAGTGAAGTCACGAACACTAAACCTACATTATCACTGTAATTTCCACAGCAACTGAATGATTAAAAGCTTAAAACTGGAAAGAAATTGTTAAAGAAAACATCCTCTCAAACAGTGACGTGATGAGAACAACCTATAAAAAGACACAGTAAATTTCAGAATTGCTTGGATAAATTCAGGCACTTCTTGAGGATCAGGGGAACTGGAGAAGGGAAATAAGACCGCAGAGTAAGGACAACAAGTGACCCAAGATCAATCTGATCTCTAATTAATAGGGAAGTCTTAGATCAAAAGACTAGGTATACTAGACAAAATCAATTAGAAGCTGTTTAGAAGACTTACTTTAAACTAAGGAATAGAGTATTTAAAATATCTGGCAAACTTTTTTGTTGGAACTCTCAGCAAACAGTGGGTATAAAGCAGGTACGTTATTCTTGACTTTTGCAGCCTACCACAGCAAGGAGCTCACACAGAATTAAAGACACATGGACTCAGAGAAGAAGCACAGCTGCAGATGAAGGCAGGGAACTGAAAGCACTGCAAAAGATGAACTGCTAAAGGGAAGCCAAGCCTGCTTCATTCTCACACTATTGTATATACAGTAGAAGTATTTGCTAAGTTCTGGAGGAGCTTTGTTCTGTGCTGGAGAGAGGAATGGGACATAAAGGTAAAGAATGCTGATGCTTCCTCATTTAAGAGCAAAGCAAAAATGGCTGAGGTGGTAGACCCTGGGCTGAGGAATTCACCCAGGGCAGCTGTGGTCTCTCTCACTTCCCCAGACAAGCCAGCCACAGTCAAGACAGGTTATCCTTGAGCCATAGCCCTGTCTGATGCACCTGGCTCCTGACTGGTGTGGTGTGAATGTGTCTCTTTCAGACCTCATCTCTCTGGCATGTGCTTCCTTGTTGGCTGGTAGCACTGGTGGGCACAGGTACAGAGACAGAGTCACCTGTCTGCACTGCTAGTGTGTGTCCTGCCATTATATCCTTACGGGAAAGATTCAAGTCCAAAACAAGAACCACTTATAACTATCATTTCCAGGAGATAAACCACAGGCAAAAACACCCAAGGATGTCTGCAGGGGCAAAAAGTCTGTGTCTCCCTGTCTAGAAGTACAGGTAGGAATGGGCCACCCGCAGATGTTAAATAGTGCAACCCTTCACCTCTGCTTCAAGAATCCCAAAGCAAAGTGGGAAAAGAAAGTTAGTGGGAAAAGAGCAAATAAAACCAGCAAATGCAAGGACAAATTCCACAAAAAGATCAAGGCTTATGTATAGGTATGCTCAAGCAGGTCTAGTGTAAATCTGTTCTCTTATAGTCCTTTGTCTTCTTTTAAACACTAAACCTCCTATTTGTTTTTCAAATGAGTGCAAACCAAAACTACTAGTTATTGTGAAAACAGCTGCTTAAGTGCAGCACCCTCCTAGTTTTCTAGTACTAAATTTGTTGTATGCCAAAAAACCAAAAAACTCCAGCATCTTCAAGGTTATAATTTCGGAAAGTGGAAAAAAAAGACAAAAAAAAAATCCCTAAATGGCAGCATTCCAATCCAGAATCCCATCTGTCTTCTTAATCTGATTTTTGAGATTTTACTAAGTTTAAACTTTCTCTGAGCAATCCTTCCTGTGCCATCTGCTCTATGAACTCTACTGCCTCTCCTGAAATACAATTAACCTTAAGAAAACTATTTCTTCACTTGTAACCCCTCCTCATACTCATAACTGCTCTTTACAGTGCTGTGAACTCTCAGTTTGCAAATGGTTTCCTTCAGAACTGCTATCATCACTGCTGTCTTCTATAACAGAACTCTTGAAAAGTGAAATGCAGTGGTTTTAGGTGGTTTGGGGCTTTGTTTGTTTGTTTGTTTGTTGGGCTTTTTTTAAAAGTCAGTAATATAACAGAGAAAATAAAATCCTAAGCAACCTGAGCAAACTGTCAGATTCCACATACTGGAATAAACACAGAAAAGTTATGACACAGATTGAAAATCAAAGATCACAATCCTATTTAGCTCCCAAGCCTGCAATTTGGTTTCTGTGCACACACCCCTCTGTCAGGCAGACTCCCACTGACGTCTGCTGGACAGATGATCTCTTTTGGGAACAGGCTGACACAGGCAGCTGCAATCATTTAGCTTTTCCTTTGGGGGTCCCTTATCCATGGACAATGTCAGGATATTACCAAAGAAAGAGATATTTAAATTATCTACATTTTGATTAGAAAAAGAAAGCTTCCTGCTCATTTAAAAAAAGCCATTATGAACTTTATATAAAATTGTGTCCTCTACTCTGACTGTGCTTACTGGCAACATGCCTGGCTTTGAATCCTATGTGCCAAATGGATAAGCCTTTCTGTCTCTTAACCTTTTGCCCATGTGTGAGGTCAATCCTCAGCCAAACAATAGGATTTTCATTTATCTAAAGGAAAACATTTTCCTAGAAAAAGGAGTGTTCCCCTTGCTTTAGCCACAGATGCCAACTCTAGCATTTACATATTGTATCATTCTAATGTGCTGCATCAGGAAGGCTCTACTGACAATCACACTTCAAAATAGCAGCAGGCTAAGTTTGTATGAAGAAAAGGAAACATGTATGTAACATCCCTCCAGAAGCACATAGACTCTGATCTTCACTGATGTTGTCAGCTGAAAGTTCTCAAGTAGCACCTCAAATAGCAAACTACTATGTGCTTGAACAAGATTTGCAGTGAAGAGGATGACATTTCCTATTCAGAACTGGCTCTGGCCCTCATTATAGGAAAATCAATAGTGCTACACAACCTTCCCCTCCACCACAGGTTTCAGTAGGACTCAGGTTTCAGCTGGCCTGTGTGTCCAGCACTGATTTCCAGGGAACCCAACCATGCAGAGGATGGGACACAGGAGGTCTACTCAGTGCCTGTTCAGCAATTCTCCAAATGATACCAAGGCTGCTGCAGTCCCTGGCATCAAGAAAAAAGCTCCTTACTACACTAGCAGAAGTCCAGTAAGGATTACACAACACAGCTTGGTTCTCAGACCCAGACTCAGAAGGGATTTAGAAAGCAGAGGGGTTCAGAGACGAGACACACAAAAACCCAGGGGACAGTGAAGCAGCCTTGGGACTGGCCATCTGAAGAGCATGACCTCCTCTTCCTGCAGGAGAAGGCTGGATCACTGTGCATAACAACAAAACTGCAAAAGATCAAGTCAGCTGAGGACCTTTAGTCTTGCTGACAGAGACAGCCAACAGCTGTACACTGAATCTAAGCAAATTCAGGTGTCATTTCTTGGCAACAAGAGAACAGCTTACTAGATAGTAGACTCACTCAGGCTGTGAGAAAAAAAATGGGTTAATAGCTTTAATTTTAGTTCTAGGTGTTTAATTACAGCTTACGATCAATGTTAATAGTTAAGAGAATGAATGTTTGGTTCTAGAACATTTATGAAGCCAGCCCAAGTGGTTGCTTGTGGTGCTTTTTAGCACTGCAATCTGAATTTGCTTAAGCCTTTGTACTTTAGAGGTCAAGAGGGTGACTATCAGTAGGGTCCTCCCCACACTGAGTACTTGCAGTGTGATGACTATAATTAACCCCACACCTCAGAAGTCAAGAAGGAACTTTCTTCCTCAAATGCACAACTGATGGATTTCTCAGTTTTTCTTTTATTCCTCTCTCTTGCTTTTCCTCAGAAACAGCAGAGTGCAATGAGAACTGCATATACACTCTCTTGGCTGACACAGAGAATCCCCTCCATGATGCCTGATTAGAGCATTCTGTTCACCTCATCTCTGCAGACAATCAAGATCCAGGATTGTGGAGGAAGCTACACCCGGGGAGCACTTGAGGTTTTTCACCCTTCTCTGCAGCTCAAGTTGATTCATCCGTATTTCTCATCTAACAATCCTTGCTGCTCCCAGTGCCTCAGGCATTGCTGGCTGTAGCTGGTTCCCCTAGTGCACAAGAATTTAATTTCCAGGGGACTGAAATCGTTTATCTTAAATAATCAGTCTTAATCTTCAGTCTTCAAATACAGCACAGTTGTCTTTGATATGAAGGTCAGACAGGTGCCTTACTTACCTCTTCAGGTTTAAAATCCATTAAACAAACTGTTCATAAACTAAAATGATAAATACATTAATTTATCTCACAATGCATTATCTCCTAGGGATAATGCACACAATTTTTAGTAAAATGTCACAAAAAGAATTCCACTATATGAACTAGAGCAATTTATGCCACATACGATGAAAACCAGGTGACTATACAACCCCTGTATTCAAAGGGGAGGGAGGGGCAGTTACAGGATAATAAAATAAAGACATCCATCATGCAACAGTCCAACATGTAAAAGAAGATTTGCATATCCTGACCTGCTAGAGCCTAGAGCATTACCACCAAAATTAATTTCATGGGAAAAAGGTAGGAATTTGCTTTAATTAAAAAAGTGGGAGCTATATGCATTATGCCCAGATGAGACTCCGATACCCTATTGTTAAGTGATTAAACAAGCATTTATAATTAACTTGAAACTCACACAGCTATGAAACTCATGAATAGCAATAGTTGCATTAACAGGTCTGCCTTTGATCTCTACAGGAACTGTGCATGACACAAACTAATTTCATTTCCAAACCCTGTCTCTTAGACATGGAATTAAATAAAATACTGTCATGGAGCACAGATGGAAGTTGAGTTTCAAAGCTCTAGTTTGCCACACACATAATGTATTCTTTACAAGACATGAAAAACTAATCCCAACTTAAACCCCTCTTTTTTTTTTTTTTTTGTAATAGAGTTCTTTGAAACTCTGTTTGGGGATCAATATGGAATGAGAAGTTAATGCACTGATATTTTCAAGTTGCTCAGCATTAGAGTTCTCCCCTGACTCAAGACCCCAGCTGATTTTTGACATCAGCTCTGAGGATAACACCACACCGAGCTCAGCCGCTTGGGGTTTTAAGCCAACTTTATGCCTACTGCACCATCAGTCTAGTTTGGAGGAGGGCAGAAAGGCAAAGCTTGGATTTGCTTAGCCACAAAGGCACGTGTTAACATTTTCTCAGAACAACGTTATCCTAAATCTATTAATAAAAGTATGCATCTGATGAAAGCAGTTTAAAGCAAATGTATTCTATGTCCACTGTATGTTCAATGGGGCAGTAACAAGACAAGCACTTTTTTTTCCCTCATTTTCAAGCAGTTTTAATCTTAGGTTTAATCTCTAATTTCCAAAGCCTGTTGTGAAAGCAAAGTTAGATATCACTTTGGAAGAGGGTATTTTTACTTGGGTTGTTTGTTTTTAAACAAACCACTCTAACAATTCAAACAAACCCATCTCAAGGGCCTCTCTACATTCCCATTGCAGCCTGCAGTGCAAACTTTCACTTTCAACTCAGTAATCCACTGACGTAAACTCATGCACATAGAGAGGCAAACTACTGTGCTAAAATTTTATCTAGGCACTTGCACATACCCTTTCTTCAAGTAACTCGACAGTCGATTTATAATCGCTTCATTCCTTGAAGAGGTTATCCCCAGCTGGCAGACAGAAAAATTAAATTGTAGGTGAAGCTACACATGGTAACCATCTAATTCCTCCAACCCAGCCAGTATGAGCAGAGAGGTGTGCAGAGTGATGAGGAGTGCAGCACTACTGTTCAGCTACTCCACAGCAAAACCACAAGCATCCCTTCCCTCCCCACCTCTCTGGCCTGGCTGTGGACTCTTGCTCCTTCTCTTAGGCTACCCCACTTCTCCTTGGACCTGCTGCAGCTTTGGTTGCCTTTACTAAGCCAGCACTGCACCAGCCTAACAAACCAAGTGGCTCAATGCCAGGTTATCGGCTGAACTGCTGAAGCAACGCAGCCCCACTGCCAAAATCAGCAGAACAGGCAGGTGTGGGGGTGGAGAGTGGTGGCCAAGTGCAACACTGGCAGAGGAAAAGAAAGGATTTGGGACCACCCCTGCTGGTTCACAGGCGTTTCAGTCAGCTCTGATGCACCCCTTTGGAAGGGTACCTGCCCGTCTCCTGACCTAGGCAAGCTTAAGGTCAATATTTGGCACATACAGTTGTAGTAAATATTTATTCAGCATTAATTCCAAATCCCATACTGATTCTCCAATAACTTCCCAACCTCCACTGCTGCATACTGGCACCGTAGCAGTAAAATCTCCTGGCTCCATAACTACAGGATGCTTGTGACAATGCCAGGAAAGGGTTGGTTGGTATGGACTTTTGCACAGGCATTACACAGTGTTTACAACGGCTCTTGAACGCCCAAAAACCTCTACAGTCCATTGGTATTTGCAACTGGGTGGATGAAGGAGGTTACTATTCTTTCCTCCAAACCCCAAAAAGCTTCCTTTTATTAACATGTCTACATACCACATCCTGCGACTTCTGCCACAATAGCACCAAGATTAAATGCCACTCAACTTGTCTATATTAAATTTTTCTATCCTCCAAAATTATTTATTTCCAAGTTTTTGATATTTTTCTGTTCAAAATAATATTTCTATTTCCTCATTTGGAATTGCATAAAAATTTTATTAATCTGTGATCTAGGTCTTCTTCTAGGTAATCAATAAAAACTTTAAATAAAATAGGACCCGTTCCAGTTCCCTTTATCCTAACACTTTAAAGCAATCCCAGCTTAAAACATGGCCATTCATCACTACACTTTGTTTTCTCTTTCATCCAATCTCAGTCACATAGAAGAAGCTTTCTGATCCAAGTTAATTAATTTTTCAATTAGTATCTTTGAACCAGGCTGCTGTACTGTCTATACTTCAGCTGTGATGACTGCATATATATGCAGGGCATACATAACTGACTCAGCAACCAAAACTTGCGTCAGTTTAAATTACTATAATAGCCATGGTGATCTAAATTCTTGGCAGGGGATTACTTTTAAGAGCCATTATGATTTCATGAGAAAAATAATTCTAATCAGACTGAAACTGTGAATTTTGAAAAATTACTTTCTATTCCCCTACACTGGAAGTCAATTATGTAGATCAGAAGTTATTGGCTCTTCCACAAATTCACAATCATAATGGAAAGGTACAGTTACAGTGGCAACATTCATCTTTCTTAGACTCACTGTATATAAAAACCACAATGTGACAATGAGGGTTTGACATGCTGCTCACACACCTTATCTTGCCTTCCAAGATGGGAAGAGCGCTGGAAAATACCTTTGTATTTCTTGGTCACCTTGCAGCTCTGATTCCCAGAGCTGCTTATCACAGTCACATGATTACCACTGTAGCTGAGAAATGAAGGTTTGGTGGTCCACAAACCAGGCTTTGGGAATGAGTGAAAGTAACCTGGGAGTAGCCTGTTTGTTTAGGCAGCATATATAATTGCCTATGTAAGGGGGTGTCTGAAAGGGATAACACTCTGCTGAAGGACTCCTGGGGTTCACAAATCAAAATGCTAAAAAACAATGAATCACAGCTGATCAAACAGATCAGTGAATTATCTGTTCTGTTTAGAGATCAATCTTGATGTAAAATGCTGTGACTGGCCAATAAATGGCAGAAGAAGGCTGAGATGAGATGGGCAAGGGCTATGTGCCCTGAAGCTCAGGAAATAATGCAGGGTGGGACTGACCACAGCTGCTGCAAACAGGGCTGACTGTATCTCAACACAAATGGCACCGGAGGGTGGCCTTTGTGTTAGATGAATGCTATGTCATTTGAGTGAATCAATTGACTACACCACTGCTGAGTGCATCAAATATTTCTCCAAGTTCATTAAAAAAGTGAGAATGTCTCCCAAACTACCACAGGAAAGGCGTATACACAGGGCTCAGACCATCAAAGCATGTAAGAATCAAACAATTAGCAACATAAATAAATAAAATCAGAGATAGCTGTGGGCTGGTTTCAACCCACGTATGCCTTCTCAGCAGCTGGTGATGGCCAGCATCATGATGGTGAGCATATTACAGAGACCAAGAACATGTACCACATATTGGTGTAGTGACTTAATTATAATTGTTGTTAATGTATTTCATATTAACAAAGTACAAATTACATTGGCATTGTGATTTTGGCATATTTTTTATCATTCTGCTAAATCAAAAATCCCACATAATGTTAAATGTCTCTTCAAGTAAGTAAACTTGATATTACACATGTAGCCTACCTAAAAGAGCCCAGTCAGAGCATATAAGATTCTGGCAAATGCTGGCATTATTTACTAGTTTGTCCATTTGACAAAATAAAAGACTTATTGGTTTTACTCGGGCATAAGCCCATTCTAGATATTTATAGCTGTAAACAGTACTCTGCTCAAGCTCTTTCCCGCAGCAAAGAATCCCTCAAATTCTTTCATTTTACCTCATCTGTTACTTATACTTGTATTACAAAACACACATCTACGTAGAAGTAACACCATCACACAGGACTGCTGGTGTTTTCAGCTGGACAAATACAGCCACTTTCCCACAGACAAGCAGATATTTAGAACTGAAAACATTCCAGCGGCGTGTTCTGCTTCCTTGGCACAGACAGCAACATAAATATTTTGTAGGCTACCTAGTCTATGCATTAAGCAAGCATTATAAACTATTATTATACTGGTTTAAACAAACAGCTGTATGTCTGGAAAGCGATCTACTGTGTGCAGACAATGCTTACAGGAGAAACAGGAGGGAGGCCTTTCTGAATACCCAAATCATACAGATGCTACACTTATACACAGACATCACATTAACAGGATGTGCTGGGGAAATTTGCTGGGGTGCAAATGAAAAAGGGTACAAGACTAATAATCAACTTCTAAAAGAGTACAATATGCTCTATTATATGTTGTGCCCAGAATGAATATAGTGTTAGCACTTGGGGACATGGTTTTGTGATGAACATGGCAGTGCTTGGTTAATGATTGGACTTGATGATATTAGAAGTCTTTTCCAACCTTATAGGTTCTATAATTAACAGATAAAAGGTTCATGTATGTTATGCACGTACACATGTATGTTAACTGAAGTTAAACTGAAAACACAAGGTACATCTAATCACACTAAAAATAACAGCATTGACTTACAAGTTTCCTTGATAGTACCAGTTGTTATCACTTCCCTGAAACCCATTCAAAAACCAAATTTACAGATACTTTCTTGAAGTTAAGAAAATATATTTCATGCAGGGATATCTCCTCTTTGTTCATTTGTAATTTATTCTGTTCTCACATTTACAAAGGAGTTGCTAAGAAAAATTACAGTATTCAACAATTAATTGTTACTTTAAAGGAACTAGCCCAATAAATTTAAAATATATTCTACCATACTTATTCATAAATACAATTCCAGTAATACCAGAGTGCTAGCCTTCCAGTAAACATGTAAAATAGAGATATAGATTCCTCATCTGTCCTTCTCAAATTTAACAGCTGTAGGAAATCTATAGATACCAATTTTTAGCAGCATATTCAGTGTCACCTCATGCTATGTCTTATTTTGACATTCACTTCTCTAAATCACTATACATTTAATTTTGAAGTTCATATAATTTCAACATGTCCTGAGATTTGTGAAATTAACATTCCACAATACAAAAGTAAGGTATTCTTTCTGCTTTGTAGAGTGTACGTTCTAAATCAAAATTGCTCTTTACTTTTTTTGCCCCTCTTCACACTAAGACTCTGAAAAAAAAAAAAAAACCCAGCCCACATAACTCAAAGGATGTGTGTATGTATATGCACTCACAATCTACAGCACACAGTTATACAGGAAGGCTGATTTATTTATTTCAACAACAGGTCTAACAACACAAGTGGTCAGTTGTTCTACTGAGGTTGCAAAATTACTAAAGGGAAGATGAAAAAGGACAGGAGATTCCTATTACTGCTCAAAGCCAGCCTGAATTCCCAGACAGCCCTTTGCTACTGTAACAGCACAAGGGAGGCTTCCAGCCATCAGCCAAGCACAATAGACACCCCTTTAAAGAGCACAGAAAATTGAGAGGTGAGAAACCCCACAGCACCCATCCTGAAGGAACCAGAGGTCTACTGCAAGGATGACAACAACCAGTTCAGTCGCCTTAGATGTTTATAAAGACAAAAGGACTTTGGGTCCACTGCTCTGGTACAGGATCAGCAACAAATACCACAGCAAAATACTGACAGTCCTATGTAGGTACAATAAAATTCTGCAGACACATTAACATCCTGTACCCACACACATGTGGATGCAATATATGAGAAACAAAATAATTAAAAATGCAATTGCCTTAAAAGGCAACTTTAAACAGCTTAGCGGCAGACTCTCTCTTATCAGCAGACTGTTTCTCTCAGAAATGGCAGCGTTACTCTAATGCTAAGATGTTCAAGGTGAGCAAGAAGAATTTTAACTTCAGCTTTGGACCATTCAATCAGATATTCCCATCTGAGCTGATAGCTAAAGAAAAAAAAATTGAAACAAGTAAGAATTATTACCTGCTAATTAATATTTGCACTTCAAGTTCATTTTTCTATCCGTTAAATGATTATTAAAATTAGGTTGAAATTATTTTGTAGTTACATTCACATGGAGCCCAAAATGCTTGGTTCTCAAATAGCATGTAACAGCAAGGTAACAGTTCAGCTATAAGTACAGCAACTAATAGTGTATAGCTACTCCTTTAAAACATGATGATTCTTATGTTACCTGCAATACCAAAGCCAGGCAAAATACATTTAATATTCTTTTCAATGAGTGTTCTTACATATAAAAAACACTGCTGCCTACCTTGGAGTTTGGATTAGAAATTCATTTTTGTTACTGCCATGCTAAAACTGCAGTGAAGTGGGTGGAATTTCTTAAAATCTCTTTTTAACTAGGAACCTCAGCCAATTTTTGAGAGCCACTGCTCCAATTCCCTTGGTAGAAAGGACTTCTAGAAAATCAAATAGGTAACTCTGAAGCAGAACGGGTGAGATTTCACAATCCACTTAGGGATGCAGTGCTAAACTTGCTGTCAACACAGACAGTGGTAGAAGCAGATGGCTCTGCAGGCCATAAGCTATTTTGCACCATGCCTATCTTATTCCACAAATCAGAGGGGTTTCCTGGCAAAATGTCCTGGGAATTGCCTGTTACATTAGCAGTAACAAAGCCTGGACTCTGAAGATGTGGCCCTCACCTTGACAGCTCTCCTGTTTCTGCTGCCCAGGCTACATCACGTGCAGAAAGGGTCTGTGAAAGGCAGCTGCACTCCATGCCAGGAATCCTCTCTATCAGGCAAACCCCACTGCACAGCATCTTCCCAGCCTGGGTCCCTGGAGCAGGATAAGAATGTGCTCCAGCCTGAGGGGCCTCCCGCAGGAATCCTGGCCAGGGCTACTTTCTGCTCTTGTGCTGAAGACTCACTTGGCTTAAAATCTGCCACCTCTTTGGCTTGATGACATACTGCTGAAATAACTTGGTTAAGATGACATATTTAGACCCTCAGCTATTAATTTTCAAAACTGCTTGTGAAACACCTTACTTTATATTTAGCTACCTTCATCCTGCTGTCCTCATGTTCCAAGACTCCATCACTCACTAATACACATTTTTTAAAAAAGAAAAGCAGAGAAAGCTCTGCTAAGTGCAATTAACTGTAATAACATTAAATAAATTCATTTACACTGGAACAATATGTCTTGTTTAAACTTCATTTTATTTAAGTAGCAGTGGTAGCAAATATATTTAAGTAGCACACCTGCCAGAGTTTAAAAACAAAACAACAAACACATGTACTTTACTTTGGCTCTCTCTACAACAAACCCTTCCAAGTTTCACATGAGACTGTATCAACATGCAGAAGAAAACAGGTTTCAGAAGTTCATTTTACAAAATGTACAGAGAATTTAAAATTATTTCTTAAAATATGAGTTTTCATTTTTCAACAGCTTCATTTCAACCCTTGCTACGTTGCTCCCCAAAAGCATCCTGAAAATATGCATCCTTTTCAGATCACTTGCAGTGACAGCAGGCACACTGATTTCAGCAACTGTAACAGCTCAGTTGTGAAGTTACCAAACCTTTTTGCCAAATCAATCAAAACTAGAGTTACAAGAAGCCCTAAAGCATGTAGCAAAATATGTTGAATATCTGAAAAGTGATATGATCATGAAGGTCAGAGCAGGTGGGCAGCCCCTTGGTACAGCAGAATCCTGGAGCTCCTTCCTCCAGGGTGAGGATGCAGGTTCCAGCAGACTCACACAAAAGCGACATCTTCCTGTAATTTTGTGTGGGCAGCCACAATTGCTCTTGCCTATGACTCAATTGCAACAGTTAACAGATGGAACTTGATCTACTCCCTTTTGAAGAAAGCAATCACCTGCCAGCCTGATTTGGTTTTCCCCCTCCCATGGCAGTTTTTTTCAGGCTCCATACAAGGCCCTTGAACCTACAGATTACATCAAGAGTCACAAATGACACCTGAAAAAGTGCAAGTCATGAGGCTTGCCAGAGTTATACTGTTACTGTTTTTTTACTGTTACTGGATTTTTTAAAGTATTTTAAATAGGATCCATAAAAGCAAAAAGGTTAATAAATACTAGTGAATGATGAAGGAAGTCTATTAAGATGGCAGTGGGTCTGCTTCTTGGTTTAGGGTTCTCAGGAAACAGTCACAAACTCTATTTAGGAAAAGGAGCTTTGAACTCAGAGAAAGAAAAGTAGTACAATAACAGAGTGAGAAATGGAATGAAGAGAGGGCAGCATCCAACTTTTGTATGAGTTTAATGAAAGCCTACAAATAGATTTATTCTAACAGTTTTTTAGCTTGCAGAGAATCAACAAAACGTTTCACGTTCAGTGGGACTTTCACCTCCTATTAGATAAAAAAAGATGGCTGAATGTATCCTTGTGAAAGGCCTTTGGGCAAAAGCAGTAAATGGACCTTAACACCAGAGGCACACCACTGGGAGCCTGCCTGGTTACCTGCCACATCTGTCAGCCTGGGTAAAATGGGAGGGGACAGGAGGAGAGTAAAAAGGGTGGACAGTCTCCATTCACTGCAACAGGGAAACAAGAGTGAGGAGTGATACTTACACAAAGGTCACAGGTCCACAGATGTCATCCCTCCATGTTCCTGAAGTTTAGAAAAAATCCCATAAATGGGTTTTTCTCCCTGAATACCAAACTCTCCTTCCTTTTTAAGTCCTTATCACATTCCAGTAATTCCTGTCAGCTCTTGACTGACTCTTGCTATTTGCTCTTGCTTTTTGCCTCAAAAGTGACCCCAAAGCATTCAGAAAAGCAAGATGCAGAGAAATCTTTTCCTTGGTGCAGCGGCAAAAGATGAACACCTACATGATGCCACAGGCCCTGTTCGCTGATACAGCCATTGCTCCACTTCACTGATGTGCCAAGGTCTCTGGGATGGAGGTGTAAGGCAGCAGGGGCAGCACACAGCTGTGTTCCTGCCAGGAGCTGTGCTGGGAAAGCTGCCCCATCCCCCAGCCTTGGGCCTACACACTTCATTGACATCATCCAAGATTCACTCCCCTTCCAGCACATCCACCCCAGATACTGTCAACATCTGCTTTGGGCCAGAATACCCTGGCCTTTTGACTCCCATTTCTCTTTGTGATCATTTGCTACATTTTATTTATTACAGCAGCTGGATGTTCAGGATGTGCTTTGTATATGTGAAGTATCATCTCCCCATGGATATGGGGGTGTTGGGTGGGGGAAGGGAGGAAAAAGAAGAGAAGTTGAATATTTCAGGCCACTCCCTTTGATTTGCAGAGTAAGTACATCACTGCTGTATGCCAAGACACTTTGGTCCAAGGGCTGTACACAGCTGTCATGGAGCCAGGTCACAGAATCAGGGCAGCTCCACTCCAGCGCCAGCATATGGGTCACTACTGCCTCTTCCCTCCCACATATACCACCCTCATCCCACCACCTCAGGGCTGTCAGCCAGCTGGCAAGGAACTGAGGTGGGGAGGGGAGACCAAAGAATCACAGGCTCTGCCTTCTCTTGTCACAGCAGTCAAGACAAGCTAAGAGATACAAACACTTGCCTACCCACACATTGTGCTGTGATGCTGTTCAGGGCTTGCAGGACTATTACACCCATCCCCTCAGAGGCACACATTGACTCACAGCAGCACTGACTTCACACCCTACAAGCATCAAAACCAGCAGCAGGGTTTGGGGGCAGGGGAAGGAATATCGAACAGCATGCCCCAAAACCACCCGAGCTGTGCAAAACAGCAAGTCCAGTCTCGTGCAATAGGACCCAGGGAAACACTGTGGCTGGGATCTGTACCCACTGCTCCAACAGATCCCAGTCCCATGCTGGGAGGACACCTAGGAGTACCCCATCCCTCTGACTTCTGCAGCTTGCTCTCCACAAGATGAATTTTGAAATGGCTGCAACCCATCTAGGTCCCAACCTAGCCAGAACTGCAAAGCACACGGTGAACCCCTTCTCCCCCTGAAGCTTTGGCATAGCCTGTGTGACAGCACTCAGCATCTGGGACACTTGCAAGATAAAACCCGAGCAAGCCGCAAGCAGAAAGGCATCTAACACCAGCATGGCTCTTGCAAACACTTAAGCAAACCATAGGTTAAGTAGCAACGTAAGTGCTAGAAGATGATCTGCACATTGCTTTTCGGAAAAAAAAAAAGAAAAAAATAGTCAAATGGAAAAGATTTGTCACTCAGGAGAGATAAATGGTGGTGGAGGACATCTATACACACCAGCAACCAGACACAAAGCAGTACCTAAAAAGAGTCAAAGGGAAAATTAGTAAAATAGTATGCTTAAATGAAATTATGTGATATATATGCAATATGTATGTTATAATGCAATATGAGATGCATCAATAGATGCTCTTTATATCCTGCCTTGCCTCCAAAAATCTTTGTGGGTTCCTTTGAAGTTAAATGTCTACAGATTATTTTTATTTTTTTAAATCAGTTTAATTATGTTCCTTGTGGAGAGTAAAATATTTTCTAGCTTTTAGACAAGAATTTTCCAATAGTTTTATCTGGAATGCTCACTGGTTTTGCAAAGGACAGCTGTAGGACTTTCATTTGCACATTCAGCTACTTCAGAAACTGCAAGCTTTAGCAAGACCAGAAAATGAAGTTTCCTGAGTGGTCTGTATATAGCTCCATGATTCCAAAGGCTGTAAGGATTCATGCTCCTGTGACATCAGCATACCTTGGAGAAAAAGTCAAGCAACATTTGGAGTGTTGATTTAGGCTATTTTTGAAAGATCTGCCTTTATGCAGCTAACAAACTAGTTCTAAATTGTTCAAAGGTTAGTACAGGAAGAAAACAGTTAGTTCTTAACACTAATACAATTTTACTTTGAAGTATGAGAGACCATACAGAAAATAAAGAGTGTTTACCAGGCAGCTGTTTGGTTCTATACCCTACTCATGTCCAGCTGACAGACCATAAAATGAGCACCTAGAAAAGCAAAATTTTAAGGTTCAAGCACATAGACAACACTTCCAAGGCCAGCAGCACCAGAAGTGTAAATAGCATTATGTATCATATCTACTTTCTACAGACCCGTAAGCTTCCTTTCCAGTATTTTGGCTTTTATTATACTGGGATTTTTGAGATTCACAAGCATTGGTGAGGAGATTGAGATTCTGCCATTGGTGAGGAGAGCTTATTAATAAGCAGAGATTATTAAAGTTTTATATACCACAATATGAAGATTTAATCAACCTTTGTTTTTAAACAACGTACACACAATAAACTCACAGTTTACCAAATAATTTCAAAACTCACACAAAACAGGTATTTAGAATTATTCTTATTTATATCTGGTCTGAAAAATTCTACAGTAATTTCTTCACAGAATTGATCTTTAAAAAATAGTTATTAAAAAAACCCTAAGTCATCTGATGTTTATGAAGCTTGATTCCAAGAACACCACTTTCATAATAGTTTTAATGTAGTAAAACAGGCTGTGAGGGTCACCAAGTGACCAGACCTCTCCCATTTTCAGCCTGCGTCCTGCCCAGACTTGGAAACAGAAGCAGGTAGGAAGGTGACTGGCTGAAGTTTTGTAAAGAAGAAAGGATGAGAAGGACTCCTATAGTTTGAAGGAATAGACAATAGTAAGACATGGGAAAGGTTTCTCAGTTCTGAACACTTCCCATGCTAAGGAAAGTGGCATGTCTAGCCAAAGTCCTCTTTTGTACATTGCTCCCCTCCAGGGAAGTGCGACAGATGCTACAGGAAACTGATGTTTCTATCAACTTCGTTTTTGTTTGTTTTGTTTGGGGGTGGTTTTTGTGTTGTTTTTTTAAAAACAGATTGATAAGAACTTGATATTTTGTGAGCTGTGTGGTGACCACATAGAAGTAATTCTTCATTGTGCTGAAGGGAAGACTGACTCCCTGGCAAGTGCGTTCACAATGCCTCTTTATTCAAAGCCAGCTCAAGAGGGCTCACAAGGGGGTGAGTGGGCTGATGATGACAACCTCTTTGCGAGAACAGGCAGGAATCTGGTGACGCACTAATGGCTGCCTTGTTTTGTTCACTGCAGAACCCCTTGTGTGCCTGTTTCAGAAGCCAACTTTTACCCTGCTTTGCTGCCACAGCAACACAGAAACCATCATGTGGGAGTGCTGAAAACAGGTTTCCTTGTGTTACTGAAACCAAGTGATCCAGCAGTAGATGAGGAACCAAGAACCACTGTTTTACCATCTTGTGGACTCATCACAGTGAAGTCTCAAAGCACAATTTGAGGCTCTTCCCCTCACACAGTCTTCAAACAAACATATGCACACACGCTCCTGTCCCTACAGATAATACTAGACAAGAAAAATACTCCTGACTTTTCTTGTTCTTTGAGTAGATGACTGTTTTCTCAGCCTGGCCTTAGGCTGACTCAAAGATCTACGAACCTTCACAGCATCTCAGTGGAAAACAAAGACTGATATTGGGATTTGCGCTTGCTTTGCAAAGATGCTCCGGCCTCTTCACTTTACAGAAAAAAACCCTGTGAAGGAGAAAGAAAGGCTGTGCAGATCACTGAGACATCTAATTACACTTTGCTTTTTTAACTTCAGGTAGATTTGCAGCTTTCTGACAAGTCTATAATGATATAGTTTTTCATTCTGCATTACAAACGTTAACAGTCAATACCCCGACAGGTACTGAAACAGATAACAGGTTGCTGAAATTCTGTAATGTAGAAAATTCAATCTGTGGGTGGTGTTTTAAAAGTAGCAGTTTCCCTCCTGTGCTCACAGGGAGGTGAAGGTAACAGCAGGACACTCACTCAAAGCCCACTGCTTCTGTCATGCTCTATGCTACAGACAGAGCATTACTTGGCCACAACAGGAATCCAACACATTTTATTACTACACACCCTCATATCGTTTACAACTATTAGTGATACCACCACGTGGCCTATCTTAAAATTGTATTTTCATATAGGAGAAGGAAAGAATGTTTAAGATGAGATATTTATTAAAAAGTTAATCAGTTAAACGGGAAGTTTCTAATTTCCTTCAGTCAAGCTAGAACTGAAACATATGAAAATCAGTCTCACTTAATTTCACTGCCTCACTATATTCTCTTACTTGGGTGACTATTTTCCCGCAAAGCTTGTGGGTTTTATGCATTACACTTCTTATGCATTCCCTCTTCAACAGAAGTACTGGTTCAGAGACATAAAGGAAAGTGAGAACTAACTTCCTTGCAGTTAAATCAAGAAATCAGTGTTTTCACTTCACATGGGCTTCACTTCAGGGCTGGAATAATCCATCATACGGTATTAATACTGAGCTAAGAAATCCAATCAGAAAGGCCTTAATCGTACTTTCAATGAAGTTGTAGACAACTTTATTTACGCACCATTCACTTTGGTGGTTGTTTAATTCTAAGTGGCAAGCAAAAACTTACTGTACCTTCAAGGACTAGAAGATTTCAGAAGGAATATTTATTTATCACCATATGAACATAATATGTTTAAGAATTGAAGTATGTCATCTCAGAAGAGATACAGCAATGTGGTGTGGCTGCTGGAATCACCATCTATGCACAGCATGTTGACTGATAAAAAATTACCTTGATGCAAAATCTTACAGTGACAGAGCCAGAAGCAGAGCTCTGTGAAGATTCTCCTTTCCCCTGGGCAATCGGACACCACATCCTGGTGGCAGTCAGACAGTGCCAGGAGCAGGACGACTGTACCATAATGGTCTTTGGTGACCTCCAGGTCCACTGAGGTCATTCCCCATGACTGGAACTCCTCAGAGGCTCTGCAGGTTTCACCACCACAAGAAAGCAACAGGACTGCCCCCATGCAGGACTCCTACTCCTTGACATTTGACTTGCTTTTCAGATCTTTCATCTTACTTTGACTTCTTTTCTTTATGGATCAAATGCTGCAATTATCAGACCAATCTCCAAGAGTGTAAAAATGCTGCACTGAGAGACATAATGAGGGATTTTATACAATCTGCTTTATGTTGCCAGAAGCATTCAAATCTAACAATTCAGGAAAGGTCAATATTTCTCCAGTGACAATGAAGAATACAGTATGCTTTTTTTGGTACTTCTATTTGCAAGCAAGTTATACACTCATACTAGCTTAAAACTGAGAGGGAAAAAAACATTTCATATATGAAGATTTATGTAAAAAAAAAAAAAATAAGGCAATTGGAAAAAAGTTTAGTTGGTCAAACTGTTTCTCCAGGGAGTACTTGAAAAGAAAGGGAAAAGGAGACTGATGGAGCAGCATTCCCTTTAGTTAATTAAGTTCAGATGTATTAATTTATTAACAGATGTCAAAGACAACAAATCATTATTTGTCAGTTTAGAGCAATTTCACTAAGCGATCTTTAAACCTCAGTGGTATTATTCCCCTTTGCTTTCTGAACACTACAAAGCTGCTAAAAATGTAGCTAATCCGTCTGCTATCAATGTTGATACCACAATGAAAGTGATAAAAATGCATAAAGCCCTTAGTTTTCTAGGAAAATTATCCAAGGCAATGAAATAAAGCAATATTATAGTTTTCAAATGTTTCAATTCCAGATTTCCTGGAATCTCCAGGAAATCAATCCACAAACACACTGCCTACATAAAACCTGCCTATACAATTAAGACTCCTGCATTTGATGTGCTCGCCTCACCTTTTAATTACACCTAAAAATGAAGAGGTTTGAGATTTTAGTTGAGATGTCCCACGTCTTGCAACTGTATGGGTTTTTTTTGCCCACTATCCACTGTGTTTAAAAGAGAAAGTAGAGTGGATGTTGTGCAATTTTATATAGCAAGAAACACACCTCATTCAAATTGGGCTGCAGTAAGTTATTCTAAACCATGGTGAAAGCGAGAGCTTGCTGAGAGATGTACTTTAAGAAAACACAGTGAAGAGTTCTGTGGAAAAGACAGACATTAAAGCAGCCTGGAAACTGACATGAAAAGCAATCTGTTTTTTCTCCATACTTAACAGAGAACATCCTCATCAAGCCACTTTTTAAAATCAATTGGATTCCATTTTTCCTTTGAGTGCTTTTATTACTGATGTCTCCTAATGACTGTTTGTACCTCAATTTCCTTTGACATTTAACATGCACATTAAATACTACCTGAAGGTGAAAGCATCTTACTTAACAGTTCCTATATATGAATATAAAGGATATATCACCTGAATTGCAGCCAATTCCCCCTCCCAAACAACAACCAAAAAAGCCCAACCACAAGCAGAAGCCAGAGCTGTAACAGTGCATTAATTTACCACAACGTCATAAACAAAGGACAGTAGTGGGCAAGCTTTCAATGTACAAATTTTTCTACTGTGAGAGTCCTCCTGCTTTCAATCTGTTACAGCTAAATGCCCATGCTCATTAAAAGCATGCTTTGCACAAACAGGACTTTAAGAGGAATGATATGTTTACTTTCAATAAAAAAATGTGGTTGCTCACAAGTCAACATGGTACAAGAAAGCAAAATGCAAAAGTAGTATCACTTACCTGTCAAGAATAATATAAATCAAACAAACCCACATTGCGCCGTTGTATTTTTTCCAATACTATCTATAATCTTTCACTTTTAGCCAACTTAAATTGGCTTAAATGACTATCCTAGTTTGTGTGTCCTTAAGGTTCTTAGTCAATTTAAGCATTACAGTAAATGACCAAAATTTTATTAATCCAGAATTTTGGTAAATATTTAGGAAAGTAATTTGATGCATGCCTTAGACCTCCTTGATGAATGTAGAAAAGGCTTACTTAATTTATTTCATAAACTAAGGTAGGTCGTAACATTTATGAATTACACAGTACACATGACTTCAGACAACTTACTTATGGAAAACAGAGGGAAAAAAGCTACATGAGTGAAAAAAGAGCAAATTTAGATCTTAAAAAAATGTCCTCAATTAACTGCACGAGCATTTGACTGCAGGGAAGTTTTTCCTGAGTTTCCAATATACAAGAATACGGCAGCTCCCAACCCTTACCCTCATCTGCCTTTGTACCCTGGAAGAAAACAAACGGAACAAATGTATACAATTTTCTTCTGAGGACAGAAAGCTCCTCTGGCACACACCACTGGAAAACAGCACTGATACAATTATCAAATGGAAGCAAAGCACACAGAATTTCAATGTGTAATTTGACTACTGTCCTGTTTCTTAAAATCATATTTTTTCTCCAAGATACTAATTTCCGGTAAGTACAAACCTAATTGGCATTATAAGCATGTTAACTTGTAATGGACAGAACTTCAGCTGTTCCAGAACTGTTCTGAGCTACTTCAGCAACAGCACACAGATGCCACTCATTTGAGGACTCTGGATTAGGCAACACACCCCACAGAAAGGATAACATCAAAGAAATTAACCAGTAAGTGAGGTCCTTTTCTCTACAGGAATCTTGGTTAGAAAGATCTGGAGGATCTGCAGATTTGTCCATTCAGTACCTCTCTTGCTCTGTAACTTTATCAGTGCTACTGGAATATCACTATACTGTCTAGATATGAGGGGAAAAACTTGAAGTAAAGACAGTTATATGTACTTGAAGAAAAGACATTTATATTTTTAGTAGCCTCATGATCCTGTGTAACAATTCTTCAACTTTACAGGAAGTAACACTACAAGAAAATTACTCCATCTTGGATTCAGGAATCCCAGTTATTACTTTCTCCAAGCCTTGGCTTGTTGCTAAAAAGAGTGAGCATGAGCATATGTCTGTGTAGGGGAGGAAAGGAGGGAAATCTGCTATAAATACTGATGTATGATGACCTTCAGAAAATACCAGATGAGATTCCAACTTGGTTGAAAGCTACTGCATTTTTTCCCAAGAGAAAGATATATTTCCTCTCTCTTCTTATGCCTAACTATCAGCTTTTTGCCCCCCTACATCTTAGCAACATCATTTACATTAAAAAGCAGCAAAAAGTCAAGTTCTTCTTTGGTTTGACTCAAATTGCTGCTTCCCTGGTGCTGATTGTACCCACAGTCCTTATGTGGCCACGCTACAGATTTACATCTCTGTGGTAAGTCATGACAGTTGCTTAATTGTCTTTAAACATCACCTTTTCCATAATGCACGCATCCCGATTACCTTGCCAGTGAATGTAACTGCAGCAGGTTGGAAAGAACACAAAATGAACACATTTGCTGGTATAAAAAGACAACCAGACATCACAGTTCCACTGAGAAGAAGAAGGTTGTAGCCTCTTGAGCTGTAGGAATTTTGAAAAGTGCTTTTTCTCAAGATAAGAAAACTATCTAATCGGAAGACTCTTCCCCAGGCAGTTCTAGGAGTGTCTGAAATCAAGTTCAATGTAAGGCACTGTCAAGCACGGTTATATCTTGACAGCAAAGGCAAAATCTACAATGGAGCCTGAATTACCATCAACCTCCTCAACTAACCACTTAAAATCAGAGAGCCTCTCAACTGGCCAGTCATTTTATATTTGTTAAGATATCAACAAAAATGATGCAAAATATTTAAAGCAAACCAACTCCACTACTGAGTGAACTTTTTGAAAAATGGGACGGTATTGTCCTTAAAAAACAAACATATCCCAATTATTCCCCAACTGCAACACAGGGTACAGTGTCCTTTAACTGACAACAAGTGAGGCAGAGAATTGACTACCCCATTGATTTCTGTTTGTGTGTTTGAGATGGGTTTTAGCCACACAAATTTAAGGTTATCCAGAGCCAGAGGGTAGGTACAGTGCACCTGATAGATCCTCTGTGACAGAACTCAGTCAGTGCTTTGACTAAAATCAAGTATCAACGCTGGGAAATGAGGCTGAACTACTAAAATGTGCCTTCAGGCAGTTTGGGTGGGTTTTTTCAATGGCAGCTGCAAATGTTACTTTACAGATCAGAGTCTCCTGAATAATGTATACAAGATGAACTCAAACCAGTGATCCTATAAACTGCATTATCTTTTGCTGGGTACTGCAATTTACTAGTGTGACTACTGAAATAATTAAACCTATTCACCTGATTAAACCATTATACTGACATTCCCAAAGGCCATACACTCTTTATACTTTAGACACAGCCTAATCTACACTCAGCCTCAAAATACACAATTATTATAAATTGGCAATATTTTAGTGTGGTTTGGATTAAGTTAATCAGACTATAAACTAACAGATATATTTAAAAAAAAATAAAAGAATGAAAATAGGATTTGCCACACCAGATCAGGCCACTACTGTATCTAACATGGTATTTGCCTTCAGCATTGGCTCGATACTGTGGACTGGCAAAAAGTGACAAAGTCAGTCTAATTAGAAAAAAAAAAAGTTACATAACATACATATATGGAAGTAAAAGAATAAAGGATAGTGTAAAGAGCAAAGTGTATTGTCTTAGATAAAATAATGTAATACACCATGCATTTGTCCACAAGTTAATTCACTGTTCAAGGTTATAACTCTGCAAGCAGTCCAAGGAACAATTAAGAACAATGTCAAAGTATTCTCACAAGCACAAGTGAGAGCAAATTTAGAAATACAACAGATAATGGTAAAATGACAGATAGGGATCCGTCTGTCAGGCACTTATATTTGATAAAGTAATTTCAAAAGACCTAATGGAGATGAAAATTTTCCAGTGGGTGCAAGAAGAGACACTCTTCAGATGTCATTCCAGAAGTGACTCACATTGGGTACAGTTGCACATATATATATGGGGTGGTTAACAGACTTTAGCTAAAAAAAATTAATTAAGAAGAGAAGGATAATTTCTTTTTTTAACCCAAAGCAAGTCACTGACATGGTGTGATGATGGGCAGTGATGGTCCTAGTACAGCCAAATGCTGGTAAAGGCAGATGAGTGGTTGGGGACAAAAACAGTGGAACTGTACCTCGATTTTCACATTTGCAGAAGTACCAGTATATTCATTTTCCTTAAGTAGTTTTGCATTTTGTCAGGTGAGAAGAGTTGCTCACAATGTACAGACTTTAAGATGTTTCATGGTTACCAAGGAACTTCCCACAAGGGACTTATTTAGATAATCAGGAAACAATTCCCATATCCATGTTACTGGGGGGTGTTTTTCAGGCAAAAAATTGCTCAGTTCAGACTGAACCGAGTTAAAAATCTACATTTCTTGTAGAAAGACACAACAGCCATGGGATGGCATAGTATGGTCTGCTGAGGTCCAACAAAATTCTGAAGTAATGGATAAAGAGAGGAGAAAATTAAACCAGGGAAAAAAACCTAATTCCATTCCCCTGCGCCACCTCCTTCCCTCTCCCCTGACAAAAGGACAATCTAGGAAAATGCTTGAGAAAACCAGCCAGAAAAAGATCAGCTTGCCAGTTAAACCATAGTGGTATAACATGTACCACACTGGAGCAGTAAGCAAGGCACAAGACAAGGCCACACATCACATAAAGAACTTGTGCCTGGTATTAACTTCTATTGCCACTTCACTCTGATGGTTTTCAACTAACAACCTAACAACTAACAACAACAAAGCCAAATGTAAAAACAGAACATTCTTTGATTTAAAAAATGTTAAAACATGAAATATTATTGAAAATAGCTAAATAGTTATTTGCAGTAAACTTGGACAGACTTAGTTGTGTGGGGGACTTTGTGAAGAAGGGTATTCCACAACCCAAAACATTCTCACAAAATCCCAACGTACAATTCCCACTAAGAAGCAGGCAGAAAAATTGAATTAAAATAATATATTACATTTTTAATATTGATGTGAAATAAAGGCAAAGGAGCATGCAGAGAGGATTGAATTTCCCAGGACAAAGTACAACACACTAAATGGAAAGACTGCCATTAGCTATTTCCAAGATCATGATTTTCCACAGACAAAATCTAGGGGTTTCTGTTGCTCTCCTGTGAAACTTAGCAATATGATGTATCCAAGTTAATACCTGTGCCAAGGTCCTGTTTTTGGCACTATGAAAGGCAAAGAAAAAATTACTATATTCTGGCAGCTTTATGAGCTTCTTGAAACAAGTAACACCACTTCCTCTACAGAAATTTGATTTCTATACTAAATGAGCTGAGATTCATTGAAACTTTATACATTTTGCACAAAAAACTCATTCTAATGTTTCTACAGTTCTGAATTATTTCAGTTGTTGGTCAAAACATCACACTGTAGCAAAATACAAATCAATTAGCTCTCCAAACCAAGAGTATCTCTCTGTTCTTATCCAAGTGGTAAGAGTACTTGGATAGTCTTTTTAAAGCTTCCACTTCTGCCGCTTTATCACCCAAGTTTTTTGCACCAAAACAAGCACACAAAAAAAAACATAGATTAATGTTTTGCAAGTAGATTTGCTGGAGGACACAAGCACCATTAGACACATTTCACTCCATCAACTCAAAAGGCAAGGTGTGCGGTAGTCACACCTTTGTGTGATCATAGAATAGGCACTTAACAGACATTAAACTCTTCCTAAAATTAGGAGCTACATACACAAGTTTCCTTTGCTTTTCAGTTACTCTTGCTATCCAGTGGTGGTTTTGTATTAGTGTTTAACAACAAGTGAATCCACCAGAAACAAGAAAGCAAATTCTTCCATATTCAACTGTCATTCACATCAGCCCTGAAATGCAGTTACATGTTTTGCCTTTCAATCCCTTTTCTAACACATTAATTACTTTCCATGTGGACTAAGAATAAAACTGTAACTACTTTCAATTGAGTACAAGTTCTTTTGCAGCAAGAATGGAAAAAATTACTTTGAAAATAGTAATCTGTATAAAAATTATCAAGGAATACTAACATACAATTCCTAACTGCAAAATAAGTACAAAAGAAACTGTAAATCTCAAGAAATTAGAGAGTCACTTTTTCTACTCTTTGTGTTGACTTTAGTTTATAATTTAAATACTGAGTCACCTCAGGCCATTTTTAGAACAGGGTTTTTGTTGCATTCCACTGAAAAGGAAAAACTAAAAACAAAGGAAACTATTTTCGCTGGACCTTCACCGTACTATTACCTTTTTTTGTGCTTCTATTCTTCTCACTTGTTCTTAGTAGGAGTGCTTTATATTAGAATAAAGAACATAAAGGAATCTTGTGGGTAGCCATATCCAGGCCTCTGTTATCAGAAGAAACATGCATCAAAAAAAGTCAAGATTTTCAAGTTCTGGCTTAAAAGAGGTAATTACTTATTTTCCACACCCTTACAACTGGCTGCCTGCCAGAACCTTACTCCTCAATGGCTACTTCTTTAACTGCATACTTTTCTCAAGGCCAAACTGTCAAGTGCTATACCTGCCTTAAACAGGTCCTTTCTGTATCTGCAGAGAGAATCACTGTTTACGTTTATCTGGAGTCTTATAAAATAACCTGTGACTGACTAACACTCTTGTATCTGTTTCTTCCTCTGTAACTATGAGCTGGTAAGCCTCCAACTTAGAAATTAATGTTATTGGTCCCTAAATAGAAAAATTTATACTGTAATATAGTTGTTTCATTTTGTAAAGACTCTTATGAAAATCAAAGCTTTATAAATATTATTAGAAAGGTGAATGAAAACCTACCAATATAAATATTCTGCATCTGTTCCCAAGCTAATGTGCTTGGTCACACAGAAATATTTTAACAATACCAAATGTAAAGCAAGATCCTTACAAAACACTACTAACAGCTCTGTTACTACAGGTTTGGGGACATAATCTGAAAAGGAACAACACTATTATCCCATTCAATACTAACAGGAGCTTATATGCGATGTTGACATGTTAGAGAAAAAAGATCCAAAATAGCTTTTGCAACAGTCTATCCATCAAAATCTCAGCTTTGTTGAAAACAACTAAAACAGTCCTGAATGTTCTTTGCAACAGCCATTTCCCACCTCTTACAAATAAAGAGCAAAAGTAGCATAAAATTACAGACAATTTCCCTAACAAAACAAACTGTCAAGAAACACAAACAATAAATCCCAACAAATGCAATTCTAGCAAGGTAGGGCCGCAGGTCATATGGATTAACCTGGGGATGGCAGAGTCCAGTCTTCAAACAACCAGCTAGAGTAAGAAACATAAGAAATCTTCCCCAAGGTCCCCTATGCCCTCTTTTCTTTTCTTTTTTTCTTTCTTTCCCTTCCTTGAGAGTTTTACAAGTACCAGGATGAAGTGTTAGTTCACAGAAAGCTGAAATTCAAAAAAGAACATTGCAATCTGTACTAGACAAAAACTGAGTTAATTATGCCACAAGGGAAAAAAAAGCATGATTGAGCAAGTTCATGTGTAGTGCAAAAGCTAGAACATGATACAAACAAAACATAACATTTAATAATTTATTTATTATCTCTAACCATCACACAGTGATGTTTAGATGAGTATTCAGGGCTTGAAGTGTCTTACTTTCTCCTTTCTGGGAAAAGAGGAAAAAACTGAATGTAATGGAGCTGTGCCAGGTGGCACAAACTGATAGCAAGACAATAAAAACAGTCCCTCATGGCTTCACCAAGCTGTGAGGTCAAGCTAGCTATGACAACCTTTTCTGTACAGGTAAATAACACTCACCTCTGATTAAGCAAAAGAGTAAGACAGCTTTTTGATTGGGATCAAATACTACCAGAACGGCTGCTCACCGCAGATACCAAAGGTGCGTGAAACAGCGTAACCACAAACAGCGGCAGCAGATGAAGATGCTCATGCTCAAGCTGCCCAGCACCATCCCCATCTGAATATTATTACTCCTCCAGCTGAAGGACTGCAGAGTGCCAGGTGAGCACACCTCATCCCTGTCTGTGCAGCCAGGCAGTGACTCCATGCACCAACACTGCTCAATGGTTTTGCTGAAAACCAGTCGGAGTTATCCCACCTGTGGAATGGGGATCTTGCAGTAACTGCTGCAACATCCAAAGCTGACTATGCTAGATCAGAAACAAAAATATGGGAATATTTTAAATGTAAGGAGGAAATAGCACAAGGTTATAAAACTGCTTATCAAATAAAATATAGACGCCAACACATATGGCACTAAAAGCATACAACAGGGCACTACCACAGCTCAGTATATATTAAATTCTACATAGCCAGAGCACTGAATAGACAGATGAAGTGTGAAATCAGTGTTCCTGAGGCCACAGGCAAAGGTAAAACATCCAAAATTTCTGGCAGTTCACTGGAATCATTGCTGTTCATATTTTAACAACAAATGCTATGAAAGCAGTACAACTCCACTCAAAATAACCTGGCATACTGTATACTTCTTGGCTGTGGAATGGAATTAATTTTGAGGAAACATTTGCTTGATTTCCCACACAGGTATCCTCCTACTGAAAAAATAATTAGTAAAAGTTTGACAATTCTCTGAAACACAGAAATCTTGCCACTCTTTCTGGTCTTAACAGTAGCAGCACCTTCCAGCCAAGTACAACTCAGAAAAAACC
The DNA here is from genome assembly GCF_031753505.1 of Anomalospiza imberbis. Taxonomy (NCBI): domain Eukaryota; kingdom Metazoa; phylum Chordata; class Aves; order Passeriformes; family Viduidae; genus Anomalospiza; species Anomalospiza imberbis. Next base: position 131,098,774 of record NC_089681.1, read on the forward strand.
AGCTTTGAGTGTGGCATAATTATGCTATGTCACAGTTTTTCCTCATTTCCTATTTCACTGGAAAGAGGATGGAATCACACTTTCAGTGGTGCTCAGTGATAGAACAGAGGCAGTGGGCAACAACTCAAATAAAGGAGGTTCCCTCTGAACATCAAGAAATACTTTCACTGCGAGGGTGACTGAGCACTGGCACAGGCTGCTTAGGTAGGTTGCGGAGTCTTCATCCATAGAGATACTCAAAAGCTGTCTGAAAATAGTCCTGGGCCACCAGCTCTAGATGGTCCTGGCTAAGCAGGGAGATTGGACTAGAGGTACCTTCCAAACTCAACCATTATGTGATCCTATCTCCATACTATTTCAATGCCATTCCCGTATTTGATGGATATTACCCATCTTAGTTCCTTCCTTTGACTTATCTCAATATTAACTTAACACAATTAAAGTCAGAGCAATTGTACTGAGGTACGTAGAAGTTGAAAAACCAACTTTGTCAGAGAAACAGATAAAATCTTCATGCCTGCAAGCTTCTCTCTTTTTCAATTTTCCAAGGTAGTCTAAAATGTTATTGTTCTAAGAAACAGGACCATGTACATACTACATTCATTTGGATAATACTAGCAAAGGAAAATATAAGGGATAATCAGGTTCTAATTACCTTACCACGTGAATAAAAATTAATTGGTTTATTTTCTGAACACTTGTGGTTCTGTAGTTTTCAGCATTTCTGTTGGTAATGACCCATGTACCCAATCTTTAGTTTGCAAATTTTAAATTTACTTCTTTTTTTTTTTTTTTATTTTAACTGGGTATTTGTGCAACTGCAACTTTCACTGAACTCAACTAGATGGATCAAGCTGTTGGGTTACAACTCTGTCTTTGCACATGGCTGTAAAGGCCAGCAAAATACCATATAATATTTCAGTTGCTCTGGCAGATAAAAAGTATTGAAAAATTTGCACAATATTACTAATAACCAATATTCCAAGTGAAATGCTTGGAAACATCCTCTGACTCATAATGGTGAAGTCAAGCAGAACTCAGTTTTAAGATGAGGTCAGTAAGATTCAAAAAATGCTTACAAGGTACTTGCTAAAGAGATGAAAATCCAGTCTGTTCCAGTACCATATTCCTACACTTTCATAGGGTTCATGATTCATATTCAGAACTGCACTCCAGACATTTTTAATCAAACACACAAGTTAACATATTGCTGTACTTCATTATCTTTCCCTACAAAGCGAGTTGTGGGCACATCTTACACGCCCCCTGTAATTTCTGCAGCATTACATTCATGGATTGCAGGGCAGAAGGGCCACTTGGAAGGATCAACAATATAATACTAAGGAATTTCACCTAGCCCTCACTTCTGCTCTACATACAAGCACCAGCTGCAACCATGCAGACCAAGCTACTCACTCTGAGAACAACATGCACTCATTCTGCACACCAGAAAGGAGAAATGAGACAGTTTCCCTTTACTTTCAACTCACAAAAATTTGCTTTCCATGTTCAGCAGGTAACAATTATCCTGCTCCAGGCTGAAAGCAAAGCAGACAAGGTAGATTTACAAGATCAAAGCAGTGGGGAAAAAAAAGTTGAAAAATAAAAAAAATCAGTAATCCAAGAATCAAATACAGGCTATTGCTGGTGCCTATAATAGCTCTCAGAAAGTCAAATAAACACAGATGACTAGCAAGGAAATCTGAAGTTTATGTAACACACAAAATCTCGAGACTATTAGCAAAAGTTATTAAGTGTTTCAAAGCCTGCAAATGGCCCCCAAGTAAATAATTCTAAAATAATGATAATAAAAATTAACCAGAAATCACAAATTGCATTTATTCTGGCATAAGACCTGTATATTTCTTGGAATTAAATATCTGTCTTTCTATTAAAAACATCCATGTCTGTTCAAGCTGGGTTTAAAACATGACCAGAATTTACTAGATTAACACCCTTGCTATCATGTTTTAACTCTTTAAAGACTCACAAAATAAAAAGTCAGCATCTGATTCTTAACAGTTGACAATAAGGTCAATTTTTTTTCATTAAAAAAAAAACCCTAACTTTATTCCTCACTCATAATATAAATCAAGAAAGAAAAGGAGGAGTTAAAGCTGTTTTGCAGCTGTTATTTTAAACTCCTTTGGGTTTTACAATTTGCAGAGCATGTCAGTTCCTCCACATTGCAACTTTTTTAAAACACCCAAGCAGAGGGAATGTCACAGCACCATCATCTGCTATAAGTACAATAGTCAGAGATATGATACAGCAGAGGACCTCCTCCTCCAAATCTGTCACTTCTAATAAGTTATGGTGTAGCCAGGAGCTGGTTGAGATCAGACAGACAGAGAAATCAAAATTAAGAGAATATGTAGAATCAGACATGACCTATATAGAAGTGACAGGTTAGGCTGAAGAGAGCAGTATGATTTCTTAGAGGGAGAAGATATGTATGGACAAGGGACAAGGACAGAGCCAATGACTACTCAGTGAAAAGGACAAACAAGAGCATAAAACCTTGAGTACTGTCATTAAAAAGTAGCAGTTTGAGACAGTATTCAAGCACACAACACACTGGTTTCTTGTTAAAGGTGCTCAGAAAGTAAAGACCAAATATGGCACTAAAACCCAGCCACAGTGAATTTAGCTCAGAGACAAAGTCTGCATTGCAAGACTTGCTGGGCAAATGCCACACAGCAATCAGGTACTGTCTTTAACCAGAATACCTAGAATAAGTTTTGCACGAGTAAGAAAAATAAATGCTTATGATTATAATTCTTCAAACAAATGCCCTTTTCCCCATAAGCTCATCTTTTCCACACCTAGTGAGAAAAGCTATTCCATCATACAAACATCCTGTCAGTACATCAAGTCCCTATATCTGGGCAATACAAACCCTCTCTCAAAGAGAGATCCAGTGAGAACTGAATACAGAAGTTAGCATTTCACCATAGATAAAATGCTACCCCATCATTTCATAATCTTGCACTAAGTTTACTTCCTCTATTAGTATCCACTTCCATTAAGTCCAAGCTATCAACATGAGCTAGTAAACAGTAAACTACCCTCCAGCTCATACTCAGTACCGCAGGACAGCAGCTCTGAAGCGCTCCCGACCATGCCAGCCTTTAGCAATAAGGGTGGACACCTTCTTCACTTACCAACTTACAACAAGCAGCCAAAGCCAGTAAGACACCAGTATGTACCTTTCATGTTTTCTACGGTGTTTACCTCTTTCAACTATTTGCATTTCCAGATGAACTTGTTTCCCGTTTCTACATTACTTGCTTTTCTCTGTTGCACAGCTTACAACATTAGAAGGGGTCACAAAGCAGGACTTCTGGTATTTAGCTCCCTGGCAATGGAAAACATTAGAAGCCACAACACCTTGACAGATTACAGCCCAGCAAACCCCAGGCACAAGCTGAGGCCCTCATGCACTACTACTATCTACAGATATCTAACAGTCAACCAAGAAGTTACAACAGTGATAAGCAGGGAAAGCCCAGCATCTCCAAGCACTGACAGCAAAACAATGAGACATCTGTTCCAAGCTCACACAGCAAGGCAAAAACAACTGCACAGCAGACACCATTCTTCTGAACAGGAGCCAGTAAGATGAATGTTTCTTCATTTTCCCCAATGAGTTCACAAAATGTTCATAAGAATCATCCTTTTATTTTATTTATTGCAGATCCATATAATCTGGATGCTTTTCCCAAAAAGCAGCAGCAGTGGGGCGTGGATGAGGGTGAAGAGCAGGAGCACAGCCTGCTCACTGCTCTGCATTCAGCCATACCAGCCCACACTGAAGAAGTTGCAGTTTAGGATCCTCATTTGACAGAAAGCCAACACAACAGACCACCTAAGCCTGGATGCAACATGTCAAGAACACAAAGGACTGGCCAACACAACAGCAGTTGGTAGCCATCAGATACTGCCAGGGCTGTCAAGATAACCAAGCTTCCCTCAAGTATGAACAACAAAGAAACACAGTGCTCACTACAGCCTCATCTCTGCACATCCCTCTGTGGTACTGAAGGTCAGCAAAATGCCTCATTCCACCTACACACTGAGCATCTCTCACAATGAGCATCAGGAAGTACTGAGCAACCAAATCCTTCTCAATCTCTTCTGATGGGGATTAAGAATCTGGGAAAGGAACCAGACACATGGATTAGAATCCTTCAGAAGCTAAAATGCAGTTGTATTTCAAGCAACTGGAACAAGTAGAAACACTGCCAAGTTGTCAGGGACTTAGAGTTATTAGAAGGAACACAACTAACTCCTTTATGAGATGTAGATGTGACACTTAAAGACATAGTTTAGTGATGGACTTTGCATGGTTTAGTGATGGACTGTTGTACTAGGCGATCTTAAAGGTCTTTTCTAAATGATTCTATGTTTCTTCAAGTTAACATCCAGGTAAGAAAACTTCTGCAACACACAGCAACAGTTTTCTGTTGGAAACACAGGTCAGAGGCAAGTTCACATGAATTTGACACTGCATAAAATGTCTTCAGAATCGACACAAGGATGTGTCTGCACAGCCTCCAGAAAAAAAGAATCAGGAAATAACTAAGCAACTCTCAGCAAAACTCCCTGATAAACTATTCATCTCCTTTGTACTTTCGACTCAGCATGCTCCTTGCTCTATGACAACACAGCAGCACACTGAGGATGACACATGCTCATCTCCTCTGAAAGTCAAGGTCATCGTGACTATGTGAAGAAATTACTGGCCACTCCACAAGCTGATTATCTACACCAGAACTGCTGGCGACTGAAGTCCTGTTGTCAGAAATTACAAATATGGCAGGAGATTCAACTACCAGACATATTCTAAAGGGATGCTTGGAGTGCTTACAAACCCTAAAAAAAAAAACCTAATGTACAAGACATAGCACGTTACCTAAACATGTAACTTTTTTTGTTGTTGTTGTTGTTCTATATTCCTGAAAGAGAAAAATGACTGCATATCAGTTACAAATAAGTACATAGAACAGTTAGAATCCAAGGACCTACTATGGCTACCAAAAAGAAAAATCTACCAGTACTGATTTTCAGTAACTTACAGAGTCATTTCAGTCATTTACAGAGTAAGACATCTGATTTAGCATCTGGTCAACATTTAGGGTATCTTAACCACCCTACTTATCTTAATACAGATAAAAATATAAACAGTAGGTCAGTTCTCCATTTTAATGGTAAGTGTATTTGTGTGTCTAGAAAGGATATTTTTAATAGTATCAAAGGCACTATCACAAGCTAAAGGCTGAACTGTCTTGAGCTACTAGAATGAGAGAAAAAATTCTAAGTGCTGTAGTTTTACATAAAAGATATAAAGGTCCAATACTAAAGTTCACTTTTTCTGATAAAGTTGGAAATTTCTAAGAACTCCCAATAATAGTAAGAGATACCATGAAAACTGCAGGAAAAAAAAAAATCAACCAGGAGCCAGCAATGTTTAATTAGAGGTCTCAGATTGTTTAAAAATCCCGAACAAGGGAGTACATATACTCATCCACTCAATTAGTTCACATGCTTTCTATCTGCTAGCAAGCGGTTGTTGTAAATCTACCTGCCATGAACAAGAAGGAACAAACACATCTGTATGCATCTGCAAGCCAAAACTGCTTTGAACAAAGCCAGTGAGCAGAAAAGATGACACAACTTCTGGTGTTATTGAAATATTCACAGCAATCCAAGGACAAAATTGAAGCTAAGTATCCTGGAGAACACATTCACTTCACAGAATAATGACCACATACAAAGGACAATCTCTGTAAGTTGTTCAAAGTACAGAGTATCATGCCATGAACACATAACTGAAAATGGTGGAAAATGCATTACAGTTTTACTACTGTGAGGTAAGCTTTGATTCATACCATATGGCCTTACAAGACAAGCATATGTGCACATCTGCACATGTGTGCATGAATGCTGAGGTCTCCAACCAACTGCAGCCATCCCAGTTTCTTAGCAGAAATAAGAAGACATGATTCCAACAAACAAATACATCATTTTTCAAGAGTCACTCAAAAAAACGAATCCTACTGACTCACAATTTTTGTCTCAGAAACCTGGTAATTAAGACAAAGGTGTGAAGATAACTAGGTATTCTAGCAATACTGTATTATTACTGTATTATAGCAATACTAATTTTCATGCTCATATTTGTTTTACTCTTTACAAGGCTTAAAATCCCCCCCAAACAAAACCAATCACAGTAATACATGAATAATTCATGACAAGGAAAGGGATCAATAGACTTACTATTAAGTTCTTTTATTTTTCCCTATTCTTTTTAAGGTGGTATAAAACATATTGCTTTTTATTTTGCCCTCAGGTGAGGTCCACTGAATTCAGAGTTACCTCACAAAATCAGAGGTCATCAGTTTGGGTGTAAAATAGCAAAAATATTAAACTTCATATTATACTGTAAGCATGGAGAACATTGAAAAATACAATTGGTTACCAGCAAAATTCCTGAAATCAACATTTATCAGTGTTGTCTCACTCTTCGAATTAAAATAATTGCTTCCTATGGTATTTTCTGCATTGTAACTACAGACAAGTATTGACTTTTTAAAAGCACCTTGAATTTGAGGTGTTTTGTCGTCCTGCTGCTTCAGAGCATGAAATAAGATTCTGATGTTATCTGCAATGTCAAGTTCTGTGAGTATGTTTGAAATACAAATTTGTTTACAAGACTATATTTTAAAATGTAGGTTTTGACAGAAGTGTCAAAATGAAATAAAGTTAAAAACTAAGTCCAACTCAGAAGGAAAGGGAAGGTGAAGGAAAGTGCAAGAATAAAAGGAAGCAGGACCTTAGTAATTGTAGCTGGAATCCATTCAAACTTCATTTCCTACATAGGAACTTTCATGCCTTCCTATCACCTTTATGCTTTTTACTTTTGCCCCCCTTTTTTGAAATCTTCTTAGTTTCTTTACATACATATATTCAGGGAAAAAAAAAGCTTGCCATTAATTTTGGGGACAAGTTTACTGTGTACATAAAAAAAATCCCCTCAAATTTAAATATCAGTATAACAGGTGGGGGCTCTCTGCATTCTCAGACGGCTGAAAGCAAGCCCAGACTGCTGACACACCACTGTGCTGCCCACTGCCAGGCAAATTTCTGGCTTTACCCTTTACACTCATGCAAGTGTGACAAAGAAAACATCGAACTGCAAAAAGAGGAGGAATAAATTTGAGCATTATTTCACAAGGGTCCAAGCAGAAGCTTCATTACTAAGTATCACTTAATTTATTAGAAGTTCCCTAACCACTAAAGCAAAAATGGCATGAATTAAGAACAAACTCATTTGTGGGCTTGATTTACTTCCCAGCCCTGACCTAGACAGTATTGTCATGGTCATTGCACTTTCTCTTTACTCCTGACCTTATTTTATGCACAACAGACATACCCTCCTCATCCTGTGACCAGAGAACAAGCAACAAGCCTTTCTTTTCCAAGGAGGATACACTCTTTTATTAATTTGAACTTTTATTACTTTTATTATACACTCAAGAAGCTATAAGGATAACTTAGAAGATTGAACTCAGGCAGAGAAAATGCTGCTCTTTTTGGCAAACATTCCCATCACCTTCAAAGCCTTTGGGCTGTTAAAAGCTATTCTGAATTATAACATTTGGAGTAATGAAGGCTGCATTTTACTATCTCCACAAAGACACAGCAGAAAGCAAACAATGATCTGCAACCCAATAATGTCAGATACCATTTGTTTATAGCCAGCCCCATGATGCACCAAGGCTCTGTCAGGATGGACTGTTTTGAGTATATCCTTACTAGCTGTTAACCTGTACAGCATTAGACAGAATGGCATGAAGTTACAGTGAGGCCATGGGATTTTCTGCCCCATGTCATCATCATGGTAAGGAAACAATGTCACTCATTTACTTTTCCTCCCATTCAATATATTCCTTCTTAGAAATGCTAACATCATCACAGGCACACAGTACATGAGAAAGCTTGGCCAGAAAAATTTAAGCTTTAATATTTTCCCCGCTGCAATCCGGCTGGGGTAAGGGAAGATGACATTTGATTACCCTGAGCAGCTAATTGATGCAAGACTTGATCCTCAAATGCATCAGATATTAAAAGCATCTTTGTTTATGTGCAATCATCTATGGTAAGCAAAGATTCTCTACCACTCTGAAGGAACCTACAGGTCTATCACTTATTAATGAGTTATATCTTGAGAGCTTATATGCATTTTTTAAAAAAAAATTTTCACCAGTTTAAAGCTTCACACTTCAAAGCATGCATTAACATGCACATAGGAATAACCATCACCTTTCTAGGAGTCCACCACAAAAACACCTCTACTGTTTGCCTAGCCCCTCACCCCTCAAAACTCAAGGCTATTTTTCTGTGCATAGAAAATCTTGAGACATGACACTACTCTGACCCCCTCTCTAATGACAACATCTGCTGAGAGGGTTCACTCAACTCTTTATGCAGCAATAGTAAACCGTGCCTTAAAAAAAACTCAAACAAATGAAAAAAACCCTCCAAGATTCACTGAGAGATTACATACAGGTAAAATTACTAATTAAAACATCTTCACCAAGACTCTGAACACAGCTAAAGAATAGCACGTAGTTTTGGCTGAGGTAAAGCTTCATAGAGCAGGTAAGTATTCATATCCCACTTCAAGAAGGACAGCCTTATCAAATGTCTGGAAAAATGAATGGCTTTCAACAAGAACTTTAGTAGGGCAGATTCTCTTCCTTCAACAACTGATTTTTAAAGTACTTCTACTAATTTAATATTCTGCTGCAGTTATAGCTTACAGCAATAAGCAAACTGGAAATTCAGTCCATTTTAAGTTCTAGCTCCTACTGCTTCAGGCTGCTTGAAGCACCTGTATATTTAATTTTCATGTAACAAGCTAACAACAATATTTACATTGACTAAGTTTAATGCCATAGTTCCCTCTAAAAAGTTTTAAGTAGCAGTGTACTAAAGAATGAAATAAAATTTCCTTTGTTCTTATAGGACAGTTAACTTTTGAAGAAAATGAAAATCTAACAGCCCCCACACACAGGTTCACCACAAAACAATGAAAACCCAGCTCTCATTTCAAACATGTGTTCCTGTCTCCTGTAAATCATACATCATGAACCTAGAGACTGGCCCAAGCTTAAGTTACATCCCAGGACTTCAAATGCTGAAATAAACTGTGAATGCTGCAAGAATATTCTATGTAATAGCAATAAAGATAAGAGATCAAGTATATCATTGTGCTTCACTGTGTCTGTCAATGTTATTACCCCAAGTAGCCTTTTTAACTGCTGTAATATTTGTCCAGGTCAGCACAGTACTCAGCAGGTTTCAAAACTTGCCGGGACCACAATGCAGAGAGAAGGAAAGCAAGCTCCCATCTTGAGCTGATGGCTCCCATTCTGCAAACACAATACAAAGCCTGGACAAGTTTATCCCCCCCATGCCCAGCAGTGTGCTCCTGCCCTTGTCCACCTCACCCCCTGCAACCATCAGTCCTGTCTCCAGAGCTCCTGGATACATTTATTTCACTAGCAATGCTTGCCCAATTCAATCAGAAACAAGAAAAGGCCATGAACACTCCCTAGCACACTTACCTGCCTGTCACCAGCAAAAATAAACCAAGCCTTTCAGGGTATGAGAGGGCCAACACAGGGACAGAAGGAGGAAGGGTAGAATAAAGAGTTAAAAGTTCTTATCTCTCAGCTGACACTCTAATCTTGGAGACATCAATGCAAAAGTGCAGCAACAAAGGAAAGTCAGGCAATTATCTGAAGGAAGGTGGGAATCACTCTGGCTGGCAGACAGATCAGAGAGGAGTGACCAGACACTACCAGGCATCACGTGCTAATCATGTCAAATCCTGTGCTGACAACTTGCTGGCAAAACTTACTCTGCCAGAAGACTATGGTAAGTGCCAGTAGTGCCCCCACGTTTCTTTAACATTCAAATAATCTAAAATGCATCATTTCCTCTCAAGCCATTTAGAACACCCAGAGAAAAGATGACTCGGGTACCTGTTCCCCTACAACTGGGAGAAACACTTGTGAGCACCTGAGTCATCATTACATGTTACAGTACACTTCAGCTGAAACTATGGATGAAGTCTATTTAAACTTCCACGCAGGGTAAAAACTGGAAATCCTGGGCAGGGACAAAAACCTGTTCTGACAAGAGACGGGCACAACTGAAAGTGCCTCAAATCATCTGCCAGCATCCACATCCAGGTCTGCCAGTATTAACTGTATAATGAAGGTTTTTTCCTACTGTAAGCAAATTGGCTTTTCAAAAAATTCTTTATGCTTTTACTTTGGGCAATGGGATGGCATCATATTTCCAGATAAGAGCAGTTTCCTTTAAGTAGTAACTTTTAAAACAGTTACCTTTCTAAATGCTGTGCCTTAGGTCTTATGCTTTAGTTCTACAAAAAAATGTAATCCTGCATCAACTGGCACTGCTGCCATGAAGTCCTTGTTTTCCCTTACCAGCTCCTCCCAGCCCTTTCCACTGCACCAGCAAGAGCATTTGTGTAATTTCTGATGAATCCAGTCAGGAAAATGATCCAGGTGAAGACTGAGCTGATGCATACAGGAGTTTTCAGTTGGATAATTTCCTTGATCTGGTTTACCACATTGCTACACAAATGCCAGTGTGAGAAAACAAAGATGAGAGTAACGATGAAATTTAATTCAGAATAAATCAACCCCTGGGAATACAAAGCTAATTAAAAACATGGCAAAAATATATAGGCAAGTCCAAACAACTCTACAAGTCTCCTTACTTGTTTCTAAACTTTTCTGTTTATTTACTCTTGGGACTGAAACACTTAGGTTCATAAGCATAATGCTACAAAGAAAAATGGTTTAGAAATGTAAATAGACAATAATTCTTGTTTGAGTCTTGAAAAGCACATAACCCAGACAGGTAATCCAAGAGTGTGCTCCTTCACATAGTTTATTACACTGTATATATTCAATAGCTCAAGGCCAAGCCAGAAGGCAACACGGAGGGAGTCAACAGTGAGGGAGGATTCATCTGACCGAATGGGAATTCAAATAGGGTTGTGTAGTCTGCCATGCTCATCAGTGAAGATTCACACAGTGGATATTCATCAACCCAAATGTGCTCACTCTAGGTGACAGGAATGATATACTTGGCTCCATTAGGTGAGATTAGATCTTCTTGTCCGTAAAAGGACTTGGGCAACTCACTACAATGCAGACACGAAGACGGCAGACGACGAGACACCTCCCATCCTGGATGCAAACTGCATATCCCTCACATGAGGAATACTTGATATGTACAGACTGAGATATGAGATATTTGGATCTTAACCTTTCACAGCTTTTCACAGTATGGTGAAGAGCAAGAGGGCTGGACAAAACTGCTGATACATTAATTTCCTTGCAGTAGCAGTAAAAATGCAGCTTTTACCTTAATTTGGTGCTGTTTTCTTAGCAAGTCTCTAAAAATCACTTGAGAAATACTTGTTGTTGTATTAGTATATGCCTTTGCTTATAAAGAATAAAAGACACCATGTTTCAATAATGACAATCACAAAGGTGGGATGAAACAAGAGGAAGAACCCAATACCACTATCACTTCTGTTCATCAATGCAGGAAGAAGGGCTCCGTTTTCTTTAACAAAGCAGGAGTACTTTATCTACTTCTACCTCTTATTTATCTCAGCATTCATGGACTGTCATGGTGAGCTCCCCTTTACTGCTAAACACTATAATTGTATTATACCTACCACATAGTACAGCAGCCCTCAGCAGTCCTGCAGCTACAGCTAACTGGAAGCATTATGCACCTCATTGGATTCAGCTTCTTTGTTGTCCCCAAGTTGAAAGGATGCTGCTACTTCCTTCCCCTTGGCTTCTGCTCCGTGCTCCATTTCCTCTCTGCTAACTTCAGCTGCCACTGTGTCTCCTCAAAGCCCTCAGCGCAGAGAGGCTGAGGGTGGCCCCTACAAGTGACTCCAACTCCAGCAAGGCCCAAGTGGTGTCCTCTATACTGTTACATGCTCTTGCCTTTCCATCTGAAAAGCACCCACGACAGCAGCAGTTTGCCATGGGGCAGTTCCCACTCACAGAGACAGGGAGGCTTCACCTGCCAATGCATGAGCTGTAAGAAAATGAACAAAGACAGGAATTCACTCCCTAGGATGCTGCCACAGAATGGCACAGGCGGTGACCGCTCAGAGAACTGCATAAAGTAAGAGTAGGAACAATTAAAAGATAGCTTCAGTGATGGATTTCCAGGGACTTTTGTGCCCTGCCTGCATAAACTGCTTGTACTCAAAACATACTTTTATACCCACTGCAGCTCTGTTTAAATATGCCCAATCCCCAGGTAGCTAGTAAGGATCCCTAAGTAATAGGGAGCCAAATTTAGAGACTATACTGTACATAAATGAATTTTTCCTTCAGTTTTTCCTCAAGATCTGTTGCTCTTCAAGGTAGCAGGAGTGGCATGGGTGTATCTGAATCAGAACATCAGCATTTTACAGAAATGAAAATGCTGCTCTATGTTGGAACATACTTTAAAATACTCCTTTCAAGGGTTCAGACATGCCATTGTGTCAACTGTGATTCTGTCTTACTATTTTAAAGTGGAAGATTCAATGTACTTAGAAAAAGCAACAAAAAATTACAGTATGTTCACATTCTTATGCCTCTGTATAAAAAATACATATATATTTTCCAGTTTCTAATAAAACTAAAAATGGTATTTGTAAAAAGCATGTGTATAGTGCTTATTACCCATGCACAGCAAGCCAGATATTACATTAACTGAAAGCTTAATGTAAACCAGCCTTCAGAATAACGTTTCTGGAATTTCTGAAGGAAAAAAAAAACACTCAGTTCTCTCTGGCAATTCCTAAAACAAAATGTTTTAGTGTACATTATTAACATGTATTAGTATCATTACAATGATTTTTTTCTAGTAAATACAGACATTTACACACACTTCTCGCCTCCCTTATTTTTGCTCCCTAGCATGTGTATGGTAAAACCATTGGGACCTGTGGGAGAAACAGAATACCAACACCACAGTTCTCTCAGAAGGTGCCTTTCTTCTTTCTTTCTATCTAAAGGCAGAACAGATATATATATACTGGAGCAAAGGAAAATTGATTTTACAAAAAATGCAGCTTGTATAAGGTAATGAATGTATAAGCCAAGAGAAATACTGAAAGTGCATTGTTTTGATTTCAAGTTGCATATATTTCTGGGAGACTACTTAGTTTGCCTTTGGCTGACTGGAAGAACACTCCTTGAATTATAAGGCTGAGGTTCACAAAAACTGTACTGATCCAATGTAGTGGCATTTGAGATGTGGAATAGAAGCACCACTCCCAACCACACTGCTATTCAATGGTGAGACTTCAAGCAGGGCTGTTAAGAAATGCCATTTAAGCTCAACCTCCAACCTGCCAGGTACAGCACATTCCTATAATGACATGAGCAAAATGTTGCATTTCCTTGACATATATATTCTTCTTGATTTTCTTCCTGTGCCAAGCCTGGCTTTGTCCACAGAAGACAAGAGTAAAGAACTAATCTGAAGTTTGTAGTAACAGAAGTGGAGTGACATTTCTGTTCCTCCATTTATCAAAATCTCTGGAGACTTCTGATATTTAAAAAAAAATCTAAGTGCACAATTCTTCTTCCTCCACAGCACACAAATACATATAGCCAAGCTTCTGCTAACCATTACAATTGAAAACTGTAAAACTGCATTTCATTGCTACCAGAAACTTTTATTTGAAACCATTCACTTAGCCAAAAGTTCACATAGCCATCCGTAAAAGATTAATGAACCCAGTTTTAGTCTCAAGCAGGAAAAGGCATCAGTGCGGTGTTAAAAAAAAAAGACAAAAATAAGGAGAGAGGGAGAAACACATGGCAATTAACACTATCTGAAGACACAAGTGGGCAAAAAAGACACAAAACACAAATGGACCCACAGGGAAAGCCAGCATGTCACTTCAAGAGTGCATACATGCATTATTAAAGGTACCTTGATTCACTTAGTGCAAGGTATTACAAGACAAAAGGGTGAACACAAATGCTCAGGAGAAAAAGACTGCAGTTTCAAATCCTCAGATCACCTAGGTAACTTGTTCATCTGACTGAGGGAAATCAGTTACTAGGCATTTGCAGGCATTAGTAGTTCAAGACAAACATGAAAAAAACCCAACCAAAACCTAGTGCTCACCTAGATCTGATAACTGATAAAATCAATAAACACCTCCTCTTCATTAATATTTTACAACACTATCTAGTATGGAGTAAACTGGCTTCTCCACTAAAATTAAGAAACGTCTTTTTTACTGCTTTAGAGCAATTTAGCTTCTACTCTGAGGAGTCCATTTGTGGTCTCAATGAAATAAACCTTTGGATTTGATGGTCATTAGTAATTTGCAGCTGAATGAGAAGAGACAGTAGTAAGGCAGTGCAAGAGGAAAGAAAGACTATCAAGACTATTTCTGCATCATCTGAACTTTAGCATAATTGTTCTAACTGCAAGCATGGGATAATCAGTTTAAAAATAAATAAATAAAACCCCAACCCAGAACTGGAGGGTCTTCTCAGAGCCCTTACGGTGCTGTCCAGAAAAGCAGACTTTGCAGAATGTCCTCCTGAAATTAGCTGACAAATTGACGCTGTGAAGTAAGCTTCCATGAAGTAATGGAATGGCAGCTTGCAGGAAGGCAATTCCAACAAGCAGCACTCAAGCATCAACCCTCCCGTCCTCCATGCATACAAAGGGAAAAAACACTGCAGATTCTGACTAAGCAGCAACATCTGAATTTTTATTCACCATCATATTGGAAAATAATTATCTACCTAATCTCATTCTGGGATTGTGAAGGTGGGATATCCTCAGCATATTCATCTACTGGTAGGCTAGTATTTGAATTGGGTGCTGTTTATTACTCAAATGTTATTTTGTTATTTGTAACTTAATTTTGAAGAACTAATAAAATAGGAAGACCAACTGAGATACAAGTTAAAACCAATACACACTGCAGCAGACAAAAATGCCACATTTCAGCACTAATACAGAATACTCTAGGATTTCTCTAAAAAGACCACCCTAGCAGCTACAAATGTATGATTCTCATCTTCTACTGAGAAGCAAAGTTTACAGGCAATAAAGAAATTTAATCCCTTCCCAAATTACACTGATTATGCTTACATTTTCCCTGGGTTAATGTTACATCTTCATATAACTCTTAAATTCCTATTTGCCAGAGGTCTGTTGTTAGGTTTCACACAAGACCTATTTATGTGAAAAAACATGCACCATATATTTTGTGCACTCACCATACAAATAACCGGTGCCAATAGGAATTCAGCTTAAGGGTTAGTTTGGCGGCTTATTTGTTTCTTTTAATATTTGCACAAATTCATTTCAGCACTATAAGAAACTGAAGTTCTGGGATACCTGTTAGAACAATTAGAAAACCCAACCAAAACCAAACAAAAACCCCACAAAACCATCATTTAGTCCTCATCTGAAATACCTGTCATCTCATCTGAAATAGCTGTCAGGTTTTACATACTTGAGAGAAGTTACAGTGGTATAGGTTCTAAAGGGTACCTTCATGGACATCTAACAGCCTCACTGCTGGGGTTCCAAGCACCAACACTGACAAAAGCGAACGCATCTGTGAGAATTTACCCAGTTAAAGCAAGTATGTTACTGAGACTTAGAGGGTACTTCTGTGACTTTCAGAGGCCACAAGAGATCTGCATAAAAAATAATTCAATTTTCTAAATATGGTGCTAAGTGCAGAGCTTAATAACCAGTACTTCCATATTCACAAATTACGTAATCAGTCTGGCTGAGGAGAATTCGAAGCTGGGACTGTCTGAATATATGTCTGAGACCAATAAAGGTGAGAAATGCTTGATGCAAAGCATCCCTCCTCTTCCTTTCCTAATCAGAACACTGACTACAAATGCCGCCTTCAAAAAGCTCCAAATCCAAGACCTATATATTTGGCTTGTTAACACAGACATGGAACATCTTAACCAAGTCTCATATGATCTGTCCCACCATGAGGAGGGTTCTCCACCCTAGTCTCATGTAACCTGTCCAACAATAAATACTGCAGCTGAAGCAATTATTCCCTAATGGCATGTTCTGGCTTTCTAACCTCTACCTTTATTTCAGTCACTTGGTTTTTAACTAGTCCATTCACAGCCACAAAGGAAAAGACAGTTATGTGCAAATATCCCTGAATATTGGCAATGGCCCTTTACTTGTACCTACAACTGTGACCATGGTACTAAAAGGGCAAGAGGGAAAACCAGCTAGTTTAGGTTTTACAACCATTTAGCACTTACTGTGTTGTGTGTATAAAAACTGGGAATGTAACTAGTACTAAAACTCTTTTCCCAGAAAATCATCACACCTGATGATCAGAAAGTTATTCAAGGCTACAAGTTGGCATCACATAAACTTTCAAACAAAGATTCACAGTAAGGAGGTGGTAATTAGGAAGCAGAATACACTTTGATACGAGATCAGCTCTACATATTCCCTTGTACCAATGTACATGTCCAAAGAATAAAGACTGGGCTTCTAATCAGGCTTTGGAAAGTGATATTATGAAAACTCAGATGTTCTTACATGGAAGACAAAATTAGATGTTTCTATTTCAATAAAGATATTCTCAACCCACTGACATAGCTGTTATCATTCAAATAGTCAGCCATTAGTCTTGATGTAGATGTAGCAGCTACAGACAAGCCTTTCCACGCCATCTGAATTGAGTCTGACAATAGAAGACAAGATCAGTTGAAAGGCACCAATTCTGCCAATACCTCACCACTTTGATTACATGAAGGAGATTTTTCATATGATACAAAAATTATAGTTGATTTGGATATTACCTTGGTATCTGAAGTGCTAGCTTCATGGGCCACACACAGCTCTGGTTTTCTGGCATGCTTATCAATAAATTCAGTGTATCCCAAGTTTAGTGGCCTTTGAGTTTTAGTTAGTGGTTCTTATTCCAGAACAGCTATTTTTTTTTTTTTGTCCTTTAAAAAAGGCAGAAACTGGTATTACATTTGATGTCAGATTGCCTGGCATGGTAGATTTTCCTACAAGACACCTTTGCCTTTTGACTACTACTCTGTGCGTGAACACATGTCCACCCAGATTCTACTTAGGGTACCTAAATCCAACCATGAAAGAAGGAAATCAAAAAGGTTACAGTCAATGTTTTATTTCTTGCAGCAAGCATCGCTTACTGATTGTTATTACAACCTGTGTGAGATAAGGAATGCTCTGAGGAAACAGGACATTAGCAGACCCTTCACATGGTGCACATCCACCCCAGCTGACACATTTAGCCATTTGACAATACATACCACAAGGCCAACGCTGACCACAGGGGAGGATGCATTTCCTTCTAACATGTCTTGTACCCCTATGTACACAAGTTTTCTGCATCCTGACATACCCGTGGTCCCAGTAGGTGCGATGCCGCCGCAGGATCCCTGTTGGAGCCCGACGGAGGGGTTGCCCTCCTGCCACCAAGGCGAGGTGGCAGCGGCGGTGCCACCAAGGCCAAGGGCGAGGAGGGCACGGCGGTGTTTCCCCCTTCGCCGAGATTCCACACGGGGAGGGGAGGGCTGGAGGGCAGGTGCACCTCGCCGGCCGAGGGCTGCCACACCACGGCACAGGTGAAGATCAGGCTGGCGCAGCCCAGGGCAGGACCCGCAGCCCGGCACAGGAGCATCGGGAGCTGCTCCAGGTGCCCCCGGGCGCTCGGGCACTGGCTCGCTGCGGCTTCTGCGCCCGCCCGGCCGAAGGCGAACGACGACCCTGGCCGGCCTGGGAGCGTCTCTGCCCGGCTGCCCAGGGGCAGCGGTGACAGACCCCGCCCGGCCGGCGGGAGCCACCGCGCCGAACAAAAGGCCCGGCGGAGGCCCGGAAACGTCCCGGGGCCGCGGCCGAGCCGCGCCGTCAGCCCAGGGGGCGAACCCCAGCCTGGCCGCCCCGCACGGCCTGCGGCCGCCGGTGCCCCCCACCCGCCTCTCACCGCCGCGTCGGGCCCTGCAGCGGGCACGGTGAGGAGACGGGAAACCGGGGGAAAAGGACGCAATGCAACAGCTACGGCGGCGCCGAGGGACGGAGGGAGGAACGGAGGGGGCAGCACAATGAAGCCAGCGCAGCCCCTGTCCCTGCCAGTAACAAAAGCTCCCCAGCCGCGGGGCTGCCCCCGCTTCTCCGGGCTGCAGGGTCTGCGGCGGCCGAGGGAAGGCAGGAGAGGTCTCACATCACCGACCCGCTCCCCCGCCGTACCCTCGGTCCGGCCCCCCGCACAATGCCGCCCCCGCCGCCCCGGGGACCGCCGCACAAAGCGGGCCGGTCCCGCCGCCCATCCCGCACCGACCTTGAGCCGCCTCGGGCGCGCCTAAGGTTTTGGTCACCGCCTTCCACACGTTGCAGCCCAGCAGGCAGAGGAGAAGCGCCGCCGACCTGCTCATTTCCACCCGCCGCCGCCAGCCGCCGCCAGGGAGAGAATCGCCGCCGGAGCCGCTGCCCGGAGGAGGAGGAGAAAGAGCCGCATCAGGGGCTGGCCCGCTCCGCGCCTCCCTCCATGTTGCCGTGCGCTGCCCCTCCTGCTTTCTCCGCCTGCTGCATTGTCGTCCCGCCGCTGCGCCCCGGCTCCGCGTCCCGCGCTGTCCCCCCGGGCAGGCGGGCGGCGGAGGCGAGCAGGAAGGAAGGGGAGGCGGGAGAGCTCCGCGGCCCCGCTGCCTGTCCGCTCGGGTTTATTCTTTAATTCCGCTCCCGTTCATCCCCCCCGCTCCCCCTGCGGGAGCGGCCCGGACTCCCCGCCCGCCCCTTAACCCTTGGCGGCACCCCCTGCCCTGCCCGCGCCCGGCGGCGCAGCGCCCCCTGCCGCCCGCGCCCCGCCCTGCCCCGCCGCGGGGCTCCTCGGCAGCGCCGGTGCTGCCCCCGGCCCGCCCGGGGCGGCCGCGCGTCCCACGGGACAGCCGGGCCGGGCCGGCCCCGCGCCCGCCGCAGCCGCGCTCACCTGCCGCTCTCACCTGCCGCGGGGGGCCGGGTCCCGCCCGGCCGCGCCCGCCGCCCCTCTCCCTCCCTGAACGGCTGCAAAATGGCCTCCCCAGCCGTGCCGGCCCCGCTCGTCTCCCACCGCAGCCAGCGGGAGGGACGAGGGGGCAAGCGGGCGCGGTGACCTGCTCTTCGCTCGGCTGGGACGAGCCGGGGCGCAGGGTCCCCCGCGGCCCCGCTGCCACGCGTGACCTCCGGCAGGGCCCCTGCCGCTGCTGGAGTATTTAAAGCTAATTTCAAAAACAAAACGAACCAACCAACCACAAAGCAACAGCAAATGCACCCATCTACTGGTTTTAATACAAAATAGCTTTTTAAAATGCTATAGCAAACTGCACAGGGACGGTGAACTCTGGGTTGGAAATCGTGGCATTGAGGGCTGAGACCGGGCACGGTGCCTCCCGCCCCGCCCCGTGCGGAGAATGGCAAGGGTAGCACTGGGGACATTCTGTCGGGGGAAGGGTACTTTCCCTGGGGGCTTTCTCACTGGCGTGGTTTGCATCTTCCCTAACAGCATCTCTCGGCTTGCTTTCCTTCAGGCCAGCGGAGGCAGAACACAAGGGCACAGCAGTCACTCCTCTCTTCCCGATCTCTGCTGAGCATTACGCGTCCTAAGGGAGGGAGAACAGGCGCTCCTCATGTTTCCTCCAGCACGATTGCTGCTCCAGACAGCTATTATGGCAAGTCTTTACACAGCTGTGCAAAGCAAAGCCTCTGCCCCACTGCCTCACGGATTTCCCACGATCTGCTCCCAAACACTGCCAGTGCTTCAGCTGGCCTCTAAGACTGAAGTTTGTATACTTACAAATTTAATCTCTCACTGAGGTGCCCTAAAGTTTCAGGATTTGTGTGTAAATCTATTTTGAAATAAAATCTTCCAATAAAAATGTGATGCATTATAGATTGATTTTTAGAAAGCAGTACAGTTGTTTATTTTGTCATTTCAGTATTTGACCAGAGTAGCTACATCACAAGCTACAGGTTGTTTATTTTATGAATTTTATGAAATTCTGATACCCCAGAAGTGTTAAAACTGATTTAACATATAATTTTCAGACACACTCCAGTTGATTAGAACATATTTCACTTTGGTTTTACTGTCTTCAAATACATTTTCTGCGAGTTGGTAAATACTGTGTAGGCATGCAACTTTGTCCTTTTATCCCGAGAACTTGGAGGACTTATTTGTAAAGTTCAATCCCATAAGAAAACAAAGTACAAAAAGGCCATTCAGTTCACAGAGAAGACTAAATGAGCAAATACAGATCATGTGATCTTACTCCAGCTTGTCATAACCAAAGATTTCAATATTGTAAACTCATGGCATGTCTTAAGTGTGAGGCAACTTGTTCTTAAAGAAAGGAGGTTGGCCGTGTGGTAAATAATATAGCTTCCCCCCCCCCTTTCTCTGGATGTTCATGAACTTAAATTAGCATCTGTAGGATGAGCTCAGAGCTAGAAACTTATTTAAAACCAAATTCTGTCTATAAGGAAAGGTAGAGCATTTTGTTTCAAAGAGGAAAATGCATTTTCCTGAATATAGTTGTATTATTTTCACAAAAAAAAAACCCAAACAGATACAACAATTCTTGCAACATCAATGAATAACACATAATGACTAAGGCTGGAAAGAAATGATATTGCACAGAGAAATCACAGAATTCAAATAGTTTGGCCTGGAAGGGACTTTAAAGATCACCTGGTTTCAATTCCTCTGCATAAGCAGGGACATCTTCCACTAGACCAGGTTGCTAAAGTCTCATCCAGTCTGGCTTTGAACACTTCCAGGGATGGGGCATCCAGAACTTCTCTGGGCAACCTGTTCCAGTGTCCCACCATGCTCACAGTAAAGAATTTCCTCCTGCTATCTCATCTCATCTCATCCTGCCCTCTTTCCGTTTAAAGCCATTCTCCCTTGTTTTATCACTACATGCCCTTGTAAAAAGTCCTTCTCCAGCTCTGTCTTGCAGCTCCCTTAGGGACTGGAAGGCACTATACAGTTTCCTCAGAGCCTTCTCTTTTCCAGCTGAACCACCCCAGCTCTCAGCCTGTCTTTACAGGAGAGATGTTGCAGTCCTGTGATCATCTTCATGCCCCTCTACTGGACTCCTTATTTGGAGCCCCCAGGGCTGTTCAGAGTACTCCAGGCAAGGTCTGGTGAAAGGAGAGGGCAGAATCACCTCCCTCACTCAACCTCCTGGTCACTTCTGATGATGCAGCCCAAGGTACAGCTAGACCTCTGAGCTGCAGATTTTGAAAGCACAAGCTGTGTATAGTACCACACACTCCCTACATTTCTCTTTATTTCAGCCCAGAAAAATATTTTTATCCTTAAAAACTATCCTGGGCACACAGGACTTGTCTCTTACCTGAAAAGGCTAAGTTTATCTATATAATTACATGGTAACACTCTCATAAATGCTGCTATTCATGTAATGAAACTGAGCTATTCCTCCAAATAGCTTCTCTTGAAATGATCTTTTCTTTGTTGCCCCAGTGAGCACTGAAGCATCTAAGACTGACATACTGGTAATGCCATTGATTCCTGGATGAAAACTCCCTGTGACACAAAGGATAGTTGATATCTTATAGCTCAGTTCAAATCCTCTTCAGACTTAAGCAAGTATAAGTTATACTCCAGGCAAACAAAGTTTCCATGCTTTGTTTGCTGACACTCATTGGCTAGACACCCTTAAGGAAAAAAAGGAGACAATTTACTGCAGCCTGAGAAAACACCACAGGAGCAGTGTCAATAAATAACATTAATACAATAAAATGACCTAAGTCAGGCAGTAGTGAGAGCTCAGTTCTAGTTTGGGTCCTACATGAGCCAGCAGAGTGCTCTTAGAGCAAAGAAGGTGAATGGTATGCCAGACTTCAATATTCAAAGCATTGCCAGCAGATCAACAGAGGTGATCCCTCTACTCAGCCACTGGTGAGGCCACACCTGGAGTGCTGTGTCCAGCTCTGAAATCCTCAGTCCAGGACAGACACGGACACACTGGGGAGAATCCAATGAAAGGTCATGAAGATGAAAAAGGGACTGGAGCATCTCTCCTATGAGGAAAGGCTGGTCAGCCTGGAGAAGAAAAGGCTCAGAGGGAATCTGATCAATGTGTATAAATACCTGAAGGGCGGCTACAGAGGGTGGAGCCAGGCTTTTGTTGGTTGTGGCCAGTGACAGGACCAGAGGCAATAAGCACAATCAGAAATACAGGTGGTTCCCTCTGACCATCAGGAACCACTTTTATTTTATTGTGAGAGTGTCTGAGAACTGACACAGGCTTCCCAGTGAGTTTGTGGAGTCTCCATCCATGGATATATTCAAAACCCACCTGGACACAATCCTGGGCAACTTGCTCTATGATGCAGGTTGGACCACATGTCTTCCAGAAGCTCCTTCCAGCCTCAACCATTCTGTGATTTCTATTCAGAAAGAATACTTGAGCCCTAGCACTAGAGGTTGCACGGCAACTAGATGGCTGGGCTTATTCCTAACCCAAGGTGGGTACTTTTTCCTTTCTGCAGCATTTCTTATTTGTCCAGTCCATGCTAATGCTACACAAAGTACATTTTTACATTGTACAAACAATGTAAATTATATTTTAAATTGTACAAACACATTTCAAATAGCTGACTCTTCAATTAACAAATAGTAACATACTTAGAATATGAGTACCTATTAATGAGGCTCTCTGCACGGATCATTAGTAGACAAACACATTCAATGAGTGCCTTGGAGACTATATGGATTCGTTTGCAGGTAGGCTTACAGATAAAATTTCCAATTTTTAATTCTACAATATTCAGACACCCTTGAAAGCTATGCTGAATATGCTTAAGCAAAAAGTTCTGCTAATTAGTTCTTTTCTGTTCTTTCTCATAATGTCTACTACTGTATTTCTTGTGGTATTATTTCCACATAGAGTTATAAGTTATGAAAGCAGTGCTTAGACAGCCAATGACAGATCAATAATGGAGGATTAACAGTTAAATATTTCATATATAGCAAATTAATTCAGTGACAGAAGGTGCAAATATTTATGATAAGGACATAGCTCTAGCAGGCTGTTATCTAGCCTTTCTGGTTGGCAGTAACAGTGTGTGCATTTCAGAACTGCTTTGAAGTACTTTTATAATTTCTGTAAGAGTCCTTGTTTACTAGTGCACAAGTTAGTTTACATATGGAAGATCACACAAACCTAAATCTAAAATTAAAAAAAAAAAAAAAAGAGTGATCATCAGATATAAAGTCCTGAAGATTATTTTGCAGTGCTTCTGTTAAACATTTTACATGAAAATTATAGAAGCTATTTAGTCCTGGATCTTTCATAGAAAAAAGCAAGGTTTTATGACCAGGACAACAATTATTTAATATTCTTTTGAGAAATCTAGCAGTGATTGAGTACTACATTTGTTTCAGTTGTAGCCATGCTGAGCATGGATACCAAAACATAATGCTGTCTTTGGCATAAATACCTTTCACCCTGAAGATCTCAGATCATTTCAATATTGACATACATGTGCTGTGCTATTAATATGAGACTCAACTACTGCCTATATGTGCTCATAAGGTAAAGAAATGTTTGGCTCAGAAGACCTAAGTACTTGTTTACATAGGGAGGCCAGTGTGAAACAGTTATGTGTGAAATACATTCCCATACCTGACTGTACACTAAGTCCTATAGTAGACAACTGGATGTGGACCAGCTCGAGACTTCAATAAATATTAGAGCCAAAAGTAGCTTTTACTGCCCTATTTCTATATTAAATAAAATTATATTTATCTTATGGGAGCTGCCAGAATAGGACTAGGCTGAGATTGAAAAAAAAATCATTGCATAAAGGTTGCAGAGGAAAAGCTAGTAGGGAGTCTTGAAGTTAATATGAGGATTTTGGGAGGCCAGGCTCAGCAGCTGAGAAGGGACTGGGAGATCTGAAGCAGGGATGAAAGGACGACCGAGGAGTCAGTGGGTTTGGGGACAGGGGAAGAAAGGATGAAGGAAGGGCTGTGTGGGGCCTCTAGAGCTTTTGGGAGCTATGGGAGATATCAGAACATTTTGTGACAGGCAAGGGGGTTTTTCAGCCTCTAAGGTAGTTCTGTTTTCTAGATTATCCTGCATTTCTGAAAGGTGAATTTAAAACAAACAAAAATATTTGAGTCCCAGATGACTCCCTGACTCTGAGAGTTAAGGATTTAGTAAGAACACCAACATAACAAAATTCTGAATAAAATAAGAAAAGGCGACAACATTCATACTAAGGATTACTACAAGGTTAACATAGACTATAATTAAGAGGAAGTTGTTATTCAGCTTTAAAATCCTTCCTTGCCCTTTTCTGTTATTTATGCCTCCATTCAGCTGAAAGGATGTCTGTCATTTGGACATCAGCTAAGTGAACCTGAAACTTTATCTGAAGAAGGTTTGATTTAAACTCTGCAGGATATTATTTATATGATTGTCTGAGCTGCCACAAAGCTCTTATCATACAACAAAGAAAAAGTCAGATTAAAACAAACCAAACATTCTTTATGCTACAGCAAGTGATGACAAAATATACCAGTAAAATAGAAGCTTTCTAAAGTATATTTTGGTATAAAGCCTAACTAAAACCACTGTCTTCCCTAAAGCTCTTTAAATCTAAGAGCCTTCCCTCTCTCACTTTGATGAAATACACTCAAAGCAGTTTAGATCTGAGTTCCTCACCACCAAGTCACACCATTGCTCTCAGCTCTCTCCTGGAGGCCACCACAGCAGTACAGCTCTTGTGGAAGTTGATAGCGACGCAAACACCCATCCAGGCACAGCTCTGTTCACAGAGTTTGTGAGTGTTTGTGCTTCCTTGTCCCTCCTGATGACAGTTCATTCGAGTCAGCAAAAATAAAATGCAAAAGTAGTCTTGCTTAATGGCCTTGAGCTGTCATTACAAGTCCTGGACTAAAATCCTTTGGGGAGGAAAAAAAAGAAACCACTTTATAAATCAATACAAAACTGGCAAACATTGTTCTCAGAAGCCATAATCTTACTAAGATTAAAAAAAATATTTTCACTGAATTTCTAAGTCAAATATGTCTTTCTGTGGCACCCCTTCCTCTTCTCTATCTGTTACCTCTGCTCTCACATCTCCTGTCATCCAGGACACTCCACTTATTCTCATGGTTTCAGCTACTGCCTATATCAACCAAAATCTAATTTATCTTTCTGCTCCAATTTTTATTTACTTCAAACTTTAGTTTCAAGGACATCAGTTTTAGAATTGGAAATTATAACATTCTACTCAAAAATAATGAATTTTCTTTACCATTTAAAACTTGATCACTGTACCTTTTCACCCAAACTTCTAAACAGCACTTGCTTTTTTTCTTTGTCTTTTCTTCCATTTGTTTTATCTCATGCATTTATCCCAGTTTATATTTCTGAACTTTGCCATACCTACTGCCATAGTCTTGTCCAAGCAGTTTTACACAATCTCTATTACTACAGGTACTCCCACCTTCCTACTTCAATCTCTTTTCTCCCTTAATCTAAATTGAGGAATGGGGATTTTTTTTACTCATCAGAACCCATCCCTTATCTTTGGTCGGTGTCAATACACCTGCTGAGTCACACAGACAATGCTGCATCAGTATGAATCATTGTTTCTTCACAAGAGGTAGAGACTTGCAGTTTTTAAAGCTCAGGGTTTTTTTTCCAAATGCCATTATGCAGCAGCTTTAAAATAGCTCAAAGTTATTGGTAATTTGCAAATACCTCTGTTCCAGAAGAGAATAGAATAGGATATCCTGAGTTGGAAGGGACCCACAAGGATCACCAAGTCCAACTCTATCTAAAAAGCTCAACTTTTAAAATATTTTAGGTATTCATTTCACCATATTATGGCACCAGTTCTTATGGGAAATAATTTTGGAAATATTTTAACTACCTAGTTAAAAACCCCAAAACATTATGGCACTTATTGATATAACTTTTCTCAGATGACTGTTCTGCTGCATCTGACTGCCACACACATCCCATCACGCCTTAGTAATCCCTTCGACAGCTACAGCTGTGCCAGCAAACACAAGTAGTTTCTTAGCTCCCAAGGGCCCAGCTTTGAATTAGCGAGTGCTAAACACTGTCCCTCCCACAACAATTTATATGATGCATTTTGTGATGGTTTTTGTTTTCCTTCTGTCACTGAACTCAAGCTCAGAGTTTGCTACCAAGCTGTTTCACGTGACACGTAAGTAATAAAATTCTACAAATGTTTCTGTCAGCTGGGGGAAGAAGAGATGACTGTGTTCTCTATGCCAGTGTTTAGGAGAAAATTAACTTAGTCTCTGCTTTAATAGAAAGGAGATAGCAGATCTTTCTCTATGCATTTAAAATACAAATGATAGAGTAAAAAATAAAGGGTGTTCACCTGTAGATTCAAAGACAATTTAAATTTGAATGCTTATCTCTTTTTTTTTTGTTTGTTTTTTTTTTGTGGCTCATGCCTTTTCTTTTTAGAGCGCACTGAGACAAAACCTTTTATGTATTCTAGATTCAGCCCAAAAGTTTATTCCCATACTGTAAGTAACAGTATGTGCCTGAACAGTTGTGCCCAAACTTCTCCAGGTCAAAGTTTGCATATCTTCCCTTGTATTTCCTGTATACCTATTAGAAATGCACTGAACTCTGTCTGCACTATTCTCTCCTTTTCATTTTCCCCTTGTTTGTCCAGAGCATGGTATAGGCACATGGTGTGATTCTTGGTCCTGTGCAGCTACAGGAGCTGGATGATCCTTGTGGGTCCCTTCCAAATCCAGATATTCTATTCTATTCTATTCTATTCTATTCTATTCTATTCTATTCTATTCTATTCTATTCTATTCTATTCTATTCTATTCTATTCCTGAATAGCCTATTCATTTTAACAGTGATACCTATTACAGTAAGTGTGTATTATTCTTGATATAAAGTAGATCATACTGACTGAAGACATACTGACAGAACCCATCCCTGATTTCTAATTAAACCTGACATCTATGCTGTTGATTACAGATGTATTAGAATTGAACATTTGTTGAAATTTTCATTAAATGGCATTAAAAAGATAGGAGAGTGGTTATTGTCTTGGTTGCTATCTGAGAATCATCTCTTCCCAACTTTTTGGACGACTGTCTATCTGAAATAGATACAGATTTCCAAGGGAAGGGAGCAGGAATGAGAGAAAGAGTATCTGCAGACGGTTTTGTCTAAAATAATCATCATCTGGAAAAGACAGAGCTTAACTAGTGTGCAAGAAAAACACAGTGAAATGTGAAATACTGAAATGATGGGCAGGACTGTATTATTTGTCTCATGAGTGCATAAAACCAGGCATTGTAATTCATCAGAAATAGAACTGGCTGTGAAGGACTTGTCTCATGACTACTTAGGAAAAAATTGAGGCTTCCTCAAGAGGCACAAGCCTCAGAAGATGGGGCTGAAGTGTTGTGAAATGCTTTTGTCTCTCGCATTCTGAACCCTTTGAACACTCATGTGAGCAGGTCTGGCTCTGGGAAAGGCAAAGTGGGTAGTTGTGTATTGGAGCAAACTCCTGTGAGCAACAAGCTGCTGCTGTTCACTGAAGCAGAGATCAGCTGCTTCTATGTAAGGCAGCAAACCTCTGGCTTTCCCAGGCCCTTCCACTTAGCTTGGCTCACAGGCTTTGCCTGATCTGTTGGTGTTTCCCACCATGCTGACACACCATATGCATGCTTGATTATGGATTATCCACTTTAATTTTACACCAAAACCTGTGCTGCTTCCTGAAGAATATTCACCGAGCATTCCTACATCTCAGGATGCTCCAGGAACAGTCCTCCAGCTGAATGTATGCCTTTTATAAAATAAAATAAAATAAAATAAAATAAAATAAAATAAAATAAAATAAAAAAAGGGGGGGGGGGTAAGAAAAAAAAAAAAGTTATTATCAGCTCCTGCATCCAGCCCAGAGAAAACTAAGGCAAGAGCATTTGAGGCCATACGTTGGGTAGACAGGGTAGAGACTAATAAGAAGTCTCAAAATGTGGTGGAGTTTTTTCCCAAGGATGGAAGAAACTTATGGGTCTGCTGAGTGTGGAATTGTGGAATAATGTCCATAGATAAAATGTCAGGCTATCCCTGTAATGCAAGGCTCACAAGGACTACTGTTTCTCTTACAGCTCTTGTACACTGAAAAGAAATATGGGAGACAGGAACAGGGAAAATTTATTGAGGTCACTTGTTGACTAAGGTGGTATGGCTATCAAACAGAGTACAAAAGTACTGTGCCACAAAACCTGAGGTGATGGCAGTTTCTGCTTTCATGTGAAAATATTATGCAAATGCATACTTGCATTGCAATGTGTTCTCCAGAGCACAATGAATATAGCTTTTCTGGGGAAACCCAGAAAATGAGAGGTAAGCTCATTACACGTATCTTATGGTGCTGTGATTTTATGAAGCTTGAGAAAATGAAGACACAAATGAATGGGTTTGACCCAAGAAAAATAGTCAAGCCCCTAAGCGGATCACATGCTTGCAGAGAGAGATGCCCAGGAAACCCTCCATTTGGCCTAGTTGTGGGGACATTATTTCAGCATGAGAGTGACTCAGACTAGTCCCAGAAGTTAATCTGTCCAAAAGTACATTGAATTTGTCTGCCTCTGCTTCAGACTGGCCTAGCATGTGCCAGCCTACTTTTGAGATGTGCTTGCTTTGCGTTGAAGGACTTCAGTACCTCCATCAGGCACAGTGTTCACAGGAATGTTTAGACACACAGTTCCTATTAACATGAAGGACTCAGGCCAATGAACACTAACTAAATGTTCACTGTAGGTAACTGAAACTCTTCAAATGTTAGGCTTAACCATGTGTGCATGCATAATCATGTGGATATACTCAAACTATTGAAAATGGAAATCCAGTAGGACCAAGACAGAAGTTGTAAAATTTAGGCATGCTTTTCTTGGATTTCCTTTCCATGAAAAGCATTTGTTTGTGTGTTTGCAATGCCACCATGAAAAATTGTCCTTTTTCAATCTTTCTATACATATTGTAAAATGAAATGTAGATATATATCAAGACATAAATACATACATGTAGGCATACAACTGTATCTGTGCATGGTAGGCAAATATAAATATAAATACAAATAATATAAATATATAAACATACAAGGAAAGTATTACCTGAATAAAATACTTTTATTCTTTGTTTAGTTTAAAATCTCTGGAGTTAGTATAATTCTTTCAAAATTACTATACTGTATAGAGGCACACAAATACCACATATTCAGCAAAAACAGCTTGACCAAACAAAATCACTTGGTACAATCTTACAGCTCATGTTCTTACTTTCCAGTAACTAAGGTGTGCTTCAGAATAATGACATTAGAGGCTAAGCATAGCTGTGACTAGAGTCCAGGCTAGCAAACCCTGCTGGGATAATTAGCATGACCTCCCTGCTATTGCCATTAAGAGACAGTAAACTGAGAGAATGTACAAGGAGTAAAACAGAAGTGGAAAGGACCGGACAAAGATAAAGTCTAGGGACTGGGAAAGTGGAGAAGGTTGCAGGGAGTTCCAGCTACAAGAATGTTGGGAACAATTGTTTCATATTCTGTAATTTAATCTAATGGTCCCAGCTGGTCTTAACCCTGATGGAAAGGCTTTGTTTAAGAACTATAAAAAACTTCATTTTTCATAAACTCTGCATAATCTGGGAAAAGAGAGACTTTGTCTGATCTGAATTATGTGGTCGTTGTTCACATTGTCTTCCTTACCAAATCTAGGGAACAATATGAGAGCCCTCCTGTGGCCAGCTGAACACCTGTAAATTCCCTTGATTGCAAAGACAAGACAGCCCACTAGATCATTACCTAGTGTCTGATTTCTTGTTCCATGGGAATAAGTTGTTATTATCACACTATTTATTGTGTAGAGGTGTGCATGGCATTCTCAACAATAAATCAAAAGAGACTGTCCTCAAACACTGATGTTCGAGCATCTAAATAAGAGCACGGACAGAGTGAAATGGAGCACAGAGGTCACACTAGTACAGAACATATTGACTTACTATCTACTGCTGTAAGTCAGCACAACTTCACCAACACAGACAAAAGAAGATAAGTGGATTGAAGAGGTAGCCATATGGAACACTTTAACAAAAGACAGTGGACTTG
The DNA here is from genome assembly GCF_031753505.1 of Anomalospiza imberbis. Taxonomy (NCBI): domain Eukaryota; kingdom Metazoa; phylum Chordata; class Aves; order Passeriformes; family Viduidae; genus Anomalospiza; species Anomalospiza imberbis. The sequence goes on from NC_089681.1 coordinate 131,129,086, forward strand.
AAGTGGAAAGGATGGCTCTGAGCGCCAGTCTGTGTCTCCATTCACAATGCACTGACATTTACACCAAGATGGACAAGATGTGAAATCCTGTGCTCTGACTGGGTGTTTTTGATATATCCCTTTGCAGAATGTAGATACTGCACAAGCCCCCAGCAGGATTCTTGTTAATAGTCTCCCATTTCTAGACAACTTGGACTCTACCAGGCTAATACTTATTCACATCAACTTTGTTTACAGAAGTATCAAAACAAAAGGATTCAATAGCATAAGAAAGGCTGAGAGACCACATTTATGATACCCATAACCTTTCTAGTAAAAAAAAAAAAAATCCTTCTGCTCAAGGGGCAGAAAAAGATTCTATGCAGCCTCTTAAAAAAAGTGAAAAAAGTGAGTACCTCATCTAAGTACACAGAGACCTTAAAAGTTAGGAAAAGATCAACTTACATTATAAATATTAATTTAAATAATCCTTCTAAAGCTAAGAAATTTGATACCAATTTATCCCTTTCATAACTACAAAAATGAAATAATCTTTATTTTATACAGTTAAATTCAAGAGGACATACTGAGAAGTGAGAGCTTAGCTCCTCTGAACAGATATGCTCGAAGCTTAGCCTGAAGAACCAAGTGTGTGCCCTATGCAATACAATGCATTACATTACTGAGCTCTTTAAATGGACATAAGCAGCTGAATACCTTGGGAGAGTTGTGAAAGATAATTTACACAATATTGGTGATGATTTTCATTAGCATGAGTAAAAGTGCAGGATGAAAAAGCAGTATTTGATCCTTTCAGTGCAGAATTAATCAGTATTGCCTACCATCAGGTCACCAGTTTTACATGTTTTGTAAGTCAGAGCAAAATGCTGTTCAAATAATCTATAGCTGCAGTTTTCCCAGCAGCAGATCAGCATTACCCAAAACCCCTAAATAGTTGCTCCCTGAAATGTTTGAGTTTCATGATCCTTCGAGACTTCTAAATGTAGCTGTCTTTGTTCTCCTTGTCAGGTATGTGCAACATGTGACAAACTCTGGCTCAGTACAAGAATTTTACCTTGTGAATTAAAAACCTGCAAATCCAAATCAAGTCCAAGTGGGGGCCTTTCTCTCTTGGTAGTACAGGCAATTGATCAGTAGATGGTGGTGGTGCACTGTCACCTGATGCAGTTGCTCGATGAGAGTAACCAGCTGTTAAACCATTTTTATTATAGAGTGCACCAGTAACAGTCTTGGACATGACTATGATTTTAATATATCAGAACATTAGAACATTAAGAAACGAGAAATACTAAATATGTGTGTCTTATAAACAAGGAAAAGTATTTTCTTTTTTGTTTGGTTTATTGCCCCCTAGAGTTTCAGCAAACTTTTAAACTTCTTTTTCTCATCCTGTATTTTAATTCAGTGAGAACAGAGTCCTTTAGCTTTTGCTGTTTTATATACTAAATAGAATGACAGAAGCAAGGAGAAGTAAAATAAAGAGTGGGAAGATGCCTAATGAAATTGTCAAACTCCAGAACTCCTTTCAACATGGATATTTGGCACTTTCCCTCCCACACTGACTTTGTCACCCAAGTAACTCTCTGGAGGTGAAGAAGGGACAGAAGGAGCTGGTTGTAGTTTCATTTTCCCAGGCAGGTAAGATGGAGAGGATGAGCACTGGGGACATCCTTCACCTGTTCAGGTACAGGAGTCTGGCATGCCTTTGTCTCTAAGTCTTGACCTGTTTGCACTGCTGTGGGTATTTTAGAGCTTCTCTCTAGGGACATGTATGCCATTATGTATCTGCAGCCAGGGTGCCTGTCATGGGGATGGACTGTATTGATCTTGGGGCTTCTACTGAGAAAGATGAAATAAAGTCTTGGAGCAGGACCGCAAATGAGTGAATTAGTGCTGCCTTTCTGAGCAGTACAAGTGCTGAAGCTTTGCAGCAGGACCTCTGATGGGAGTGACATGCTGAAAGCAGTTAGGATATATGGTAGGCCAGGAGCCACGTAGCAGGGGCAGATCAGATTTCCAGTTTGCCACCCGCTGGCCAGGCTGCAGATTTGCCTGCTGCTGCAGCAGGAATTGGCAGCCTCTATTATAAGTATTTACATATGATGGATGATTAGAATGTAGAAAGCACAGTTTAGCAGTAGAGTAACTTTGAATATTTATAGGCTTTTGTTTACAATTTTAAATGTAATGACTCCAGAACTGGGCAGTTACAGGGCCATATTAACACTTCTAATTTGCAACTCACTTCTACCATCAAAAGCAATATTTTCTCAGTTTCTGGTCATACCTCCTAGGCTGACCGACACATTTTGTCATGAACAATCAGAGCTAAAGAAGCTATTTCATTTGGGCTGTCCATAAAACCTATTATGAAGGTAAAACCAGACATTAGTTCAAAATTGAACTCATATTTGAGAAGAGGGTGGGAAAGCTGATCCAAACTGTTCCTTTTCCTCAACCATCTGGTGCCAGAAGACTCTGGTGTCAGAAAAAAAAATTGAGGGGGAAGTCCAGAAGACCTGGCTGAAAGTGTCTTCCAGCTGTATTGGTTCCTATTCAGTTTTAATTTTGGTCCTATCTTCACCCAAAACTGGAACTACATTGTGGGGGTGGATAAGTCTTTACTTCATCTCAAAAGCACCAGTACAAGTTGGGCAGAGAAACAAAGAAAAATGTGCCCCAAGGCTACCAGGCCGGAAACAAGAAATTACCTTTTCAGATTTGCCCAACATGAGTCAGATTATTTCTCCTTTCCTCCCTCCCTACTTCACTGTAATTTTTTGTCACCTAGAAAGAAAAGCATGTTTAAAGCTGTAATATAAAGAGTAATTCCCATGCTGCCCCTTTTGGATTTGAAAGCTGGTAAGAATTTATTGCTCAGTAAGTTAAATCTGATACTGTGACATTTCTAAGGGCAATGGTTATGTAAATATATCCTTATACTATCTCTGGGGTGCCACTGCAAACAAAAAAGACAGTCCCCACAGGGTAATGGTATCACCTTTACATGACTGAATATAAAAAATGGAAGACCATAAAAGTAATATTTTATGAAGAGTTTCTCTTTTATTAGGTCATGGAAAAATATGTTTGTTTTAAAAGGAAACAAAGTAGTGAAGGAGTGAGAAAGTTAAATAATTTTTCATGTTACTTCAAATATTAAAAAGGGCATACAATAAAATACAAAGAAATTAATAAACTCTTATTGCTCAGACATAGTATTTTTGCATTATGAAGATGTCAGTGCAAACATTATCCCTGTCAGAAAAAAATCAAGTCTCAGGATAAAATTAATATCTTAAAGAAAAATTATAACACAGCTTGTACTGTAAGGCTAAGTCATTAGTGAAGTTATTTAATATAGCTGTTTCATACAGTATAATTAAAATGCTAAGCTAACCATAGTCATGACAGTTCTTCCTTGATTACTGTATATTATTCTTATATCAACCTTAGAGTCATGAACTTTTGGTAAGTTGGGTCTAGGACCTCTATATGGATTCATGAGGTTTTACATGCAAATACAACTTCTAACCCTACAAACACTGAAGAAAATTTACTTAAATTTAAGTATCTCCAGTAACCAGATGGAGCAAATAGTCCTTTAAGGCATATGAAAGTCATGAGTCTCTCTCTCTCCCCCTGCCCCCATACACACACACACATACACACAGGTTTTTGTTTTTTTTTTTTTTGGATGTACTGTTAATGTTAGTTATCACACCTATCCATTTAATGTGAAATCTCTATTTTTCTTGCCTAGGTGTATGGCAAAATATTCAGGGACAAGGTAATAACTAAAGAAAAATATCACTGTCAACACTGCAATAAAAAAAATACCCAGGTCCCTCTGTTCCTTACCATGTTATAGGGCACAGTACTGCACCTCCTGATTCTGTAGATGATGCCTATATGTAAAGAAAGGCAGACAATAGAAGTAGAAATTTGGTCTTAAACTTTGGCTTGAATGCAGTAATTTATTTTGTGCTGACTATTACCTCACTGCGATTGTTTCCAAGAAAGCAACATTTAGTATTAAAGGTGAATTTCATGCTTTCCAAGACATACTGTGGGAACTTTCCTGTTGCTTTAAGAGCTAATGAATTTTTCAAGATGATTCTTTAAAAAATTGCCCCTCAGCTGATTACCTCTTTCGACTGCTGTTGATAGACTTACGAGCAGTACTGGAAAGAATTCCAGTACTGGGAAGAACTCTACAAGGCTGCTCTGGCCATTCTTCTGCCTTAGGCTACAGTCAGTCTCTGCAGTTCAGCCCAGTTTTCCAGACTGTATGTCCCAAGTCACTCCCCAAGGAAGATGATTTGTATGCTTCACTGCTCTGCCTGTTCAGAAACACTTTCTAACATCTAACCTAAACCTCCCCCAGTGACACATAAAGCTTCTAGGTTTTTATCCTATACAACATGAACATAGCAAACAGATTACTTCCTTTTGCAGCAGCAACTTTTTACATGTCGGAAGTTGATGTCTGTCTCCCTCCTCATTCTTCCCTTCTTTGGCTGTCAATCTTTGCAGACAGTTAATCATTCTTACTGCCCTCCTTTGGATCTCTTTCAGATTATTCACATCTTTTTAAAATAACTGGAGTTGCCAAACATCCCTTATATGTGGGATTTTCCATGTTTAAGCCTCAAATCTCACATGCCATATTAAAAACATGTGAAATATTTCCTGCTTAAATATTTCCTCTGTATTTGAAAAGGTGACATGGGTTCTGAGGTTGAAACATAGAAACTTGCAGCTGCTCCCCTGCTCATTCTTCAGAGCTGCCTTTGGCAGCACAGAGCCATGACTTGCATGTGGCTGTGACAGAAGCAAAAACCAAAGTGTCCCTAAAGGAGCTGGGGAGGTCTGAAGAACAGTGCACACCCTGAAGCACCAGAAAGGCTTACCAGTGTTTTAAAATTCAGAACTCACCAATTCTGAGATGCTGCCCTGCATCAGATGTAATCTTTCACCCAAGGACTCATCAATGTAATAAGAAAAGAAGTACTCCTATGTTTTGTAGGCAATGTTTTTATTTATACAGCTCAGGAGATGACATTTTAGGTCTCTGTCTTCTCTTTTGCTTGGGATTCTCCATGCTCTCTTCTCTGCAAAATGCTATCCAGCAAGTCATGCTCCATTCTGCATTTGCTCAGTTCCTTATACCTGATTACCTAAGGACTTTGTCTGCACTGTACTTCCTCTTTTTCTTATCAGAACAGGTTTTTTTTAATTTGACAAGATTATTCTGAGTTTTGGTCCTGTCCTCCATTACTCTTGCGGCTTCTCCCTGCCTGGAGAAGCAGGGAGAATTCACAGACGTCATCTGTGAATTTAATGCTTGCTCTCCTTTCAAGTATACAAATTATTTTAAAAAAATGCCAACCTAAACTATAACAAGACCTTGAACTTTATCTAATGTATCTTTAATTTCAACAAAGAATCATCTGCTATGTTATTTGGAGCAAGTCAGAAGCAGAACAGACTCCAATCCTCAGAACCATTTCCATGGATACGATGCAACACAGAGGTATGAGTTCGCTTCTTCCACTTCCAGAGGTATGGAAGTACTGTGTTGCCAGTATCAGCTCTTGTCTCTGGAAGGAAAGACTGGACAGTCATTCTGAATGTCCTTAGCCCTGTCCACTGTGGGAGAAACCCTGTTTCAGAGATGAGTGCACATTTACCTGGGGCAGAACATGAGAACAACCCGAAGGAATAAACATCTCCTCTCAGAGCTAAGAATACTCCAGCATTAAGAATGTCCTCTGCAAAATATCTACTTCAGCAAATAGGAATGCTTTTTCTTGGAGTCCCTAGGTAACTGATAATAACAAGAGAGAAACGACAGCCTTTTTCAGGCTCTAAGACCTGTGACATTCAACTCTAAAAATATAAACTGTAGCAGACCTCAATTGCATGAGAAGAATTTCCTTTAACATCATCAAAAGGTCTGAAATCTCTCACTTCGTGAAGAGTTTTAGAGGAATCTTTTAATAATTTTCTATGAATATGTATGAATCTTCCCAGTCTGGGCCTATAAGAAGAGTGAAGCTTGGCATTTAGGAAATACTTGAACCTAATTCACTTCATTTTTTTTGCCAGCACTCTGACTGATGACATTTCTGTGTAAAAGAAGGCTTTGCAGTTGACCTTTCTATTCCTGCCAGAGAGACCTTACAGGCAGTGGTAAATTCTGTCATTACCCATGGTGAAAAGATACTATTCGTCCCTATCTAGTCTGGACATCTTGGCAGGATCGGAAATATATTTCTAGTTAATTCAGTCCCAGTGCAAAGCTTTCCGTGACCAAAGTGGGTAAAGGGAGTGAAGAAAAGCAATTTGAACTATATTTGAAAGTTAATTTCACTCACTTATTCTATTTCCAACTGAATTTCTAACTTTTAAACCAATTATTATTATGTTCTAGACCATTAAAAAAATTCCTGTTGAAAAATGAGATTGTGGTTTATACCATCCACTTGCCAACAGTGAGGTGTCTGAAAAGATATGAAATGTATAGCCTGTGCTGATAGAACATGGACTCACAGGATTTATATGCAGCCAGGGACTACTTACAGGACTGTTTCGTGCCTGTGTGGCTAGCCATGAGAATGTTATGGGCTGGTTTTTCTTTGCAATGATGCAAGGAGGTAATGATTCCCACATTTTTATCTCAGTGACAGAAGGAAGGTAACTTAAAGGGCTGAAAGGCTGAGGATTGGGACCTCTAGTTTCTCTAAGGTGATTTAAAAAGATTCTTTAACTTCACACACTTCGTATTACTAAACTCCTTAAAGATTTATGAAGTTTATGACAATCATTTTTTTCTGTGAAATTTCCTTTCTGCTCAAGTATTTACAGGAAGAAAAAGTTTTCTTTTTCCCCCCCTGTCAAGTTAGCAAATCTTATCCTGGGAGAATTTCTGAATGAAAGGGGGAGATTAATGTTTCAGGAACATACCTTAAACTCACTTTAGAAGCATTGACTGGACTTCCTGCCATGCCTCCTATCCAGCTGGCTGGGCAGTTACTGCCCTGCCTCCCTCTGGGCTTCAGCTTTATTTTATTGGAAGGAATTGGGGAAAAAAAATTCCACAAACAAGCTTTGAGATGCTTTATATCATAAAATCCCACTTGGGATGTGATTGTTTTTGACTAAAGCAGGGAGCTTCACTTGATGGGATTAATGACATTTCCATCTGCTCAGAGGATCCTCCTTTTCTCTCCCTCTCATTGACAGGGGAAAAAAGTTCAATTGTAATTGTATTGCAGGATAATACATCCACTGGCTTTTGAATCAGTGCCCACAGCTATCGCTGCCTCAGCTGTACAGAAGCGAGCCAATTGTCCTCAGGGGTTTTACCAAGACCTATTTCTCACCAAGACAGAGAATATTTATTTTGGTCCTTAGATGCACTTTGACATTTACAGAATCACAGAATATACTGAGTTAAAAGGGACTCATCAGGATCATCAAATCCAACTCCTGGCCCTGCACAGGATCCCCCAGGAATCACACAGTCTGCCTGAAATGAACAGCTCCTTTTTTATGTCTTGCTCAAGATGTTTGGGAAAAAATGTAAAATATCTTATTTTTTTAACATTAGCTTTTCACAGAAAATCACTTCAAACTAATTTCCTTTCCTACATCTTTCAGTTTTGGAGTGTGCTTCACTGTGATAGTGATGGATCTGCATAGTAGGATCATACAACTGTTTTGCTAGGACAAAGTAAGATGTAGAAAGACAGCAAAATACAGAAATCCATCTTAAAAATAATAACTCTCACATCACTGCACAAATTACTTACATTATGTTTTTGAGATTAGTACAGTGTGCTTCAGAAAGTCAGTTATCCTTTCACCCTACTTTACAAGTTTATCTACCTTCACTGAGCTTTGTTTCCTCAAAATATTGAGGGGGTATTAAAAAGGGTTTTTTTGAGATTGAGAACTACATGATTAATATGCTGTTATTGGGCTTTTTCTTTTACAGCATAAGTAATCTTTAGTTGTACTTTTCACATGTATGTTTTGTTATTATAATTGTATCTGGCAGTAAGTTCATAGTTAGAAAAATAGCCCTATTCATAATGGTTTCTAAAATCAAACAAGTCTTAGAGGATGGTGTAATTTTAAAAAGCAGATCATTACTCAATTATCTGCCCTAACATGTGTTGTTATTTAAGGTTACTTGGTATTTAACACTATCAGTGACTTTTTATGAGGTGAAATTAAAATTCTGTGCCCTAAGGAGCTTGTGAAAGGTTTCATCAAAAGAAAAAGGTGCAAATATTCGTAAGCATACCTTGTTCCAGTCTGAGTCAGAGATAATATGTGTGACACTTTATATACTTAGAAATTTTCTATTTTATCTTCTACTGCCCAAAATCTGCTTTACCTTTTCACTTCTCTATCAAAGTCTATTATGCCGGCCTATGTCAATGACAATCTCTCCTTATGAAGGAGTAGAACCAGCAAAGCTGATCATCCACCAGGATGCCAAACACACTTGGTTCAGGGTGTGTGGGCACTGGGGTCCTCACGGAGCAGCCCACTCAGCATCTGAACCATCCTCACCATGGAGTACTCTGTGCCCTCTCCCCTCTCCTTCATCAATGGGCCTCTATACAAATATGCATGATTTCCCTAGGTGTGTTTAATCTTTGATATTTAATTCAACATATGAAACTATTAAACAAGTACAGTTGGTTTAATGAGTACAGCAGCATTTTTTCCCTATATGGATTTGAAAAGAACTGGATAAATTTTGCTTTTACTTTAAATATTTTCAATGGAAACTTATATTTTCAAAGGAACTGCAAAGCTTGCAGAAACTCTTCAACAAGGTGAGGCATTATCTTCTAAATAGGTTTTCATTTTTCATAAGGAATCCAAAATATTTGGAAGGTTGAAATTAATATTCTTTGGTTTTGCTGCAAGACTTGCAGGAAGCCTCAGGGATTTTTATTAGGAGCTCTATCACTTTAACATTTCTTCATGTAAATGAAGCTCTTGTTACATGCTAAGTAAGGTTAAATCATGCTCTGCAGAGATTGCTAAGAAGTTTGACTTAAATTTGTGCCCTCCTCTTGATTACCTGATTTTCTTAGGAATTCATCATTTCACTACTTCTCCAATTGCCATGGAACCTAAGCTTGTTTTTGCAATGAGCCAGAATTTCCAAAAAAACCCAAAAACTGTAGAAAAATAGAGCAGTTGCAGGAAGAGAAAAGGTTCTGACCAGTAGGTAGGAACAAAAATTTAATAGTGTATTCTTCAGAGTGTGTCCCACTTGCACATCATTCTTCTAATTAATCAGTGCTGTAAGGATTCCAAGAAAAAACAGACAACCTCCATATTTCTTAAAAAATGAAATATATAATATTACATTACTTTTCATTAATATGTTACTTTTCAGTGCTGTCTCATCACTGTTTTTTCCCACCATGTTGTCTAGCTTCCACCCACAGGCCAGCTAGAGGGGCCTCAGGGCTATGAAATACAGCTTGAATGACACATTAATAATTATTGGAAACTTACAGACTTCATGCTCACCTGGTTCCTTGGTGCCTGAATCACTTAAGCACATCTTTAATCCAAGCATCTCCCAGATGAAGCCCTCCACAGATTACATGCTTCCCAGAGGAGGAGTTTTGTTATTTAGCTCTTGCTAAGGACTGTTCGCCAACAGGAAAATGTATCTCTGAAAAATGTGGGTTATGTCCATATGGACAGGTTGAAAGTTTGATCATATGTTGGACAACAACATATCCAAAGTGTTAATTTTCCATAATGCAGCAGGCTCATGCCCAGTCTCTCCGAAACACCAGAAGAGGAAAGATGCAACAGTAGAGTCTTTTATGTAGAAAAATACTTAACAAGCCTGCTGAAACATCCCCTGAGAGGCTAAACAAATTTCTACTTGTAATTCTTTTATATCTCCTTTAAGATGGTATTTTCTCCCCTAAATGCAATGTTGAAATTCTACTTTTAGCATGTTTAAAAAATGAAAGTTACATTTTCAAAACTGAAAAAGAAGTCTCTGTGAATTACCAAATCTCAAGAACTATAGCTACAGATACAGGCATTACACCACTCAAAAGTTTTAAAAAATACAGTGTTTGAACTTAATAAAGCCAGCATCACCTGCAAGCCAGATTAGTAGGAGGGTATGGTCTCCTGCCAAACTTCAGGGAAAGGTCATATTTTCAGGAGTTCATAACTCAGTTGTAAAATATTAACAACTGTTTTCCAGACTTCTCTTTGGTACACAAGTTTCAGAAATCCTTCCATTTAATCAAATACAGTTCATGTTAAGGGACAAAGAAACCAACTTTGAATCTATTCACAGTGTTTTGTTTATAACACTGAAGTTTCACCATTGAGAATCAATGTAAGACATAGAATACAAGCAGTTATGTTTATTTGTACAAACTGAAGAGCATTGTTAATTATATAAGTACCTACTTTTGCATACTACTTTTCACTAGTAGATTTCATGAAGTCAGATGTCATACTCCATGTTAATTAGATGAGCACCTAATTCTGTGCAGTACTTTTTACCAGCAGTTGCCAAGAAGTCAGGTTTGAGGTCTCTGATCTACAATCAAAGAAACAAGTTGACTGACATATAAGCTGATCTACCAGACTGGGAACTGAGGTAGGAAAAACATCTGGGGATCTTTACTCTTAACTGGGCCTGCTCACCACAAAGCAAGTTACGTGTGCAATAAAAAGTACAATGCACTATCTTCACACATGAATGTGTATTACAAAGGCAGGTCTGTAACAACCTGTTCACCCTACACAGCTCCAATCATGGGTGTAGCCATGGCTTGCTCTGGCCAAGAGAGATCAGTAGCTCTACATGGCTCCAGGGAGGGTTTCATTTAACTCTCAGAGGCACCAGGAGTCTGTCATCCATGAGCTTTGGAGCATGCCATGCTGGTATGTTTTTCTAACAGTAACAGGAGATTATACTTATACTCACAGTATAATTATTATACTGTTATAGTATCCTAAGAAACAGGGTTTAGATAGAGATTCTGCAATTGTCCTAAACACCTAGATATCCAGATATTGAACCTACAAGTTTTAGTGGTACACAAATTCAGTTCCCACTCATCCCCCTGCAAAACAAAGCAGGGAACCAAGTTACCCAGTATTATCCTTCACCTGAACACCTCTAATAGCAATAGTTTTGTAAAGCTTTCTCTTACAGTATCTATTGAATATAAGCATTGTACACTTCATACGGCAATATGTCGTGTGAAATTGTCTTCTGTTGCAATTTCTGTTCCTTAGTCTGCGAAAACTATATAGAAATAATAAAGTTTCTAAAAAAATTAAATAAAAAGTAGTGGTCTGATTCCTTGCTGCAATATAAAGCTTAATCTGCAGTCTTCAGACACCTCTGCGGTCTTATTTATATCCCAGGCCAAGCATGGCTGTGACAGTACAGAAAGAACATCTGTTTATTTAGAGCAAACAATTATTAGCCATTATGAGGACAGCACTGGAACAGAGATATAATTAATTACAGTAAATTTAGCACTATGAATTGAAGGACTTGACTCCCATTAGCAAACAGGGAAGGGAAGCTCAGCAGGCAGATAACATCTTTTATAGACAGGAATCATATAAATGCCCATTTCACACTTATTTAATCTTGCAAAAACACTATTAGGGGAAAAAAAATTTGTTCCTGAAAAGCAAATTAGCTATTCTAAGGCATTCAGACACCCCCATACATAGTTTGTGTTGAAGAGAGCTCTGAGCAGTCAGGATAGCCCATGATCCCAGCCGATAAACCTGCTGGGATAGGACGGAACTCTGAGTGCCCCATGGACAGACGCAGAGCAGTGCTGCCAAGGCGCCTGCCTCACCCATTTGGAGGTATGCCAAGGTAGGGATGCACCAGCATCCATGCTCTGCACCACAACCCACATGTGGTGCACACAAGAGGCTGCCTGGAGTAAAGGATGCCAAGTGGGTCAAGGAAAAGCGTGCAGGGCCATGCAGGCAATCTGCCCAGGGTTTAAAACCTTCAATAAGGTTCTGCAGTGAAAAACAGTGTGTGATTGTTGGCATACTGCCATTCTCTGGAGGTAAGAGCAGCCACCAGAGTGGGTATGTTCTTGTGAAGATTCCTGAAAAGGAGACCACCGGATTTAGGACCAAAGTGTTATAACACCTTTCTCTTTATTTCCTAAGTATGCAGCAAGACAAAGACAAGTTATTAGGAATCCACCAGTGGATTTGAGATGGGAATGTAATAAAAAACCAGAAAAAACAGCTCACTTTCCCATATCTAAAAACCCAACCAGTTAAAATTTCACCTGTGAAAAGATCTAAGAATTAATATACTGACTGACCATGAACTGGGTCCAGCTACGTTGAAGGCTAGATGCAGAAGTTTCTACAGGACTCTCTCTGAAACACAGGCTGTATCACAGAAAGTAGAGCAAGAAATACTTCCTAAATTATTTGGAACCTCTTCTTTATCTTCACAGATAGGTATATTTCTATATATTGGCATCTAGTGCTGGAATCTTTTTCCCCTAATAAGGTACAGGTGATAAGAACAAGCACGACCATAAGGAAGGTCCCTTGCACTCGGTCTGTAACACTGTTTTCAGGGAAGAACTAAGAAATGTGTAACTACTTTGGTAGTTTTTTAGTCTTTGGGCCATGACTGAGTGATTGGTGCTGAGGATTTTGGAATAGGCAGCAGTACCCTGGTTTTGTTTAGTCACTTTTTTCATAGTTTGCAGGTAGGAAAACTTTAATTTAAAGCTTACTGATAACATACAATAAAAATAGCTATTGACTTTATTGATATTTTAGCATGCAAGGTATTTTTAGAAATTATTTGGAACCTCTTCTTTATCTTCACAGATATTTCTATGTTGCTTGTGAAAGAATATAATTTAGGTGCAAAATGTTTGAGTTAATTCCTCTCTACAAACTTTTTCTCACTTATATCTGTAACTTGATGATAAACACCATCAGTTGCAGAATTCTGTAATGTAATCTTTAGTTACTCAAAACACACCAACATGTCTCCAAATAATTGCAAGTCATTTAAGTGTCCAAGTTAGCTGCTAACCCTGTGTGAAACTGAAACTAGGGCACCAGGGATTTTGTCACATAGCCTAAGTGTTCATTAAAAATGACAGAAGGAAAAAAGACATGGAAAAAAAGTAAATTCTGAATTCTAAAATCTAAACCCAACATTTCGTTGAGACTTGAAAACCATAGTTTCATTTGTAGTTTTCTCAGGATATCAGCTAAAAGTCAGCATGAGTGTACACAAACAAATCACAGATCTGGAAATACCACTGTGTCAGATTCTCAGCTTTTAACACAGACAATGCCAGGGTGTGTATATTAAATTGCTGTGGCTTTAGAGATGACACTGTCTTCCTCATCCTTCCTCTCTAACCCCCCTTGCACAACTAGAAGGAACGCCAGCAACACCAGTTCTTGGCCTGGCAAGTGCATTGTCCAAACCAAAACACCTAAAAAGTAATGTTAATGATTAGAGGGAAACCACTGTCCCATGGCAGCAATCACAGAACTGTCTGTCATGTTTTTCTATCATCAAAGGGCTAAACAGTGATCAGTGTATGACTCTACAACTGTTTTCATGGATATTTTATAATTCAGACATCATGTCTCCCAGAACTTATCATATGTAAATAACAAGATGCATTCAAAAGCCTGTTTCTTTATAAAGCATTTAAAATGTAGGGCACTCCTGTGCCCAAGAGCTGTGTTCAAATAATTCCAGGTCAAGTAAAATATGTAGCAAAATCAAACTGGGTATACACAATCACCTATAGTTTCTTTAAGTAAGCTCCCCTTGATAGCACCTCTAGCATACATCCTCTAAATGTCCAGTTTTCATGCTATTGCTGCAGGAGATCTTCATTAATGCACTTTATTGAAGTCTTTTAGACTTCAATTTAGACAATATGGATTTGCCTTTACCACTGCTGGTGAATCTCAACAATTTTGTCAAGCACCAGTTACAGATTTTCCAGTTACTGTCACCTTGCCACTACATCTCATTCTGCTTGTTTTCATGGACCCATGTTGAGTTTAAATCTCTAATTCATTGGAAAAGCTCTTCCTGCCTTCAGGAACTCTAAACTAAATGGTTCAAATATTCAGGCAGCTAACACCAAACAAGTCTTGAGATAATGATAAATAGATGTGAACCCAAGGGGACAGGAAAGAGGCAGGGGCCACAGTGGGCTGAAGAAAGAGCTTCTGGTTTAGGCAGTCTGCAGCTTTTCGTGCATGTGAAGAATTGCAGCTGCTGATATTGTCAATATGCCAGAAAAAGGAGCAACTGCAAGAGAGGAAGGAAGGGAGGACTTTTTAGGACCTCCTGACTTGACCCCACACTTCTGTAGTGTAAATTTTTCCTCCCTGTCCCCTGCCATTCTCTACCCATAAAAATTTGATTACTGTGATTTCATGCAGGTGAGGCGAATTTCACTTTTAAGGCTTGAAAGTTGTTTCATTTTCAGACCCTGAGGGTTTACAGTAAGAGAGTGGGAAATGAGCTGTGAGAGATCATGGGTGTGATTTTACGTGTGGGGTTTTTGGCCACTCAGTTTCAGGAGCTGGCATTTTAATACTGCTGAAAGAACTCCACACTGAGGATTGCAAGCTATCAGGCGAATGTCATAAAATGAAATACCATCTCTGCAGGATGTGGTTTGTCTGTGTTAAATTTCACATCTGCCAGTCATAATAGCATCCTTGTAAACCTAAAAAATTCCATGTTAAGGTTATTCTGTATTTAAATAAAAACATTAATTAAAAACCTATTTTAAAGCCTGTCATTTCTTGATTCACATCTTACAGAATAAGCTATGACTTTTCAGCATATAGAGTGACTATAAAAGAGAAACTGTAATTTCCTATTCCTATGTAGTTAAATTTTTTTTCTGTGTCCTTATTGCTTGTCTAATATATTTCACTCATATAATTATTACATGTCCAAGGGAATGTGCTGTTTCCATAACTAAGCTCTTTATTAGATATTTCTCTTGAGAAAAAATCTCAGAACTTTCCATTCTATTTTTCCCTACAATGCACAACTGCAGAGATTGTACATTTAGTGGGACATATTCATGTTGCAGATTTCAGTTTTTTCTTCAAAAATCAGTGATTCTTTCTATTACTTAAAAATTTTTAATATTTTGTAGGCAGCTTTACAGGTGATTTAGACAGGTCTGTAAAAAGAACCATAGCCCTTCATGACAGCATTATGACCTGTGGGAAGCTGGGGAACAAGACCATGGGCTACTGGGAGCACAAGGCTTCTCGGAGAGACCTTGCTCCTGCCTGGGCTAAAGCACTGCCAAGTTTGTGAAAGGTTCTTTGACATAAGAAGCCTAGGGGCTGTATGAGAGGAGCTTGGGTTTGGTACCTACAGTAGGAGCCAAAGATAGACCAAGAGAGATGGATGTGTGTAGGATATGGATTCTGACTGTGGAATTGGCTGGGTGCTCTGATATAGACTTCAGTTTTCCTTCCTGTAAAAAAACATTCTCTGTAACAGGAAGAAGAGGGCTGGTAGGACACCCATCCACAGCTCACACTGGTAAAAGACTTACAAGTCTTGGTGCAGGAATGTTTTCAAATCTGAGTGTTCATATGTTATCTATGGACGGTAGAACCCTGCTCTTTCTTCCAAATTATTAATTTTCTCTTGTATCAACTAATTCTAGTCTTTGAAAATATATGGTGGAGTCTTTCATCCTAAGCCCTCCTTCCTGCAGCTCACAAGGAATGGCCATTGCTCTCTGGCTTACTAATTCCTTATCTAAAGGGAATCTGTCCTGCAAGTGCTGCTAGATAAAAACACACTATCTATCACACTTAATAAAAAATAAAAGACAGGGACATCAGACAGCAAACATAAACACTCCCACAGACCTCCTGCCACCATAAAATATTACATGGGGTTGGAGCAAGAGTGGCATTCTGTCCCTGATAATGCTCCCAGTTGGCTTACCAGCACCTATAGTTTCCCAGGGTGTTTGCAGAACAATCCCAGCTTTAGTTTCAGTTCAATAACTTACTTTATTTGTAACCTGCTGTTAGGAAGTTGCAGATGTGGTCAAGTCTCACTCACTGAGCAGAAAATTGTGTCAGGTATATCAGAACAGCCATCATTGAGCTCACTTTAAGCATTGTGGCTTTTCATAGAATAGTCCCAAAAGAAAAAGTCTAACAGCCATCAACTCATCTTTCCTTTCTGAAATGTCTCTCACAAATCACTGCAAAAGGTCTAGGGAACAAAAATCTTTCTTAGACAAATACGCCCAAAGAGAGAAAATAAAAATAAGCTATCAACAACATTTAACATAAAATCCAATACTCTTCTACCTTCAAACCTGTAATTCTGTGATATCATGTGGGAAACTACCAAAATTTCCACCTTTTCTCCTAGAGGTGCTATGTAATAACACAGTTTTCAGTGGGGGCCACATTTTTCTCACTTTATGAGATTTTAGTAGCATTCTTATCACTCTCCCATTCACAAGAATCTTTTTTTAAGAATGCTAATAATTGGTCTCTTAGAAAGTCAAGTCTATAGAAGAAAATCTGAATGGAAAGTGCAAAAAGAGAGTTTTCATAACTGGGAAAGCCTTTTCTGAGAAATAGCTCTGAGTCTAAATGGGAAAGGCTCAGGCAATAAGTAGAAGAGTGAGTTTGCATGTACTAAGTCCTTTAAAAGGTACAGCTAGATGTGGTGCCAAAGAAATGTCTATTATTTTCTACTAGGCATGGAAAAATCAATGATGAAGAATGCAAAAGAGAATGATATAGAAAGAACATGCCAGTGGCAACCTGGGGCCCCAGCAGAATACTCCTATTGCAGTCAGGGATTCAGAGGCACACAGCAGCAAAACAACATTAACTCAGATGTTTCTGTTAAGTTTCTTCTGCTTTTTGACACCATCATTGCAATAGCCTTTTTACTCCCTTATGGACAAAAAAATCCAACAGAATGTGAGAGCAACAGGTGAACTGAAAACATTTCTACACTTGAGTGATATGTGGCTTATGCTAAGACCCAACCAAAAAGGTAGTTCTCACATATAACGTAACATTGGGCTTTTAGGTGCATAAATCTATGGATACACAACACAAAATTCATTGCAAAATTGACATAACATGAACAAGCTGCTCCTAATAGAATGCTATTTCCTTTTTTCCGTTATTTCTCTATTAAAGCGCATGGCTGCTCTGAGAATCTGTACTGCTAAAATGAGTTGCAGGGTACATGACACTCACTGCTGTATTATTGCACCTTTTTCCAGCACTAACAAAAGAACTAGAATAAAAGTCTGAAAAGAATTTTGTTTCATTATAAACTCAGAAACTTAGAAGCTTGATTATTTCTTCACTCATTGAACTCCATTGCAAAAATAGGGCAGCGTACTTTGGATAGAGTGAAATGCACTGGCAGCACATCATCCAAGAGAGTGTTTGCTGCACCAGAACACCCTGAGCTGAGAGGTGAAAGCTACACTAGGAAAAGCTTTTAGGGAAAGGGAAGTATTTTATAGAAGTCATGGAAGTTACAATCAGCAATCAGGATCCAAATCATAAAGGAGCTATCTTCTCTGTAAAACCTCCTGTAATTAAAATCGCCTAAGTTCAAAAGGGAAAAACAATGTATTACTACATTCTTAGTGAAAGCCAGGATATTGTAGTGCCATTACCTGAAAAAAGTAGGCTGAAATTTTGAAAGTCTCTGATGATAAATATAAAAGTTAGCTTGAAGGGAGCCAAGACCAGACTTTCTTGCTGATAATAAAGTTAAACAATGTATTTGTTTAACACACTTATTTCATTAAGTGTGGCCTGGAAGGTTTTCTATTTGAATCTCTTGAGTCACATAAAAACACACTATAAGTTAAAAATCAGAATAATTAAAGTAATGGCTATATTTATAAATGCTGCTACTTCTTTCGCCAGCTAATTTGGAGTGTTCTGCAGCAAAATAAACCGATGTTGAAAATATTAACACACTAATATGAAAACAGCCTCAACATTTAAACAAGGACCATTTAAGAAAAACACAAAAAATAAAATAAGGAATCGGAAGGAGGGAAAAAGTGGATAGAGGCAAAAATTATAAATCATGGATGAAATGTGACATAACTGAACCTCCTCTGGTGCAGAATGCAAGGACAGCCAGCAATGCCCCTTAAGATTCTGTCTTCTGATAAGGTGTAGGAGAGGGGTAAAGCCCTGGCATGAATACAAACACCCTCCAGTGCTACAACTCATAAAAAGCACCACGGACATGTCCTAGGGGTGTTCCCACTCTGCCTCTGCAAAAAAAGAAGGAAATGAGTAAAGATGAATATTTTCTCCCTTGCAAAGTAATCATTGGCACACTGCTCTCCAGGAATGTGTTGTTCCAAAGCTCATGGGGAAGCAAACTTCACAGGACAAAGAAGTTCCATCTATGCCCTATCTCCAAAGGGAAGAGACACCTCAAGAGGGGTGTCTCTGCCTGGAGGGGACTGTCCGTGCCTTGGCCCTCTCTGTCCCTTTCCTTGCCTTAACCAATAAGCTGCAAAGCTGGAACAAGGATAGTCTGATCCAGAAAATGTCTGTTAAGAATTCAGGACTACAAGGGATTTAGAGCAGGTGGCAACAGATCATAGTACCCTGGGCACATCTGTTGTGAAGGAAATCTTCACAACTCCTAAGGCTGCTGAGGCCCCTAAGACCAGGTGAGCTACCAACCTGTTCAGCATTGTAAACAACTAAGAAAACCTCCTCTGATGGAGAGAGCTCCCAGCATCATGGGTCTGTCACCAGCCATGACGGTGCACAGGAGCCACTAACCACTCTAAACCACTCCACAAACTGCTTGACATTTCCAGCTTCAGATGTTGGACTTAAGAACAGAAAAAAACCACCTCAAATCCAAAATAAACATGTACTTTTCCCCCTTACAAAAGTCATTGCTTTTTCCTCCTTAACTTTAAGGCTTCAAAATTAACCACAAAAATTTCCTGTCTAAGAATAAATAAGCCCTAAGCAATTTCATGACACTAAACACCCTCAGCATCATTCATTCACCTTTCTTTAAAAGAGAAACAACCCTTATATGTCTCCTCAGTAGTTCTGTGAGGCCTGAGGCTCCCACCTCACAAAATACTTAAGTAATAGCCTAACTTTAAGCACTTAAACTCAAGCAGGGCCCAGAGCAGTAACACAAAAATGAGAGTGCAGAGCGTAATGTAACACTTTGTACAACAGATAAAAACAATGTATTGTTTGGGTACAAATTCTGGCAAAGAATAAATTTTCCTTTTTAAAGGGAAGACCAATATTTTGAAATTAAATTCAATCCAAATATGAGCTTGGTTCTGTGTTCTGATACACAAACAAAACTCTAATGAAGTGAATAAATGTCATTAATGTGAGTGTAACACTGACATTAAAGACTGTGTGAAGAAATTTAACTGCCTCAGAAGAGAAATTGAGGAAATGCTTTCTGGTTTTGCTGCTCAGTGTGAGCATTGACTAATGATAAAGTTATTCTCATCATTGGTAACAGCTAAGCACAATAGAGTGTTGAAAAGCATGTCTGAATTATGGATAGAAAAACTTGATCGGTGGTATTTTTAAGAAGCCATTCAAACTTTCATTAGGAGGAATGCTGGGTACCGAGTGTACTGAGGCCTGTATGGAGTGCAGACTTTCTGGCTTCAGAAATTTAACACTTCTTAAAGAGTTAGCAACACTTTTCAATGGCAAGTACCTGAACGAAACCTTGGGTAGCCTGGGCATACTCAGACTAGCATGCAGTGTCAGACATCACTGTACTTGTAAAAAGTCTTGCTAGTCTGGGCACACAAATTAGGTTTCCTTCCATTTATACAATGTCTAAAATATACACTATTAAAATTTAACATAGTAAATTATCAATAAGGAGAGTTATGGAAACATTTGGTGCTCCATATTCTTGACTGCCTTCATGACAGGTCTGCTTTCTAAGTCTTAATCCATCTTCCTGTCTTAGGAAGATCTATTTAATCTTTCTACCCCTAGAACAACTGTGGTAACCACATCTGAAGTAGTTGAAGCGAATTGTCGCACAATCTGCCTGTGCTTTGGCCATGCTTTAGTCCTGGGGGAATACAGTATGGGGCTGCACATCCTCCTCTCAGCTAACATGCCTTCTTCTTCTGTACCTGGTTCATGCCACACCAGAAAAAACACTCTCAGCTGTAGAGCTCCTGGTCCAGAGAGGTACATGACCTTGAGTTGTTTCATTTTAAGTAGTCTTTGCTGAAGAACAGTTAGGGAAGAAATGATAGGTGACTCCAAGATACTGGCCTTTTTATAGTTTGGCACAGGGACGTGGACGGGAGTCCCTGCACACAGAGATTCTAAAATCATGGGGCCAAATGTGGCTGTATTGGCACTAAGGAAGTTACATCTGGGATGAATTTGGCCCTTAGTTTGAGAAAATGAAAACCTTATGAAAATCTATTGCTGAGTTAATGACAATGCTGAGCAGTAAGCAATTTTCCAGTAGGATCCAATACACATGATAATGAATTGTTTTCCTTCTTTATTGGCAGCCAGCCCTGTTTAATTGGGTTGCTAGAAGGTGGGAAGTGTCCAGAAATCCTCTTTGCTAAGCCTATTTGCTGTTTGCCCCTTGAACACAGTGTCTTTTAGGGCTGACTGTATGTGCACCTGTGATACACCAGCACAGCAGCTTCTCCTGATAGGTCTGCTTTGCTCAGCAGCATCCAGACACAACCTCCACTGTTTCCAATGGGCTGGGCTTGGTGAAGAAAGCAAAACTGATGTCCTGCCAGAATGCTGGAATGGGACATCTCCCTAATTCACTAATTATTAACTTGAATGAGATACAGCTGGAGATCAACTCTCAGGAGAGATGGGGGAAAGTCTGTAAGAATAAAGTCCCACTGAAACATGGCCTCTGCCAGAGATAGTAAAGCTTGGAAGAAAACCTCACCTCAGCAAGTAGAATAGGTAAAGAAAACCTGTTCCCTGTGCAGCTATTTTACCCTGCGCTCTTGAGAGCAATACCAAATATACAACTGGCTTTCCAGAAGGCCTGCATGGGGCACAGGAATGTTCACTGTGAATTTATCTTCCTGTCCCAAATTCTCAGTTCTGGTTGGAAGGGGATGTGTTGCCATCTCAGCAGATTTTGCCACTGAAATAAGTTTTGCTCTGTCTGCAAGATACCAGGATTCATTCTGTTGCTGTAAAAAATACTGGAGAAGAATAAATACTTATTTTAAATATAATGCTCCCAATATTCACAAAAATTTAATTTTTAAAAAAATCCATAGAAGAAAGGTTTTCTAACAACCTTTGGTTTTCAACCTCTTCCCTACCACTGAAAACAGTGGCCTCTGTCTAGCATATAAATTTTCCTGCAGCTTCACAGAAACTTCAGCTGGAACATCAAAACCCCATAGTATGTGCTGTTCCTTCACTCTAACCATGATCTCATTATTATGATATAAATTAATGTATCTTTCACAGTAGTCATTATACCTATAAAGAACTCAATGGCTGTAGTAGCTCTAAAGACCTCAAACAACTAAATGAATTATAAACCATTCTGGCTTTCCTTAATCAGCGTGAACCTTTCCAGGTGTTCTTTAGCCAAATCACTTAAGCAGTGTCCAGGTTTATATACAAACAATGTTCCATTTGCTAGTTTATAGCTTCCTGTCCTTTACCCTCTTTAAAATGTGAGATTCAAATCTGCTACTTCTTAATGTCCAGGAATCTCTTGACTCTTGTGATCTAGAAAATGCCAGTGAAAGGATTGCAGATGTGCCTTTCCTAAAAACTTACATTATCTGGATTTTAGGGTCTGTTTGATTTTAGTGCATCTAGAGGTTTTTGTAGCTGATACTGCTGTTAACTCTAACGCATGGGAGACTCTCACCCTCCCTTTCCTTTCTACAGACAGCTACAAATGAGCTGCTCAACAAATGTTCTGTTTGCTATCATCCAATATCTATTCCTCACTATCATTTTTCATTGACCCAATGATTATCCTTTGTCTGGTGTGTGTATATATATATAAGATCATATAACATTTATCACACTAACCACATACAAATTCCAGAACTGGACAGTTGTAAGACATTATTTTATGTGGAACCAAAGTCACTTATCTGAATGATTTGCAGATGTGATCTCAGAGCTGCCTCCAAGTGCAGAGGGAGGAATGTTTACTGTGACCAGGAGCCTCCCACTCACGCTGGAGTGGGACCACTGTTCGCAGTGTCCGAGTCAGCCTCGGCCCCAGCTCCTAAGCAGTAAGGATTGAGAATGCAAAAAGTGATTAGTAAGCCTACTGCCACTTAAAGTATCATTTATGTTACTTAACAATTCACTCCCTAAAATTGTGTCGATTTTTTAAAACTGTCTTGAGGTATAGCAGATATATTTAGTATGCATCATAGGAACTAATTTAAAAGCCATGACCAACAAGAAAAAAAATTCTACTCACTGTGACATCCTTCTTTGTAGTAGGCAGCCCAAAAAAACATTCCCTGTAGCAGAAACAAAATTCATTTTAGTTTCCAGGTAGGAATAATCACCAAAAGCCACCTTAATTTATTTAAATAAATGCAATTAATGTATTGATTACTTTACCTTCAGCTATGGATGTTTGTTTGTGCAGTAATAAAGTGACTGGCAGTAAGAAATGGACCGATTGATGTGTCTGTGCAGCACCCAGCAGACACTAAGCAAATCACAGGGAAAATGTGATTCTCCTGAAAAGACGGATATTTAGAAGGAGAATTTAGCCATTAAATGTTCAGTAGGTCTATGGTGGGATGTCATTTCATCTTTTCACTTTCCCCATTTTGTTCTGCATGGTTCCCTTTGAGCTCCCCTATACTGAGTTTGGATAATGATTAGAGTTACCGTCTGATAAAGCAATGTGGTTTATAGATTAAGAGAAAGTTTATTTTATAGAGATTAAAACATATTAGAGCCAACAGATTTTAAAATAAGTTATCCTGCAGTCTCATTATTTGATTTTCTGCAGTACATCAAATTTTATATTCCTGGAGTAAACCACGGCTTTTTCATAGCAAAACAGAGGCAAAACTGGTCATTGCCTATCAGAGAAATGTATTTTCCACCAGCAACACACACCAGTAACTTTGCTCAAAGGTGTCTGTTTCTCCCTGCCAACAATCACGCTGTTTTCAACATCTCAGTGACCCCCAGATTATCTATAACGACAAACACAAACTCTGCTTTGCAGCTAATATTTAAGCACGAACATCTGACGTGGACTCCCTAGTCCGCGCTAGTTGCGGGGCAGGGACCGCACACTATTGTTTTCATTGCCGAAAGCCGCTGGGGCGCTCACCGCCCCGCAGGGAGCCGGGCGGACCCCGGGCCGTGGGCGCGGCCCGCTCCCCTCACGCGAGGGCGGCCGCGGGGGGGCGCTGCGCCACAGGCCACGGGCCGGCCCCGAGCGCTGAGGGCGGGCGGCGGCCGCGGGCCCGGGCCCGGGCCGGGGGCGGGACGGGTGCCCGAGGGCAGCGCGGCGCCCTGCGGTCCCCCGCCGCCCGACGGACGCAGCCGTGTGCCCGCGGAGCTCCCCCGGTGCGGTGCAGGCTCTCGCCTCCTCGAGAGGGCATCTCTGCCCGGCCACTCCCGGGGTGGGCACAGCCCGAGCCCGGTGACAAAATTCTGCAGGCAGCACCCTGCAGGGAACCAAGGACAGCTCTTGGCCTCAGGGCAGGCGCCTGTTTTGTTAGTTCTGGTTTAAAGATAAAATCAAATTCTTTGGTGTCACTGAGTCCATTTAAAAATATTTTTAAACTTATTCTAGAATGTTCATAGAATCATAAAGTTGCTAAGGTTGGAAGAGACGTTTCAGATCATCAAGTCCGAGTGTCAACTTGGCACTACCACTGGAACCCCTAAACAGCTAAACCACAGCACCCAATGCCAGATCCAGCCACCCCTTAAACACTTCCAGGCATGGTGATTCCACTCCCTTACTAGAAGGGGGGGTCAGTTGTTAAGGCATTCAAATGGACTTTAAAGATCTTCTGGTCCCAATCTCCCCGCTATGGGCAGGGACACCTCTCACCAGACCAGGTTGCTCAAGGTCTTATCCAGCCTGGTTTTGAACACTGTGAGGGATGGGACACTCACAACCTCAGTGGGAAACATGTTCCAGTATCTTACCACCCTCACAGTAAAGAATATCTAAAAGAATATCCTAATATGTAACCTAAATTTTCCCTCTTTCAGTTTTCTACCCATTGCTCCTTGTCCTATCACTATAGTTCCTGATTAAAAGTCCCTCTCCAGCTTCCCTGTAGGGCCCCTGCATATGCTGGAAGGCTGCTATGTGGTCTCCACTCATTCTTCTCTTTTCCAGACTGAACAGCTCCAACTTTCTCAGCCTGTCTTCTTTTCAACTTCATGGTCTTCATCTGGACTTGTTCCAACTTGTTTCATGTCCTTCTTACGTTGGGGACACAATTCTCTGGCTTTTTTTTCCATGTTCATTTTTACATCTCGCTCCAACCTCTTTGCATTTTTTATTTCTATTCTCAAAACAAACAGAAAAAGTGCTTTCTTCTGCTATGTTTGCAGCCTCAGGATACCATTCCAAATATTTTCATTTACTTTTTTTCTTTAATCTGCATATTTATCTGTGTCTTATTCAGAGTGAAAAAAAATACTTGAATATTATGTCAGTTCCTCTCAATTATTCTGCTTGACTGTGATTACACAGCACTATCCGAAACACCCTTGAGACAGTGAAGTGGTTCAGAAGTGCTGTTTACAGCCCCTGACAGAGGCCCTGTTCCTCTTCCAGCTCTGTCTCCAATGCTGATTAAAGCAAGCACAGTATAAAATCAAAGTTGGGGTCATTTGTGCTTCCATCCTGGTCAAACTATACTTGGTCCAGAATTAGAGAATTATGACTTTCTGAAGATTATATTCACCTCTGAGCGTCAGTTGAGAGACCCAGCAGTCCTGGGCAGCTGGCTACAGCTGCCAGCCTGATTTGTGCCAAAGATGATGTATTCTATTTTAAACATAGTATTTAAATTAAAGAATTAATCTTTTTTCCGCCCCTGAGACTTCATAAAATATCATAAACAGGTAGAAGTTAGACCACATATTCCTTGATATTTCTAATCTTTAGGCAGTTCTACAGTCTTTACTTTCAGCTGTCCCAAGAAAGCACTGACTGGCAAATTCTGCCTAAAGCTGTCCCAGCCTTAGTGGAAGACAGTGTCACCTGAAGGGGAGAACTGCAAACTTTCTGTATCTGAGAATTATTTTGTGGGGAAAAAAAAAAGTTGTTAATATTATCTACTTGCCATGAATTACATGGTCAAGTGATGACATACTAAATTAGAGAAAACATTTAGAAATATCAAGATCTGGTGGTTCAATTATTATTTTTTCTCTCTTTCACAACAGTCATAGTATCAAACAGAATCATAAGAGACCTTCCTTGAAAGAAATCTGAATTTCTTACAGCCATGGAAAATTTTCTTTCCTGCTTACATTTTGCATTGTAACACCAAGTTATATTTGCTCTCTTTTTGTGGGAACACTGTACAGGTGGCTGGAGAGCAAGTAGGACTAAACCTTGAGAGGCAAGCTGAGAGCAGATGAGTCAAAAGTATTGCGTAGAAGAGACAAAATTTTTATTTAAAAATATTATGTCCTTTGTTTTTCTAAGTTAATATTGGGCATATGATTAACCCAGCAATATGTGATGCTCATTTATATTATGACCTTGCAAAGAAGTTGTATCAATTTCCTGTGTATGAATGGAATCAGGGGACCTTGCAGTGAACAGTAAGGGACTGTGACACAGACCAAGTGCTGAGAGGCAGTGTACACTAGGTTTGTCACAGTACCACACCACTGCGATGGCAGAACTTCCACACAGGAGCTGGCTCCTCTCCTGGCAGCTCAGAGCTCAGGCAGAATGAACATGTGTCTGCCTGCACCCATATGCTCAAAGTCTCTCAGATTTCCCCAAAGGTAAGAAAATGCATTATCATGCAGAGCATACAGATTGCTCTATAAGTCCTGGTTCACATTTGTGCAAATGTTACTGATTTCCATATATTTCTGATTCATCTTTAAAACAACAAATTTTCAGAGTTAACTAGCTGAAGCTCTGCTCCTAAAATACTGTCCTCCTGCTGATTTTCTAGAATTCATGACCAGTTTCCTTCTCCAGTAGAGTGTGGGGAACTGATACTTCTTGATTTGAAGAGGTTATTTAGGAACTGAGTAACAATTCTACGATGAAATGGAGCCATTTATGTCTTTCCTGCTGGGTGCTTGGCAGTGAGCATGGGTCATGCCATCTTGTGCAATGCACAACTGTGTATTAATATACACACAAACAATCTGAGCTGGAATTCCAGTTCCCCACACTCCCTCTAAGAAACATAAATGAATCCCAACAGAAAAGCATTTTGCCCTCCTGACTATACCAATAACCATACCACATCCTCCAGAATGTTCTTTCAATAGTGTGTTTATGGGTAAGTTTTCCCACTAAAAATCACTGCAGGAACATTCTCTGTTCATCAAAACATGAAACCAAGTGGGTCCTGCTTCTTGAAAAGCGTGAAGGCATTGTTGTGAATATTGCTCTAGTATTTACAGGGGAAAGGAAAAAATAGCAGCCTTTTAGAGAGATTTGACTCAAATCCCCATGTGCAGCAGTGTTGCCTCCAGCCTAAAGCCAATGTAGTTTTTGATCCTAAGCCTTGCAATCTGAAGTTATCCTGTGGTTCTGCAGTTGTGTTTATTTTGGAAGATATACAACAAATAACAAGGGGAAGGATATACGAGATAACACAGAGAGCTATAGGGAAAGGGGTTGCAGCTCCAAGGAGGGGGGAACTATTTGCATGTGGCCTCTGAAAACAAAAAAAAAAAAGTCTGTAGATAATATTTGCTTTTTCTATGCTCCCTTGGGCAAACAAAAATAAAGGGCAGAGGGAAATGATGTTTTTTCTAAATTATAGCCCTGGGTTACTAAGGATCAGATAGTGTTTTAATCAGTTGATCTACTGAGGAGGAGAGCAAAAAATTTTAGCCTCAAACTGTGGAAAAGTTGTAGAGCAGACAGGAAATCCACACACTGTAAATGAGAATCTGCTGTGAGCTGGGTGAAAGGCTGAAGTTCTGTTCTGGGGGGAAAAAATACCCACCATCTGATTTTGCTTTCAACTCAGTTGGAATGAAAAGTTAGAATTCATACTCCCCCATATACTAAGTATTCCCCAAAGTTGAGTTTTGGGAATACAGAAGTGGCCTTATCAGAACATTTAATTTGGGTGAAGTCATAGCATTTTGTCTTGATAAAGTCAACAGACATTTTTTCAGCTTTTGATCTGGAAGCCTGTTCTCTGAAGGATGTATTGCTCCCTCAAAAATCTCATGGATAGTTTTTTCAAGCAAGCTGGGGCAGAAGTTAATTGAAATATGACTCTCCAATGACGGCCAGCTTCACAGTGATCCAAAAGCCACTAAAGCATTTTAGTAAAAGGCAGTGTGTGACAGAGTGACAGCAGCTTGAAAATCCTTAGTGCTGACAAGGATGCGACATTTTATAGATTTATGCACATATATATATTTGTGCTACACTATAATGAAATCTATTGGAAAACTGCTATATTTTTCAGTAACATTTTAAATGAGTGCAACTAAGCATATAAGGTAAAAGAAAAAGCTTGTTAGTACCTGAGCAGTTAATTGTGACTGGTAGTTTGTTTTTAGTGGTAACTAGCATTTGTTCTCCTGAGGTCAGCTTTTCTAGAAGATGCCAGGATAGCCTTGCTTAGAAGCCAACAACCAGGAGTGGAAAAAATAAGGATGGAAGAATTACAAGTAGATTAAATGTTCATCAGAGGGAACTGGGAAAGAAAGAGCAAGAGAAAATGTTATTGTCCTCAAGGGAATTATAAAGGCAGCAAGCTAAGGAATCTGCAAGCAAGGAAGAGCAGGATATCAGGATTCTGACTAAGAACCAGTGAAAACACATTATCTTGGCCCAAAAGGTCCACCACTGCTGATTTTCTTGAAAATGAAATCAAATGCAGATCCAAATATTCACTAATAATTAAAGAGATTATTAAAAAAATTGTGTAACTAAATGCAAGAAAAATTTCACAGGTAAGCAGGTAAAGAAGAGGGGATTATTGGCCACAGCTGATAGAAGCAAAGGGCACAGAAAAAGCAAGAAAGAAGAGTGATGAAAACAGTGATTAAATGTAATTGAGCTCTTCATGGAAACAGATTAATTTCGGGTTCTAAAGGAGAAAGACATGAAATATTTACTCTATTATCTGGTCTGATACTGAGAAGGAAGGCAGTTATTTTAAAGGAGATTCGTATGGCTGATAGGGAGGAAGGAAGTAAGGACAAGTTTAAATTAAGATGTGGGAAACCAGGGAAGAACAAAACAACAAACACCGTCAAGGAGATGGACTGGGTGACCTTGCAGGTGTTCTCTATCACATGCTTCCTCTTTATGAAGAGAGCATGGTCTTGGTAACAGATATTTAGAATGCCACATTAATAGCAACCTTCATCAGACTTGTCCTGCTTCTCTGCAATTTCTTTGGAATAATAAAGATACTAAAATGCAGCTCAAAGTTTCAGCAAATCAACTTGTTAAAATACTGTCAATAAGCAGAGGCGCAGCTTTTCTTCTCTTACTGTCTAAGTATAGTGGTATCTGAGTTGAGAATTATTTTGGTGTTTTTTCCAGCTGCTTTGTACTCTGCTGAGAATAACCAGGATAATTGGGCAGTCACTTTGCACAAAAGCCATCCTGTCTGTTGAGGGGCTTGCATCCAGTTTGTATTTGTGGGTCACACTCCAGTAGTTTGCTACAACCTTACACTGGGAGATACCTCAGCCCACCATTTTCTCGAATCCTAGAACAGTTTGGTTGGAAGGAATCTTAAAGATCATTTAGTTCTAACTGCCCTGCCATGGACAGGGACACCTGCTAGATCAAGTTGCTTAAAGCCCTATCCAACATAGCCTTGAACACCTCCAGGGATGGGGCATCCACATCCACTTCTCTGGGCAACCAGTTCCAGTGTCTCACCACCCTCACAGTAAAGAATTTCCTTATATATATAAACAAAATCTACGCTCTTTCAGTTTAAAGCCAATACTGCCTCGACCTATCACTGCACTCCTTGATTTAGAGTCAGTCCTATCGTTCCTCAGGGCCCCCTTTGAGTACTGGAAGGTCACTATAAAGTCTCCCTGGAGCTTGGCTAAAAACCCCAACTCTCTCAGTCTGTCTTCACAACAGAGGTCCTCCAGCACCCTGATCATATTTGTGGTCCTTCTCTGGACCCGTTCCAGCAAATCCATGTCTTTCCTATGCTGGGGGACCCAGAGCAGAGTAGAGGGGAAGAATCAGCCTTTTCAACCTGCTGGGCATGCTTCTATTGATGCAGCTCAGGGCATGATTGGCTTTCTAGTCTTCCTGAGTATATTGCCAGCTCCTATTCTGTTTTTCATCCACAGATACCCCTAAGATCTCCTGTGCAGGGCTGCTATCAATGCAGTCCTTGCCTAGCCTGTGTCCGTGTTTGCCCTGACCTGACCTTGTTGATCTTCATGAGGCTCACATAGGCCCAAATCTAAAGCCTGTCAAGGTCTGCCTGGATGTCATCCCTTCCAGTCAGATTATCAACTTCATCACCAGTCAGCTTGGTGTCATCCACAAATCACTGTGGGTGCACTCAATATCACTGTTCATATCCCCAGTGAAAATGTTAAATAATATTGGTCCCATATGGCCCCCTAAGGGACAGCACTGCACTCATTGCTGGTCTCCATCAAGACATAAAGCAACTATTTGAGTGCAACTCTCTGATTGTGACCATTCAGCCAATTCCTTATCCATGGAGTGGTCCACCCATCGATTCCATGTCTCTCCATTTTAGAGACAAGGATGTTGTATGGGACAGTGTCAAATACTTTGCAGTAATCCAGGTAGATTTGAACTGGGCTGTTCTTGAAGTCCCGACATTGTGGGGAAAAGAGAATGAGAAAACATCAGTCTTTGCATCCAAACCTGTGAAAGTGTTGAAGAGAATTGCTGAGGGAATAGCCAGACAATCAGAGGAATACTATGCACTGTTGAAGACAAAGGGTACTAAGATGGTAATCCAGTGGGGCCCCCCATTGTCTGCATTTGGATGAGTTGGATACCGATGTCTTGGATTTGATTCTTGCAAAGAAGTAACTGATTACTGTCTGGTGCTGTACAGATGTATGTGGGAATCCAGCTGAAAGCTAGTAATGCTGGCTCTAGGCAGCCTGATCTGGTGCTCCTCACCCCCAGCCTTTTCTCTCTGAGAACACACATATTGGAAAAAGCACTGCATTGGAGTTAAACCTCCTGTCACCAATCACAGAATTACAGGTTATAATACATGTCTGGGAGCCTTCTAAGTCATTAATTTCAGGCACATGCAAGGTAGTTGCTTTCTGAGTTCTTTTCAGCTAACAAGAGTGACTACCACTGTGGAGATGATAATAAGCTACTTTCTAGTAGTTCATCCACTGGTCGCTTCCTTCCTAAGCACTTCTTTTTTTCCCCTTCTTGCCTGTATTCCTCTTTATTTGCAGTCATGCCCTGACTGTTAAAAAAGACAGCTACATTATGGCACAACAGGCATGACTGCTGGAAAACATCTTCTCTAGAGCTGCACTTCACCTCCTCTTTTCCTTCTTTGTTGGGCAACCCTCTCACTTATGCTTAATCCCCAGCCCCCGCACAAGAAGCATTTTAGAATCCCCCTTCAGGTTGGGTATATGGCCAGAAGGACCCTTAGGCAACTATTTCTGTCTTTTATTTTCATGCAAAGAACAAGGTGTTTCAGTACAATGGGAAATAGTCTTATTAAAATTCATGTCCAGTTCTGCCTGAGTGGATTTATCAACAGTAAAGCAAATGCACATCCTCTTATATTTGCATTAGCACCAGCAAGAGCACGGGGTGATTTCATTTCACTGGACATGTTCGCCCTCTGTTTAGAGGGGGGATCCACAGTAACAAATCGATAGGTTGGCTTAGAGGCTTTCAATAGCCCCCATAGCCCAATGAAGGGGCAGCTCCCAGGCTATCTGAAATTAACTCAGATATAGAAGAATGCAAACAAAACCATGCACTTTTAGGACTATGTACTCTGACAGCCATGCTCTTTGTGATGTAAGGTCATGCCAGCACTGAGATGTCCTGCCCAGGGAAAGCAAATGGAGGACATCAGTTGACATCAGCATTGTAGAGTTTTTTTAATGATTGGAACATCTGATTACTGAAACCTTCCAGTGCAATTTTCTCTAGCTTTGCTATCATCATCATTATCATCACCATCACATAAATGAGTATATGCATGTCTTTTAATGAAGGAAATACAGTAAGTAGTTGACCACTGAAGGACAGCACATCTGTAGAGCCAGTTTCCTGAAGGATCCCACCCTCTATTTTGGTTTAAACAACAGACCTTAATGATCTGGAAGCTGTTTTTTCAGAATCCATTGGAAGTAGAGGAGGTTCTGTACTAACGAACTCCAGACAAGAACTCCAGGAAATGTTTACTAGTCTTGAGCAAACTGACCTTTCATTAATATTAGTGGCTTCTTTGTGGTGCATCAGCTTGCTGCTCAGTGTTTGTAAACTTCTCAGTTGGTTCCCCCAGGGTTTCTGAAAAGTGTGGAGCCACCACAGCTCCCCAGTGGTGCAGCTGACACCCAGCTCCTCCAGTCTGTCCCTTGCTTGGACAAATCTCAGTAGCAAACTAATCTGAAACACCAGGATCCACTACCAGACAATTTGTGAGCAAGGTGGAGGTGCAGACTAATCAGACTATTTGTTGCAGATAATTTGTCCAGCTTTAGCTTTATAAACAGTATGTAATCTTCCTTCTACCACTGTGTGAGGGTGTGGGAGACAGTGTGTACAAACACAGTGGAAAAGCCCCTGATACATATTGCCTTGTAATCGACAATATCCTAGAGAGGGAAAGGATAAACATTAGCAAACAATTCTGACTTCCCCCTAACCTTTGCAATGAAATCATCCTATAATTTATGATTTAAAATTTTAAAATGACTTTTTATTGGATGAAAAAGCTCATGTGTGCATAAAAGTTCATCAATTAAGAACATGTATATACTACTAAAGACTAGGAAGACCAGGCTCCTTTTTAAATTTTTCCCCCATAAAAAAAAAAAAAAACCAAAAAAAACCCCAACAAACAAACAAACAAACAAAAAAAAACCCCAAAAAAAACCCAAAAAGATCCAGAGAGAGAATCATGAAGAATGTCTTGTGTATGAGTTGGAATCCAGACAAAAGTAGAAAAAACCTTACGCTTTTTGTGTTTTATGGCATTCTACTATCTTTTTAAAGTTATGTTTTTTTATGTCAGCACTCAGCAGATTTTAGGTGAGATAAACTGTCCATTCTTTTCTTTTTGCCTCCTTTTTTCCACCATAGCATCTGGGATCTTAAAATGTAAAAAACCGTTTGTGATTTATCAACCCTAATTGTGGTTTCAGAGAGATCATTAGCACACTCAGACATAAAGCAGATGTTCCACTGATGACATGTCAGCAGAAGGGAGTGTGTTTCTTTTTACCTCCTCCTTCTTTCTTATTCCTTATCAAATCTCATTCCCCTCAACACATTTGTCATTTACAGGGGTGAGATGTTTGTTGGTGGCAGTGGAGGGGCAGGATCAGCTCTTGCAGCACATGCACTGTGAAGCCACCTGTGTCCTCTGCCGTGTCTGGCCGTGGCACACCAGCACACAGGTACTGTGGGTCAGGACGGTTGGTAGCACACAAGGATTAGTAGCCCTGCCATGGATATGCAGGTGAGTGGCTGTGTTTATGTGTCACACCTGAGAAAACCACCCCACCACAGTTACCTAAGAAAAACATCTCAGCTGCTGTCCTGGCTTCATGTCCCAGCAATTGAGGCCCTTTCCATGAGGCTGTTCATTCACCAGCTGCCTGGGTGGAAAAGGCTCGTAACAATTTAGCTTCTGAAGCACATTTATTTAAAGAAAGTATTATTTATGAAGATTTTCCTTTAAAAATAGATGTCCTCTGGTCTGAGGGAAAGCAATAAATGCTCTAAATTATGTTCTCAATCAAGAATTAATCTGGATGACTGGACAAGGGAGTAAATAAAGGAAGACACAAGAGCTTCAATTTATAAAGAAATATTTTTCCCCCAGCTGCCTGGCAGTCTGTGTTGGGAAGCAT
The DNA here is from genome assembly GCF_031753505.1 of Anomalospiza imberbis. Taxonomy (NCBI): domain Eukaryota; kingdom Metazoa; phylum Chordata; class Aves; order Passeriformes; family Viduidae; genus Anomalospiza; species Anomalospiza imberbis. Next base: position 131,162,470 of record NC_089681.1, read on the forward strand.
AGAACATAGGGCACATCTGAGTCTGAAAAAGCAAAGAAAATAATTGTGATTCTATCTAGAATTTAAAAACATTTTCTCTAAGAAAAATCTCCAAGGAACAGAAAAGACAAGAAAGATCCCAGATAGCCATCTTGATAAGAAACATTTCCCAAAGAAAAACCAATGGAAATCCTGCCAAATCAGGATTCTTGGTGCATGGTTATATATCAAACCCTTCCCTTTTTCACCTTAAAACTATGCTGCGTGCAAGATTTATTTTATTCTTGTCATAGTAAATAAATCCATGTCTGCTCACCATATTAGGAGTGAACACCAAACTTTAAGTGCATTTGCACCCATTTTAAGTTTCAGTATATCTGCACACATAATTGTAACAACACATTTACAACAGAAATGTCACACAGAGGCATCGTATCTCCCACTACATTTTGTTTCTAATATGAAGAAGCCAGAAATGGGCTAAGGTAGAATGCTTATCATCTTCCAGCTTCCAATCTCCCTTTTCAGTTAAGAAAGTTGTGGGAAACTTTGAGAAGAGCTGAAGAGCTCACGGTTGCTGTTCTCCCATGCCACAGCCAAGATATCCACAGATACAATCACCCTCCCATCACTCTTTGTATGGAAAGAAGGGAGGTTTTGGTAGCAGCTCTGACTTTGTGATGGCAGTGGGATGGTCTTCAGTGCTCCTGAGTCTTTCACAGATGAGCATTACCATTAAAATCAGAAACCCTTCAACCTGGAGTAAGTCCTGTAGTTTTGTGAGTAACCCTGTGTTCTGTATGGCTAATGTTCTTGTCTACCTTTATCTTAAAAAATGAGATTATAAATGTATTTGATGAAAGCTGCAGCGCTGATAGAAGACTAAGTTCTTTAAAACATTCAATTTTTTGGGGTTCTTTGACTGCAAAGTAATGTCAGTGTGAATCAGAATCAGTGTGGCTCACTTTGAGTGGATTACCAACCAAACCGACAAGAAGTGGCAAAGTTTAACTTGGAAATAGGAGAACATTGGCAATGGAGTCTCATCACTGAGCAGGTGTTTCTAAAGATATCCAGTTCTGCTCCCATATTATCTAATGCTTTAGATCAATAAGGCCATAAACCCCACAAACATTCCTGTAATATTGAGATACAATAAGTATTGATATTGATATAACAATGATAGAAAACTCCCTGTTCAAAGGCCTAGTGTAGGAAGATGAAGCAACTGCTGCAACTGAGACGCAAATTTTCGAGACTGACAATGGCTAAATAGCTGGCAAATCAAAATCAAAATATCTCTCTGATGAATTTAACGTAGTGTGTAATTAATTCCTGCATAATTGGATGCTCAGGAGAGGCAAATAAGCACTCAAGCATGAAGAATGGCAAAATCCAAGGACAGTATAGTCTTTGGGTTCATCATGACAGACTGTCAGCCCAGTGCTTCCATAACTGTCATGTTGGGACCACTGGATTTGTTTCAAGAGTGCGAAAGGAAAAATCCTCCAAGGACAGATCTCTGTCCAAGTTTTTCTGAAATTTTTTTCACCGTTTTCCAACATAACTTCTCCTCTACATCCATTCTGGTGACACATATAGCTACCAGGAATAGTTGCTGCAGATGGTGCAGGAACAAGTCAAGCACACATGGGAATGTTTGAAAGGCGAGTTGCTAGATGCACTGCAGATGTTGTTTGTTTGGAAAACTGGTAGCTGTTCTCCCCACAATTATTTCAAAAAGTACACTTAACACTGATGTGAATAGCATATTCTTTTTTTAATCAATACTTTCGCTTTGCCATAATTTTATTCTATATTAGACATTTTAGAAAGGAAAGAAAAAGTGACTGCAAAGAAAAACTAGAATATCTCAGGAAAAAAAGAGGAAGATCCACAATGGGGAGAGCTAGCTTTTGTTTTCTGCTGAATGGCATTTTTAAAAACAAGTAGAATTCAGTATTTCTCACAGAACCTTGTCCTTAGTCTGGCATTCTTATGAGAAAAGCAAAACAAGAACAGTATGCATGAAACTGTACGCTGCAAATACTCTATGCCTTACAAATGGAGAAAGAAAACAACTTGTCACTGTAGATGTTACAGTCTCATAGTTTGTTTTTTTCTCTTCCCTGAATGTCATTATTCCAAAATTAGTTTGTTTATGAACAAACAAACTTATAAAACATGTAAAAATTTAGGAGATAATGACTTTACAGATTACACATTCATTTAAAATACATTTTTATGTTTTGCTTAAATAAATATTACATGTTTCAAACATGGACCTTTCTTTTCAGAAATGGGGTTGTTTTAAAGCGGTTGAGTTGAATGTCTGAATTTTCGAATCTGAAATTAAGTTCTGGTTTAAAAAAAATTTAATGACAAACTTTTGCATTTGTTTGAACAGGGAGCGGTTTTAAACTGCATACCACTCACCTGCATGGAACAAAAAAAAAAGTCAACCCCAGCCTTTGAGAACTGTAGTCTGAGGGAAATCCTAGACATGCAAGAGAAGTTGGTTAGACTCTCTGTATGTGTATTTCCCCATCACTAATTTACACCAAAGAAAAGTATTTTACTTTCCTCTCTCTTCATTCCATATGCTCCTCAAAATTCAGAGTTGAGCCTGAAGGTGGAAGATGTCACCCTCCAACATAATATCTGTCACAGGGGAATGAAGCTGTGAGGCTGTGGTGTACTTGGTGCTGCTGATCTCAGAATCACTACCCACGCAAAGAGTCTTTTCCTCTCCAAACATCCCCAATGCCAGTGACTTCAGTGGTGACTACAAGCACTTGGCTTGTCAGAAATCCATACCAAAAAGTATCAGAATTGGCCAGTTATAGAATTTGTTGCTACTACTATGGCTGTGGCTTTTGTAATTAGTTTCAGGACAGGCAGAGTTTCTGATGCTGAGTTTCTCCTGACAGTGTGCATGAAGCTGAGTGGGTAGCACCTATGTAAATCATCAACCCTGCTCTCAGCAGGGATGCTGTTGGCGTTCCTCACTGGAATGTGCACTGGGGCTCTGTTTTGTGAGCAGCAGCAGCCTGTATCTGTACTTCTCAAGTAGAGGAAAGAAATGGCTTTGTGGAAGAAACTTCCGCATTACAGACATTCCAGTTGTCCTTTGAGCCACAGCCATAACTCTCTCCAGATGTAACCCTTCACTTCTCCCTCTTTACAAGTTTATTTTCCTTGTAAGGAAGAAAAACATGGAAAAGATTTTTGGTGGGTGTAAACCAAACTGAGAAGTACTGAATGTAAAGAATGAAGAGGGCTTTATACAACACTTGGCAACAGCCAGTGAGCTGAGTCACAGATGCAAAGCCATGGAAGAGCTAAACCTCATCAGGTGCTTCTGTCTAGGTGAAATTCATCTTCTTGCCTAACATTGCATGGGAGAGGAGTATGTGTGTGCTGGTGCAAACACAAGAAGGGAAATCTTTGCCTAAATTTATGGCTTGACCTAGGAACTCTGGCCTCTTTAGCTCCTGCTACAAATTTTGGGCCAGACTGAAATCTGGAAGTTCTGTACATGTCCTGCCTGGGAGGGTTCTGCCATAGCAAACATGTATGTACAGGGCTATGGCAGACCTATAGCTCTTATGCTTCTCTGTAGAAGCAGTGAAAGCACTCAGTTGTCATGTTTTTAAAGGGTTCTCCTCATAAGAGTATGGTGATAATTCTGGATTTCAGTTTAAGTTTTGGGCATAGGCATGTACCTTTCCAGTTTTTGTATGAAGAATATGTCTTAGTTTTCAAGGCTGGAGGGTCCCTGCAGCTAAACCTATGTTCAGGCATGATAAAAGAGTAAAACACCTTTAGTTCCCCCACCTGAGAACTCTATCTCACACTGTGACTAAGGGCAGGGGTAAAGGGACCACAGTCATGTGTGCTATTTTGACCTTATGGTGAATAACAGCATTGTGGTAAAAGCTGAAGTGCTGATTGAGCTGTGATGCCTTTTACCAGAAATCCCCAAACTCTGCTCTCCTCCCAGAGGAGCTGTGGATGGACTTGCCAAGCATGTTCACAGCCGTGCTGCTCTCCAGAGAACCAGCTGAGCAGAGAGAGGAGTTGCAAGAACAAAGTTTAGACTCCAGGAGAACTTTGGTGTTGTTTTGGACTTTAGTCTACTGGATTGAGAAATCATAGCAGCAGTCTCAAAATAGTCATTGTATTGACTCTGCTGTATTGTTGTTCTGTCTGGCCACACCGTTGAATGAAAAAATGTGAGCTTATTTTCCCTGAAAAGATATAAAGGACATCTTGTCAAGGGACCTTGGAGCAGATATTCAGCTTTTCCTGAGGTTGCAGGTAGGATGGTGAGCCTATCATATTTGTACCTTTAAAAACAAGCCCTATTGAAAAATTTTAAATTTAAAAACAGATCAAGTAATTTCTGATGTCAGCAACCCTGGGCATCTCCTAGATACTGCCAAATGTGGCCTCATACCATTAACTTTTTCTTCCCCCAGAAGCCCTCCTGAGGCTGTCAGTTTGCAGAGTGGGCCTGATGCCCAGAGCTGCAGCCTTGGGGCAGAGGTCAGCTATGACAATAGCATAAGAACAGAAAACACAAAAACCTTTACTCATCAGTGACACCAAAATTCATTTTTGAGAAGGCCCAGGAAATTACCTGGGAGCAAATGAAGACCTTCTGCTGAGGTGTGGTGAATGCCACTTCAGAACATCTCAGTGTGGAGCCTGCTGTCTTGAGATACAGTAGTTCTCTTCCAAGGACAGGCTGAACTACTGATTCAGTAATTCACATTTGAAAGAAAATTCTGCACACACAGATGCAATAGGCCAGGATTATTCCATATTTTATGTCAACACATAGATATCCTACAGAGCATTGTTTTTCTTTCCTTCCCCCCATTTCTATGTTTTTTGGTCTGGTTTATGTTTAGATTCTTATTGAAAACATGTGAGAGTATCACAAACATGAATTTGGCTGCCAAGACTTAGGTCCCTAAAGCCATATGTAGGTATCTAGAGTGGCTGATTTTCAGAGATCAGAGTTCAAAGTATGGTAGATTAAAGCACTGATTTAGATGCCTACATAAAAATGCAGTTGCCTGTTTTGAATGGTCCAGTTAGAAAATATTTTCACAGTATATTCAGGACATTGAACATGAAAATGATGAACCTTTGAGCATTTGACAAGTTAAATGTTTAAATGATTAGCAGAACATGGCAAGGTTGTAAACTTTCCAAGAAATTCATTTGGGATCTCAAACAACATAGCTGTAATTCCAGGCTTCTTCAAGTTCATTTATTGGCAAGGGATTACATTTGGACTGATTGTTAGGAAACCTAGGGCTGATTTAAGAGAATTTTAGGAGTCCTAGTTCAGAGTAATTTGGACCACGTACTAGCTGGGGCAGCCAGCTCACAGAGGTATCCAGCCTTAACAGTGCTGCTTCTACTGCTGCTGTCTGTAGATGCTCACATGTTATTGCACAAACTCAGAACTGTATCAGCAGGAGCACTTCACTGCTGGAGTTTTTGCAACTGGTGCAGGGTAACTCAAAGTCTGTGGGAGACCCAAGCCACTGAGCCTTTTCAGATGGTGCCACACACTGATAGGCTCAAGAAAGGATCAGAGGAGAAAGGGACACTACATGTATAACATCCTCTTGGCCACTGTACTCAGCCAAAAAAGCAGAGCAAGTGAATGCTAGAATGTGAACAACCATTTACTTCTCAGAAGAGGACCATAACTGGGTGATGGACATGTCTGGGGAGAGACTAGTGCTTTCCCACAGCGCTAGTGCCACTGGTGTAGAAAAGGACGTTGGACACCTGGGAACCGCAGGATAAGCAAGCATTAGCACTCAGACAGAAGATATCTTCTTGGGGTTCTAAATGCCCATGCTTTGAGCATTTTGTAAAACAGAAGAAGAAACCCACTCACTCCCGTGAACACAGACCACAACTTTCCAGTCCCAGGAGATTGCTTTACTCAGCTGACTGCAGCCAGACCCTTCTACTCTCTCTGTAGTCCCTCTGCATCATGGCCTGCTGTGAACCACGGCACAGCATAGCCAGAGCAGAGCATGTAACACAGGGCTGAGATGAGCTCCTGGGCATGACCTCTGCCTGCTTGTCTCCTCTACCTTGCACACCAGTGGGCTTCTGAAAAATGGCCTTGGGACAGTACATCCCAGTGGCACCCAATTCCTCAGTCCCCAGCAAGGCAAGGAAAATAGCTCAAGGTGATGCCTGCTGTTTCCTCCGTGGCACTAGGCTTGAATGTTACCAGATGGGCTCAAGGGAGCTGCTGGACAGTAAACCCACAGCTGTCACTTCCACTGGCTGTATAAGGCATTGGAGTAACTAGGAGAGATGCCCTGGGTTGCCTTGATGGGCCAGATGACTTCTATTTAGATATTACGATGTCAAATTTAGGAATCCAGAATAGGAAGTCTGCTTATGGCCCTGGCATGCTATGACCATTGCTTATTATGCTGTTCATAATCATGTCATTGTTTCTGTATGGTTCTCTTTTATTACATCCATCTGCTGCTCCATATTTTATATTTGAAGTGCAGGCCTTCTGTGCCACAGATTTGCTCTGTGCCTAGCAAATAGTAAAGGCATGCCAACACCCAAATCCTGCACTTCCCCCACAGGTCATGGTGGAAGCACAGAACAGTTGAACAAAATAGTTAAGGCAGTAGATCATGTGGAAAAATGCTCTATCCCTCCTTAGAGCACCAGCATTTGAGGTGTTTGTCAGCTGGTGCCTGCTATATAGTGTGGCAAAAAATACAGGACTTGGAGGGCATAGTAAGAGATTGACTCTATTCAGCTTTTTAAGCTGTAGACATCATTGGAGTACATGCAGAAGAAGAGACAATTTTTACAGAAGCTTTACATGCCATCTTTACATCTGTGACACAAGCTGGCCAAAACAAGGAACTGCATTGTTAACACATAGGCTCCACTGCCAGCCTCTTCCACTCATGGTGGTTTTATGGCAGCTTTGGATGCTGATATGAAGTGATCCTGTTCTGTTTGACAAAATGCCATGCCTAGGCCAAGACTGTCAAGTGTTCTAATGCTTCTGACTGCTTGGCATCAGGTAGCTCTGACTTTTTGGAGGGTACCAGGGATTCAATGCCCCAGTCACTTCATGTGTAACCACTCCTTATTTGAGTCAACACACCAGCTTGGCTGTTGCTCAGAAACACACACTTTCAATTCCTTGAAATCCTCTTCAATGATCTGATTCACAGTTGCTTGTGCATCTGTACTCCCATTCAGGGCTGTGCATCTCCTGTTACAGAAACAAAGAATGCAATAACCTGGTGTGCAGCAGAGCAAAGACAAGGCACTGCATTTCTACCTCATTACTGAATATCTCCAGAGTAACTCTAGAGAAGCTCTACATGTGACATGTAATTCCTATATAATTCTATATTCAAAAGAAAAACAAGCTTGATCCTTTTAGTGTTCATGGGTCCAAAGTTGAAAAGATAAGTACTTAATATTACTAGTTCTTCCCACCTAAATTGTTCTACACAGCAGCTTGGAAAACTATTATTTTTATGACAGTTCAATAGCTTCATATATATTGGATTGATGAGAATGGAATAAGCAGACATTTTTCCTGCAAGCTTGAGATGAATAAATAACTCAAATCACAGTATCAATTACTACTTTTTTCATCAGCTTGGTTTTACTTTATCACTTATAAATGATGGGCCAAATAATGCAAGCATAAGCAGCTATATGGTTTTATGGGTCTGTGGGGAAAGAAAGGAAGCAGTCACGTGCTTCTTCAATACACGCATTTGAACTTGCCGCAGCTGGTCCATGGAGGCTGATGTTTCTCAGCACTGACAGGGCTTTTTAAGCTTGCTTCAGCCTTAGAGAAATAGGCTGGTTTCCACCTGAGGAGTTTATTATTTGCAACGCATATCCAGCACTGTTATCTGGTGGCTCTGCTGCAGATGAGGAAGCAAGGGATGAAGCGCTTTCCCAAAATTACATGAAGTTTGTGGGCAATCCCACTGCCCAAGCTCAGCCCAGCAGCCAAGCACAAGGCCATCCCTTCCCTCCCATGTTGCCAGTGTATACTGGGAACAAGCTGAAGGGCCTGGGGTGGTGATGAGGGAGATATTCTAAAGATCCAGGGTACATATTACATGGGCAGCTTTGGGGATTGGGCCTGCCTTAGCAGCAAAGAGGAACAGGCAGAGCTCAACCAGTAAAAGGTTGTTTTGAGAGGCGGTCTGCAAGGAATGGGTAAGGACATTGTTCTGGGACATGGGGGATCAGTCCAGGAACAAAACTGGGGAAGAGATGGAGCAATATGAGCTGACCAGAGAGATTCTTTATCTTTGGGGAGGCATATGTAGGTGTGAAACAGCAGGGTATGAATCATTTTGGGATGCCATGTGTGAGAAGTACAGGTTGCTGTATCCACTCTGGCTGGCCTGAGCTCTACCCAAGCCTCCCTCAGAAGGAGGTAGGGGGTAGCCATGGCGTGAGACCTGCCTTCAGGTCCAGCTAGGGCCTCATCACATCACAGGGCCAGGAAGCAGCTGATCAAGTCCCAGGTGAGGAGACAGAGCTGGGGAGCTGCTGCCACCGTGGTGTGAGGAGGCTGAAGGGAAATAATGGCTGGAAGCACAAGGAGCTGTGAGGAAGGGCTGGGGGTAAGCAAGACACCGACTGCAGGAGTGAGTGGGGGGAGGGAGCAAAGGGGCACAGACAAAGGAAGAGAGTGCTTCAGGGAAAAGGGGCACCAAGCACAGAGCCCCTCAGTCCGATGGCAGCTGCGGAAGCACCTCTCCACACCAGGTCTGGACAATGCTGGAGCCAGTCCACATCTTTCCACCACTGCTCCTCCTCGGTGGTGCTCACACCCCATGCTGCCACTTCCCCTTCTCCTGCAGACCTGCTCAGGAGGTCCCACTGAGGGGCTGGTAGTTAAAAGTTCACCGGCTCTGAGTATACTTGCAGAAGAAAATCCACATTTTTTCTTGCATTTAATTCCCACTCTCCAGAGAAAGCATTTTTGAGATAATAAAATCCACTAACCATGATCTACATAAGATCAGTATACACTTGACACAACATAACAACTGTAGTGATGACAGTGAGGAGTCCACAACATGTTTTACGAGATTTCCTCTTAAAGACATTGCAGTGAGTCAATGGTTTCACACAGATGTTTGCTTAAAATGGCTGGGGGGCCAAGTTCAGGGTTTCTTTGTTCTGCTAAATTACAGAACAAAGACTTGGCTGGTTCCTTAGTGAAATAATCTGTAATAGATACTGCAGGACTGACTTTTTGTGTATATATGGGCATTAGAAAAGTGGGGTGGAGACTAAACACCCCTTTCCCCCAAAATCAAGTAGAATATACCCCCATCAATCACATGGGAATTACTGAAAAGCTGCAGACATGTTCATGACACAGGAGATATCATCAGCATTTTAAACAAGAAGCAGATGCAGAGGACATGGCATTGATTCTCTACCATCCAAACCGTTGAGTGTGGAGGGGCCAATGAAGGAAATAATATTAATGAAGCAGCACTCAATAGAGCAGAGCAACATGCTTCAGAAATCTTTGAGGCAAAGCAAGTATGTCAGAAGGACTGAAAACTGTAATGGTATTAGCATTTTCTCCTCTTGGGAGAGTAACTGCTTTGTTTGTCTGATCTGTTAGTGAATATCTTACACTAAACACAAATATCACTGTTAATAATGTCTAAGTGCTTCATTAGTATGATAATATATTAAATGTAGACTTAAAGAACTAGTAAACCTTGAAAATATCAAGCATTCATTACAGCCAAAATGAAATACATGTCATCTTTACTACATCAATTAATTTTTCAATTCCATTGCTGACTTCATCTGTTTGCAAAGAATTGCTTCAGTTTAACTACTTGAAACTGGATTTAAAGCTTTTTACATGTATAAAGAAGCTTCTTAGTGCATGTAGCAACACTTGATAAATAAAACCATGCCACTTAAACACCACTTTACTCCTTAGGTTTCCTGGGTAAGCCAGGCATAGACAGAAAGTTTCCACCTAAGATTTAGTTTTTACTGGTTTGAAAGAAAAGCCTTTCTATTACCTTTGGATAGCACAGTCTATACCACTGCAGTGAAATATGTCACAGTGCCTCAGCAAATACTGAAGTCACTCTGAAACAGCAGTGAAGCCAAAAGCTGGAAAAACTTCAAGTGTCATGTCTTTATCACCTCCTTCCTTCTCTCAAAGTCAATGAATACAGCCCTTCATTTAGGAATGGGCGAGATTCACAGTTAATGCAAGAAGCCTTTCACAGCTGCAGATATTTCTGCTTTTGTTATCTAATTACAAGGGAAATAGTCTTCCTAAAACTTTGCATGAGCAATTAATCAGTTGGCCATTGTGGAAAAAATATCAAATGACTGTAGTAGATCATTAATCTCATTATATTCTGGGGTCACAACTTCTCATTTCCTGCAGCTGAACCTTATTTCCAATCCATCCATTTTACTAATCATCCTTTTTGTTGCTTCTGATCTGTGATAACATCTATGTATTTAAAGATTTGATTTCTCCTCTAGAGCATCCTCCTCCTCTCTAAGTTGTTTAATGCAGTATCCTGCAGCCTCCTTAACTGCTTGATAGAAAGTCCCTTGTGTGCAGCTACCTTGTGTTTATTCTTGTACCCATGGTGCTTGAAGGGCAGGGCTTCCATGGGGTCCTGTTCTCAAGAAAAACAAATCTTTCCTAATTTTAGGCAGTGAGAAGATTTAGTCTTTGTCCTTCTCCACAAGAAGGTTTCTTCTTGGTGTACTGAGTCAAATTGTGAATGTCTCCTACCCCTAGTTTAATGGTGTCAGTTGCCCATGCTGTGCCTGTTCTCAGGGCACATAAGAGGACATGACAGACCTGGTTCTTTAAAACAAAATGTTTTGGTTTTCACATTAGCTGGCATGGGAGTATTTGTTACAACAAAGCCAGAACACTCTCCACCTGATCTATCTCCTGATGCCCCTTCCAAGCCTAAAATGGAAAAAAAATTAACCCAGTTATAAGCCTGGGTCTCACTGTTAGTTTAAATGTATTTTCTTTATCAGGTCTTACTATGGTGACCTATCTTTTCTCAGATGCTATTAAAATATTAAAGACCAACAAAAAAATCAATAAGGCTATCTGAAGAGCCAAGAACTATCATATAAATTCATAATGTAAAATTTCTACAAAGAATATGAAATCTATGGAAACTTTTTTGAAACTTTTTTCAGCTTCAGAGATTATTTTCTGGTGCTGCAGGTCTGTGATAAATGGGCAGAGTGCTTTAGCAGGGAAAATGTTAACCTTCATGACCAGGAGAACATCACAAGAGAGATGGTGTTTGTGCTTTTGCCACACACGTGGTTTGGTTGCTATACATTTGTCTTGTGCAAGTTTAAAACATGCCCTTCTCTCCCCAACTTTGCTATAAGAATTGCTTGGTGTTTGGCTTTTGCAGCAATGAAAAACGGGACACACCCTGGCCCTCCTTGACAGGAGAAATGGAGAATCTAAGGGTGATGTTTTGTTAATATGACTCTGAATAAACTTGGGTAAACTCCTGAAAAGTAAGCTAGCCCCTGTAATGCACTGACCATTTCACGCAGGACTCTGAATTCTGCTCTGCTGCTGTTATCCTGAGTGGCTTCTGGAAAAGTAATACTGTCTGATATAGTCCAGTTTTGGAAAGAGTTCCTGAAGTCTGCTTTACAAACCCTCACTGGAACAAAGAACAATATACAACCAAATGAAATGTAGTGCACTGGTGAAGTAGAATAACATGCTGAAAACAAACAAAACCATGTGAAAAGCAAGTTGAACAATTACTTCCATTCTTTTCTAAAAGTCACTGTGTACAGTAGGGTAGCATCTTGAATAGCTAAGTGCCTCTCCAATACAACACACAGGCAAAACAAGAACGGTCCTTCAATATTAAAAGCATTCCTGCTGTGTCACATCATGGTGCCTGCACGAGCTGAATTCAAGACTTTTTATTTTTAAGAAGCACTGCCATTATGCTACATTTTAATATGGATCTTTGCCAACAATCATAAATAAAACACTCACTCATAAACAGTTCCTAAAGGCAGTGTGTCAGATGGTATTTCATTAAAAAAGGCTTGCTGCAGTGGAGTACCATAGGCCATGGCTGGTTGAGGCTTTCTTTCCCCTGCGTATTTCTAGGTGTTTTGTTGGTTCCCAAAAGGCTTTTTAGTTAATATAAGCTATGCCTACCAGAAGATCCTTCATGCTAACGGATGGAAAGTTCACAGCTAAAACAGAGAAAATCAGTGTTGTTTTCAAGATCTGTCTAATGTGGGAAACCTATAAAAGCTGTGAGAAACAGGAAAAACTCAAAATGAGTTACAGAATGGTGACAAGAAAAAAATTAACCTGTGCTTAAACTAAAATAGTATTTGCTAAATATCTTTAAATATTAAATACATAAGGGAAAACATATTCAAATATACTCATCCCTGGTATGCAAATTCTGAAATTTTCATGAAACAGAAAATATGATACAGTCTGCTGCATGGATAAAATAATTGGACAGCCTTTCTCAAATTCAGAAAGAAGCACGTGAAATAAAAGATGAATGTCTCTCTGTTTACTAGACTGCTGTCTGGTCATAGCAATAAAGAGTTTTAATAGACTAATTTTTTTAAGTAATCTTCTGTTTTTCCTGCTCTCTGGACTCCTCCCATGTTCTCTGCAATTAGCAGCTCACCACAAACATTGGGAAGAATAAGGCTGAATTACTTTTACAGAAAGCTGCATTTAGTAACTCATTACAAAGCTGACATCACTGAAACAAAAGGTCAGTCATGTAGGGATGTGGCAGAGGTTATCATGTAGCACAGTACTAATACACTGGGGGGAAAGATTATGTCAACTGCCTGCTAGTGTCCACATCCAGCATGCAATAACCCAGGGAATAAACACTCTTGGCAAGCACTGAAACCCAGAAATCTTCACAAAGCTGTTTGCAATTTGCAGCCAAAACTATCCACAAATGCTGGGAATAGACTACAGGCCTTGACAACACACAACTCCAGACATTTCCAGGGGGGAAGTTTAATCTACAAGGATGTAGAAATATAAAACAAAGTATTGCTCAAAGTAACTGTTTGTCAGATCATGTGCCTCTAATTTGGTTTCCAGTGACATTACACAGCTGCAGCCAATGGATTGCAGCCAGGCCCAACAGTCACTGAAGTTCTTTTTTTGTTTAAATTTAGTATCTGAACATGTTTTGCCCATCATTAAAATGGAGAGTAATTTCTCAAAAGTGAACTGTAGAAGTTACAACTGCAAAGAACTTATTAGGTCACCTAGTCCCATCCTCAGAGCAATGTAGGATTGAAAACACATTGCAAGAAATACTGAACAGCATAGTGTTTGTTTTACTTTTTTTCCCCATTCCTTTTTTCCTTTATTGTAATCATTATCATTATATTCAAAAGTTAAAAAAACAACCACAAATGCCAGTGTAAACATGCTTCAGGTATATAAGTAATATAAAGTATTGCACATACAGAAGTCCTATGTTCAGTATCTCCTTATGGTGCTATTTCATCAGAGTTGTGCAGATGATGTGATTACAATGAGCTGCTGATATTATTTCTGAAGCTGCTACACACAACAATGAAATATTTACAAAAGCTGGAAGCTCACTTTTTTTCTTGATGGAAGGATGATTTTGCCTGGAATGTATGGGATACAGAGGTGTGCAAATACAGGACAGGTTTGCTTTGTGATGGTATTTATCAGCTGATGTCTCAAATCTGCAAGGGACCAGCTCAAAACCATCTGGGGAAAGGAGTCTGTTAATGGTTTTCTGGGGGACTGGAAGTCGTCAGGCCTCCTCATCCCTAGGAAACAGAGGTGCTTGCTTGTGTGAAGCACACGAAGGCTTCACACAATGTGCATTCAGAGGCACACGTCTCCTTCTCTCTGTAACTCTCGTGGGCACACTGCATCTGACAACCTAAAGACTCCATAAAGGTCTTCTTGCAAATTTGTCTTAGATATGAAGCCGTAACACAGCTCCTGCTTGGATTTGCCAGGTCAGTCTGCATACAAGTAATGATAAATCTGTAAAATCTCGTGTCAGACTGGCAGAACTGACTATGTCTCATAACTACTCCTATCTTGAAGTATTAGAAAGCAGAATGCCAGTTTAAAAGGAGCCAAAAAGTGGCAGAATGGATGAGGCCATTTATCAGTTGAGAAGCTGAGATGGATTGGAAAGGAAAAGAACTCAGGAGAAGGCAAGTGGTGTGTATGTTTCATAAAATGAATAATCCCTCATGAAGTTTCCACAATATTGCTAATTTCACACTCACAGACAGCACTGAAAGACTCAAGCTTTCACATAAAAATTTGCAGAGATCAGGGCTTAGAGGCCCTGCTGAGATAAAGACCATTTGCTGATAGAAGGGAATGAAGAATGAAACATCCCTTCTTTGGAATCCTAAACCCAGAAAAAAAAATTACTAAGTGTATATTTTTACTCTTTACCTCAAAATCTCTTTCTTTCTTTATGTTCATGCTTGGCTGGCTGGCATCCTATTTTTCTGCATAAATACAAATCCTATCACCCTTTTCTGCAAGACTTAAAAAATCATTTTATTAAGTCCTAAACTTTGTCAAAAGCATTACTTTTAAGATGTTGCCAGCTTGTAGATTGAAAAATGAAAAAGGCAAAGATTTCTTTAGGTGAAAAATTATGGCAGTAGCTGTTCCATTTTAAGATGGGGTTTCAACAAAGTAACAGGGCAAAGGCCACGAAATTTTGCCCCAGCCCCAAACCCACCAAGCCTTTTCAGTATCACCAGTGTGGCTGTGATAATTTAAAACAGTGTTTCAGAAATGTCTGTATCCTGTGTCAGTGTACAGCTGCCAGCCATCACCAAAACAAGGACAGGGTAACTCATCCCTGCTCTATACTGTGCATGGATTTAGTTATCTGGGTGTGATACTGCCAGCTCTGGGCTGAAAGAGATACAACATGTACTTGCTTATCATATGTCTCATCTTGTAAAGTGTTCCATAAATCTGCTTTGCAAAACACCTCGTAGCCAAGGAGGTTTTGTTCTGGGGTACAATGTGTTTACTCTTCTATTTACATGCAAAGTAAGTACGTGATTTCTATTATTTTTTCCTTCTCTCAAAATCTATGCTGATGATTATATCAAATACTTATTCCAAAAAGGTGGAAAAATAAATAATTGTGCCCCATCTATAAAGTTATTTATAGACCACCTTTGTGTTTCAGAAGTACTTTCACAGTACTGATATATTGCCTGTCTCCCTGAGCCATAATTTCATAGAAGTTCTTAGGGAGGTTTCAAAGGTACTCTGCATAATACAGTAGCATTCAGAAGGTTTGTCCTGCTTCATCTTCTAGACAATACAGCAATGAAGGCATTCTCTCCTTGAGAGATTTGGGCTTGTTCTGGAAGCATCTCAGTATACCACACGTGCTCAGAAGCATCTGCTGAAACGTAGACTGACTGGAATATGGGATAAACATTTTGTTAAGTGGAAAATATGTTTATAAGGCAGTGATAAGTTACTTTCTTTGGCAAGGATGGCCATCATGTGGCATGTTCTCAGAACATTGCATAGATCAGATTGACACCATGTCTCTTGCAGGTACAAAGGAAGACTGGTTGGAAAGAATCTTTCATTTAATCCTCATCATGTTTCTAGTCTCTCAGGCAGGGTTCTGACTTGAACTGTCACTCTCTTCCTTTATGCATCAGTAGTCTTGTTATTTGTCAGCTGTTGCCTGTCAGCCATGTCATCTTGAGGAGGTCTAGCTCTGTCAAAGAAGCCACACTGCAGAAAAAATCAACAGAAACAAAGATGTCATGGTAAGACAACCACAGGAAGACTCAGCTGCAGTTTGATTGTTCACTTAGGCAACCTGAAACATTGAGCACAATGTATGGCAGGCTGAGAGACTGTGAATACATTTTATTCCTATCCAGATCATTCCCTATGAAAGTTTTAGAAGCAAGGCATTGAGTTCCAAAGCACAGCTTTAAAAATCCAAATTATATGAAAGGCGTCTTTGCAGGAGATATAAAGTTGGCTTGCATGCTGGTATGGACTGATGCTAATGAGAAATCTGCTCCTCTGAGTTCAGCAATGTGCACATTCAGAAAAGAGGTTTAGACTGACAAGCAGTAATCATAAAAGAAGTGTAATATGTTTTGGGAAATGTCCACAGGACAGTGCTGTGACCTAATCTAAAGATCGCTAAAGATGAGCTTCTTCCCACCTTACTTAAACTGCCTAAAATTCACTCTTTTAGTTGAAAGGTTGAAAGTTCAAAAGTGGTTAAAGGAAGGTACCACCAAAAGGTAATTTCTCTCCTCCTTGCATGTTTAGACATAACTTTTTGCTGCTGCTACCTGACCAGGTGAAGTTGGGAAGTTAGCATAGGCTGTACACCTAACCATAACCTTTAGGCAACTAAAGACAGATGAACCATATCCTAATGCAAGGAATTATTTCAAATCTTATTTTTAATGTGAATCTTATTTTTAATGGACAAAAGCTACACTGGCTCCCTGTAATACACCAGTTTCCAGTAATTTGTCTTAAAACTTTTGAAGGGAGTGTAACAACCAACACAAAACCAGAAAACTTTAAAAAATAAAATATATGATATATTAATATAAAAGGAAATCTTCTAAAAATTAATTCTCAGAACTGGGAGTGTTGTTCCATGGTGACAAAACCTGGAAATTCTTGAATTATTCAGAGAAAACAAAGTTAGAGTAACTTCTTTTTGAACCTAAACATCCTGAAACAGAGGAATTGGGATTGAATTTGGGGTTGAAACAGAGGTCTTGGGAAATGGAGCCAAACTCTGTATGCCCATTTGTGACCAGGATTCAATAATAAAGGAAGACTTTGAAAACAAATTCCCTGCATAAAGATCAATGACATTAGCATGTCAGAAATGCTAAAACAAAAAAGACACATGTACTGTTGCCTTTGCTCCAAACTGTTAAAGATCACAAAATTCTAGCCTCTCTTTTTATCTGTTAGAATCTTTCAGTATTTTTGGGGCTTTTTTTAGGCAAGAGTAACAGGAATAATAGAACATACCTTCCATAAAGCTAGGGTCAGCAGAGCTAGTACTAGTAGTCCAAGAAGTATGGCTAGTATTATAACCCATAAAGGGATCTCAAAGGAGACATTTGGGGTGGACCAAATGACAGATGTTCTGATCTGCAATGAAAGGAATACATTTAATGAACACAAATGAAGCAAGTAAAGCAAGTCTGCCAGTAGAATACAGAGGTTAGAAGCATTGATTTCAACAGCATTTTGCAGATCAGAAATACACATTGACTGAAATTTTCTCATGTTGACTTGATTTATTGTAATTTCCTTTCCACTCGTTCATGATAATTACTAGAAATGGAATTCACACATATATAAAAGTGTTATTATATCAGACATATAAATAATTTTACCATAATACAGAGTGGCAAAAAAAATCCCCTTCTATGCAGATGCTCCATGAATATTCAAAGCGCAAAGTTCTGCTCACATGCTGGTACAGCTTAGGCCACTGAACTGCACTGAATTCCTCCCAAACAATGGTTGACTTTGGCTCAAACTCTTAATTCAAACCACAGTAGATACCAGCAACATTTATTTTAATTTCTGCTGACATACCAGTATACATTTTTTCCGATGTTTTACATTTCAGCTAAGCAGTCCAAAAATGAAACTCAAGCAGCGTGTACTGTCCTTGTGATAAAGCCTAACACACAGTGTGATGTTATCTTCTTTAAAAGAAGCCAAGCATACAGACTACTACCTACACAGGAAGAAGCGTGAAACACGCTCTCTCATTGTCTGAGGCTCTACAAAGCAGCAGAGGTTTACATCAGTTATCAGAGGTTTTAACTGACTTGGCAAACTTCTCTCTTTAGACCTTCATGTGGACAAAGAGTAGTAATAACCCTTTTGTATTTCTCCTTCTGGGGACATCAACACTCTCCTCCATACTCTCCATACGTCATACAAAATTTATTGTATGCTCTCAGGCTCTGCTTGGAAGGCTTCTCATCAGTCTCACTGAATATTTGCTTAGTCCCTGCTACTACCAAGTGGGAAGGAATGAGTTTGGGCTTCTTTAGCTCTTCTGACACAAATATATCCCTTCAGTCTTAGTTTATTTGATCTAACTTTTCCCTTTGTTGTTAGCCTAGGAAGTGATTTCTCTCTCGGTTTTCTCTTAGACCTCTCTCGTCTACTCCTAGTCTCCCTTAGGACAAGGATGTGACAGATGGAAGTTATTTGCTTTATGACATGATGAAATCAGTTTACAAAGAAACTGAAGACACAGACTCTCAAATGATATTCCTCTTCTGTACTCAAGGTACAGCCAGGAAGGAAATCTACTCTTTTTAATAAGTTTCTTGGCTATGGTCCAGTCCCTAAGCTGCACTCAATGTAAATTTTCTTTCTATATTTTTTTTCCTCTATTACCTTAGTGATTGATGCACTAGAAATTTAACAAAATACTAATTTCTAATTTGTTCGTTGAAGGAACAGCACCTAACTTTTAAGAATGGGCACAACTCTGTAGTTCAGCTCAAAACTGTTTCCATTCCTGTGCCTCTCATTTCTCTCCTTGAAGATGGCAAATTTAATAATTTAATCCTTTCTGCACCATCCACTCCTTTCTTCTCTCACTTTTTCTTGTGATCAGCATTCTTTCATAGACTTTTCCTTCTGAAAGCACCAGTAGATCTGTCCTCCAGCTACAGTCAGGCTTAACTGGAAGACACTTTTGCATAGTAATTTTCACTTACTTCATCTGTGCAGCCAGCTGCTCCCTACTCTGACACAGCTCTTACAGAGATGGCAGTCTGGTGAGCTCTACTAATGCACGTATTTTTTATAGTATCCCTCTCCAGGAAAAAAAAATGTAGGGACAAACTTTCTATGTAGGAAACCACTTGCTTTCTACCAAAGCTTACACTGAGGGTTACACAGAAAATTCCAAGACACTGCCCAGTCCTGGTGTTTGCACTTTAACATTGGCTCTGAAGATGAAGTACTTGCGGTGCTGGCCATACCATCGTTGATCTAACAAACACAGAAAATATACATCTTTGGAGCAGCTTTAAATAGTCATAAGTCTACAATACTTCAAAATAATAACATCTGAAAAGAATAAGTATGAGAGCAAATTAAAGCAAGAAAGAATTACTTTAAGGAAAACAGCATTGATAAAACAACCCATGAAATGTCACAATTATGTCCCAACAGATGGTCTGATCAAGTGATCAACCATGCCTTTGCCAGCAAAGGAAGACCATTCCTTTGCCAGCCTCCGCTTTGGGTTGCTTCTTTAACCACTGCAAAATTTCATAGGCTCTCTGCATCATTAGATTCAGCTAGAGCAGACCTCATTTAGTAAGGATAAAATGTTCTTCAATGGCTCTGCTTGTGTCTCAGAGTGGCATTAAAATGCAAGGGCAGAGAAAATGAGAGAAGGGTCATTCTGAACTGTCTGCAGAGATTCTTCCCAAGAAAAGCCAATTAAGGAAAAAGATGAATTCAAGTAAAAGGTTAACTGACTAGGGAAAACAGAAAGGATGCAGTTACAAGGGGTTGCCTGAAGCCTGTAGAAAACAATGGGCTCAGCTATCCTAGGAAGAACGCATCTCCATTCTACTGCTAGAAAATCATGAACGCTGCCCTGAAGCAAGCCTGATCACATACAGCACAAGAGTTGGGAAGTGCTGATGAAAATTCATGGGCCCCAAGACAGCAAGAATGGACTGATTCAAAAAACCCCAACTCATTCACAATGTGCACTTCCTCTGTTGGCAAACTCTGAGGTACTACACACATGAAGTTACAAATTTTAATTATTGTTTGGAAAGGACCTGACACTGTCAACGTACAGATTGCATATCTTAATCATCTAAGATTTGAGCTTCACTATGGTTTCTATTCATAACACTATCATTTGCCTGAGCATGTTGGTATGAATCTGGAGCACTAATGTGACAGACTACTTACCAAAACCATTTAAAAAATATCTGTAAAACAGAAGAAAAAATAAAAGGCAAGCAGTGCTTTCTGTTGTCTCAAGTTTTATGAAATGACTGACTCCATTTTACAGCAAGACCAAACTACAGGGAAGAACCCTTTACATGCAAAGACTTTATTTTGCTATTTCTGCTACTGATAGCTTCAGCCAAATTCCTAGGTAGCATAACATGACTGAGATAAATACAAGAGGAAATGGAATCCAACATTGCTGCTTTAGAGCAGATTGTAGAACGTCAGTAAAACAGAACAAAAATATTCTGACAAGCTGCTGGCTAGGTATGGACGGCTTGATAGATGGACAGTCATCCTGGGTCTGGCCAGGAAACGGTTAATTTTTGGAGCAGCCTGAAGGGGGCATGGCCAGGATGTGGAGGTTACTCTGTAACAGCTCGCATCACTACCCCAGGCTGCAAAAGGGAGTCTCTTCCCAAGTTCCTCCCAGTTGAGCAAGCCTGGCAGAGGGAGTTTTGGGTATTGTCTACTGTTACAGAGCTTCCCCATCAGTCTTTCCTTTCTTGTACCCTCTGTCATTAGTATTGTTGCTGTTACTGTTAATTTTCTTATCTTGTTGCTGTTTCCTATAAATCGTTCTTATCTCAACTTGTGATCTTCACATTTTGTACCTTCAATTCTTATTTCCATCCTGTTGCAGGGTGAGAGGGAGGGGAAAGCAGGGAAGCATGCGAGTGGTACATGGTTTAGAAAGTCACAGTGGGAGAACTAAACTGGGGAGTACCATTCCTAAACCATGACAACAGTCTACTGAAATTTTACATCCTGAATATGGAAATTACCTGAGTGGGCAAGTACTTCTTGAAGTAGGAAGAAATTTTCGTTTACAAATTTCTTCAGATAGTATTTGATTGAACCACATTTGGTTCCTTGGGCACCAAGTCCAGTTTAACTCAATCTAAGGTAACTACTTCAGCACCACAGGTGCTGAGACAGGGGTGAATGAAGCTGCTGTGTGGTGTTTAGGTCTGAATAGCCCATAAGGCAGCATATGATTGCACAGGAGCAGAGCAACAACTAGACTCTTACTGTGTGCCAATTCACTGTTCAAAATTAGGTAGGGTCAATCCAGACTTTAAAGCATGTTTGAGATCCTCCTGAAATCAGTGTAAACAGACTATTTCATTAGGGATGGTAGATTTCATTAGGTTTTGACAGTAGTGCATGCAACTACAAGTACACATGTTGCCTTTCCATGCCTTCTTTTATGTGCCACTTCTAGATATTTGCTGCATTTGTGTGCTGTGTTTTCCTTCCTCTTAGGCTATGAAAACAGTAACACAAGGTAGCTCTTATTCTGATATCTACAGAGCACCTATCAGCATGGATCTAGACAAGGACATGTGGATCTTTCTGAAGATGCTAAACAACTATGAGTGGTGTAGCAGCACTCAGCCTTGCTTGTGCTGCCTGTGTTCAGAATTGTTTCTCCTTTCCTCCTTCTGTCATTCTGCTTTTACAGACTATCAAGTACAACTTGTGGTTTAATTTCAGTAGCTCAGCTGGAGCTTGACAAATGTTGAAACATAAACAAGAAACTGTAATCTTATAGAAGAGCAGGGTATCATGTTCATAATCCTTAGATTATCAGCAATGAGCAAGACAGCAGAAATTAGGTCTATCCTGTATCAAGCAGACACTGGTGCAAAGCTGGCACATTACCCTTCTCTTTTAGCCAGAGTGCAGCCAATGCTAATGAAATATTTGCCTGCTAAAATCTTGAAACCATCCTGTCGAACCCACACCCTTTTCCCATGAATTCTTCTTTGTCTTTGGTTTTAAAAGCAAGAAGATGGTTGTGCTAAGTACTTGAAATTTATTTCCTGAGCAGGGGATTATATGTAGGCATCAGTCTCACTCCTGCCTGTGTGCATTACCTGTAGGATATAATGCCCCTGGGCTGCTGCACTTTATACTCTACACAAAGCCTTGCAAGGCTACTACTGCAATTCCTTGTGAACAGTTTGATGCTGCAAGTCCTGAACACCCACAGAGTTGAGGCAGAAGCTGGAGGGGAAGACAGAAACAAAACATTCCTTCAGTTTTGTCTGCCTTGTTTCACCATTTTTACAGAGGACTGTCGCTTCACCCCATGCTGTCCACAATAGTTTTACATGTGATTTTGATTTAAAACAAGTTTGTATTTTCAGCTTGGATTTCCGTTTAGTACTGCAGGATCAGAGCCAGGGAATGTTTCCATCTAAGGTGGCCAATATGAAGTGGATTTTTTACACTTTAGATGTGTGTTAGCTTTCCCCTCTGTTCAGGACAAGACTTTATGCTGAACACTGAAAACAATGCTTGCTTCTCTGTCAGGTGGGTGAAAAGCACATCTCAAAAGATTTGAGAGGAGCCATCTGACTTCTGACACTGAGATGAAGGGTGAACATCTCACACCTTTGGTATCCAAAGATGGCCAGAGAATGCCATCTGCCTCAGGCACTGAGATGAGGGTGAAGTCGACCCAAGAGTTATGGACAAAGCCTTTGTTTGCTATTGGAAATAAAATCCACACTGGTCTTAGCACAGATGCTGTCAGTCTTAACTCCATAACCCCTCTTGTGGTTCCATGAAAGTAATTTGTTGCTTATGAAAGTGTTCTTCTGGGGAGGCTTTTAATTCGTGCCTTTTAAAAAATGTGCCATAGTTAAGCTCACTGTAAGTATATAAAAAAATTATTACAGTTTTTGCCACTGTATTTAATCCAGTTTGGATTTTGCTTCTGATTTTGGTGTCTTCAAAATAGTCTTTGATTCCTCTGCAAGGAAGCACAAAGCAGAGAGAAGCACATGAAGTAATCTGCTGCTTCACTGGCACGTCCTTGTGTATAGATGGGAGTTAGGTTTGACTGGTGAAAACTTCCAGCATCTCTGGTCAGAATTCAGTGCATCCCAATGGGATTCTCACAAAGTTATTTTTTTTTTCTCCCTGCTTCTTTAAAAGATACACCTCAAAAAATAAAAATAACTTCTCCAAAATTTATTCTGCTACTTTAAGAAACAGCAACTAAATTAATTATTATTCTAGTGCTACTGTTTTTGCTGCCCATGACGACCTTCCTTTAGTCTTTAGAAATTTTCTTTACAGAGGCTGAGAAACAGGAATTCTTTTGTACTTCTCCATGTCCCCATCCAACCATTACAGCATAATGTTCTTATATGTTCTCAAAAAATGCTTAAAATAGAATGTAAAAGTTCCCGTGCAGTCACATTTATGATTACACATTACAAATGTTTATGCAAATATATTGCATGAGGAATTTAAGCTTCTTTAAAGTACTATCACCGTGTAATAACTAAAAAAAGTTATAGGTCTTAGTCTGAAACCAATGTTACTCACTGGAGGACGCTGGTCAAACAGTTTAGATTAAAGGTATCCACAGCAAAAAAATCCTATCAAATGTTTAAGAAAAGCAACCATATTTTACTAAACTCCCAAACTGGCATAAGAATCATAAATTAAAATAAAGCAAATTTCTGCTTATTCTAACTTTGTACTTTTTGCAATAAAAAGTACTTTCATGTTGCTCATGAAATTCACCAAGTAAGACAGTATTATTTATCACAATAATACTTGTAGCAAAAAAATGAAAATTTTCTCTTGAATGAAATAGCTGTTAGCAAGGATATTCAACCAGTTGTATAATATATGGTTGCAATTCTAAGGCTATCAAAATTAATGGAAATACTATTATAGATGACAGTGGATTCTGGTTTAAGCTCCATGCTAATTTTCTGTTTGATGCATTTTCATTCTAATGTTTTACTACAAAAGATCCAGATTTTCTTACATTTACCTAATGTTTCACACACCTTTGTATCATGACCCTGTCTTCAAGATCTATGTGTCCAAGACCTATATCCTATGATTATAAAGTCCTTAGAGCTACAAATAGGACTACGTGGCTCCATAGGTTACTGATGTGTATGGTATTATTCATGCCATTAAAACTTAAAGTAAGTATCAGCCTGCCTGATTGGAATCCAGCCCTATAAGAATTAAATGAAGGACATATGCTCTATTCTTTAAAATACATTTTCTTCTTTATATAAACTTTAAAGTGCTAGCTGATTATTGGATATATACTTCTGAAAATTGATTTTAAAAATATTTAAATCTTTCTTCCACTTCTACCCTTTCATTGTCTGAAGGAAAATCATAAACCATGAAAGAAATCTTTGGAAGCTTTTAAAACACAACTAGTGATCTTTTTCAGAAGGAGCAAAAATATTAAGCTTTGCCCAACTTCAAGGAAATATTTCTTCTTGCAAGTGGAACATCAAAGAACTGGTGCATATAACACATCAAGCTGTAGAGCTGGCAAGCATCCACTGCCATGTCCAGATATGAAACGACATAAAAGCGTTATCATTTTTCAACATTTTACAGTTGCCATTACAGGCATTTTGCTGTAAATCATCTGCTGCAAATAACAAGCTTTATACTGGCTAGAGTAAGAGAATGAAATGCTTATCTGATCATTTGGTAGATCATCTGACACTTGTTGAGAACAGCAGGCTATCACCTGGGGTAAAGCACTCCAGTCCAGATGAAGGCCCCACTATCAACAGAATTCTGCACATGTGTTTCTGGTATGGAACACATGCTGCAAGAAAATAAAAAGAGCCCTGGTATATCTGTCATCTTGGTGCCTTTGAACCTTTCTGGATGAATATTGCCTTAAGCACCAATCCTCTCTAGTGAAATCATGGTTCTACTGATGATGGAGGTTAGAATCACTGTGGACACAGAACCAAGATTTTACCTTGTGTCTTCCCAGAGCAAGTATCAATCAACCATTCAATCTGTGTATGTACAAAACAAAACTTTATCCTCTAAAATATACTGAAAGTAAGCTCTAAATGTATTATTCTGTTGGTTTTCTAAGTAAGAAAGTATTCTGTCCCTACTCCTACTTCTCAACAGATTGATGATATATTTCCACCACAATTCAACTTGGCAAAGTTTGAACTGAGCTTACCTTTTAAAAGAAGGACTGTAACTGATGAATCTTTATAAAGATGAGAACATTAAGCCTTAAAATTTCAGACTGGTCTTATACTAGAATAATTTTTTGCCCTCATATTTTACTTATCTTTATCAGTAATGACAAAATAAAGTGAATTTTAACCATGGTATTAGACACCATAAGAAACAAATAACTTTTAAGTGCTCCCCAAATCCAATCCTTTGGCACCAGCAAACAAATCAAATTTATGCCTCCAAAATTAATTTTTCAAATAGTAGTCCAGAGCCATACAAATCTCGGTCTACAAATAAGGCAAGTACTTTAGCATCTGTCTGTCTATCTATCTATGTATCTATCTATCTATTTATCACTTCTGTAAGGATTACCAAGTAAATTTGTATCTTTACACTTGATGTTGTGTGAGGTGGCAATCCTAGAAAGGCATACAGACCTTCCTGAAAATCAGAGTATCAAAGAAGCTTAATACAGATAGAGAGAAGTTGCTGTAGACAATACACAAGCTTGTGTGAGAGAGCTGCTGACTGGGAGAAGAGTGAGCTCTCTAAACCTGACAGAAACATGATTCTGGATTTTGCAAAAAATTTCCTCCAGATTTTTTTTACCCCAAACAAAGTAAGTAGATACTTGCTTTCATAGTTCTGTTTTCTTTTGGGTGAAAAATCCATCCAAGTTGCAGTAAAGCAGTCTGCACATTAATTCAGCAAGAAATTATTTTAAAATGTAATAAGAATCATGTATCATCAACTTCCACAGAAAGCAATGAAGTTATTTCCTTTAGGTATTACTTCAGGAATTTACACTAGAAACACAGGAAAGACCAATCTCAGTATTTTCATCTATAAGAACTTTCACAGCTGTGATCAGAATGACCAAATACATGTGCTTCACACAAATATATAATTTTCAGTTACTTACTGCTATGCTTCCCTCAGGGAGCTTTGCTGGTTGCACTTTATATGGCATGCTCTTAACTTCAAAGGAAACATTGGAAGAAAGACTGTAGAGATCATTCTTTCTCTGAAATGGTAGAAAAAAAGAAATTATTAAAACCCATGTTTATTTTTAAAAGCATTATGAAAGGTAGCAGACAAAAAAACTCCAGAGCACTGATTTCATGAGTCAGATGGTTTCTTTTGGTGAAGAGTGCAGGAATTGAGACCTGTATGTGTCCATGAGATAAATACAGCATAAAGCTGCAGTACTAAGGCCACACGTTGAAAGTGGGGAAGAAAGGTCAGGTATGCAGAAAAATACATACAGTTGTTTCTCATTTTTCTCTCTGAAATTGGTGAGTTAAAAGCATAGGTGAAGTTTATGGGGTGTCTATGTTTTAAACCCTCACCTCTGGCGACCAAGCTCAACAGCCAGCATGGGTATATTGAGAACATTTACAGGCCTATGTTGACACCAGGTTGGGAGCTTCCTGATAACATAAAAGAAATGGCTGTACCTTCCCACCAAACAATAGAAGGAACAACCATCTTTGAACTTCACTTACACAGAATCACAGAATAGTCTGGGTTGGAAGGGCCCTCTGGAGATCAGCTAGTCCAACTCCTCTGCCAAGGCAGGCACCTAGACCAAGCTACACTTAGAACGTGATTGATTTCCTATTGCAGTAGAGCTCAGAAATCCTACTCACCTTGCTTGTTTACTAAGTTGAATCAATGTGAGAGGAATGTACAATAGCCATTGTTTAACTGGCCACCTAGTAAAATATTTATATAGCTGTCATTAAGCATTTCAACAAACTCAAAGATGTGCAGACAAAATGCACAATTGATTTTCTGGGTGACACTACATGCAACTCATCTTGTATATCCCTTCCCATGTAAATCTGGGGTAGTAATATGGATCTTCTTTGAAAGTGCTCCAATATTCTTTGAGAAGAATTAGATTGTTAAGTGCTAATATGCTCAATGGAATTCAGAGGGCTAGGAGTTATGACTGTTATATCCTTTTCCTATATTACTATTATCATCCTATTTTTGCTACCTGTCTTAATCCTTTATGAAATATGATTATCAGATTTCAACACAATGTTTGGATGATGATTTACACAAAGAGAGAGATTTCTAAGTAAAGCAGTCTTTCCTTTTGTCACCAGCTTTTTCAGTCCAGTACATTTGGAACACCATTGTCACTTCCTGAATCCCCTTCTGCAAAACCTTCTCATTCCTTCTATTTCTTACACATTTAGGAGTTCTCTTCCACTGACAAGATTTCCTATTGCATCAAAAGCATAAACCCTCTCAAAGAACTGATTTTCCTTTTTCAGCTCTTTTGTTGAGCCAAGACTAAGGTGAAAAGACACCTTAATAATTTGGGCTACTATTTCTTTCCTTCACAGATGGAGAAAGCTTTGTTTGTGAAAATGACCCGAAATAAGCATAATATAAGCCTGGGAGCCAACGTAGATGCATTTGAATGAACATGGCCCAAACCAAAGTTTTCACAGAACTGCTGTGGTTGAAGAGCATATTTGGAGTTTGTTTCCTCCAAGCACAGGTACAGTAGAATCAACTAGAGCAGTATGCTCACGACCATGTCCAGTTAGGGTTTGAATATCTCGAAGAAAGGAAACTCCACAATCTCAAGAAGCAACCTATTCCAGTTTTTACTACCCTCCAAGTAAAAAAGTTTTTTTTAAATGTTGAAATAGAATTTCCTGTATTTCAATTTGTGCTTCCTCCCTGTTCCTTGATATTGAGAAGACCCTGCAGTGTGTTCTTTACTCCCTCTAGTCAGATGTTTACACATGCTGATGAGATCCCTCTTGAGCTTTCTCTTCTCCAGACTGAACATTGCCATCTCTCTCAGCTTCTCTTGGTATATCGAATGCTCCAAGCCCTTAATCATCATTGTGGCTTTTAGCTGGACTTGCTCCAGTATATCCACGACTCACTTGTCTCAGGGAGCCCAGGACTGAACTCTGGATCTGTTTTATCAGTGCTGAGTACAGAGGAAGAATCAATTCCCTTGGCCTGCTGGCAGTGCTCTTCCTAATGCAGCCCAAGAGGTTGTTGACTTTATTTTCTGCAATGGCACACACAGTGGGCTTATGTTGAACTCTGCATCCCACAGTACTCCAAGATCCTTTGCAAGAACACTGCCTTCCTGGTTGGCTGAAATAATCCTATGTACTGGCACATTAGGATTATTCCTCTTGTGGTACAGCACTTTGCATTTCCCTTTGTCAAAATTTATGAAATTCCTGCCAACTCACTTCTCCAGCCTGTTGAGGTTCTTTTGAAGGGCAGTACAAACAACTGGTGTATCAACCACTCCTGCCACTTCACTACCATCTGCAAATTATCAGGCCATCAGGTCGGTAAGCATGATATCCCTTTTGTAAATCTACACTGACAGCTTCCAATCATCTTCCTGTCCTTGAGATGTTTGCAAATGGCTTCCACATTTTTTTCTCCATCACCTTCTCTTCTTAAGGATTGAAATAAGGCTGACTGACCAATTCTCTGAATCCTCCTTGAAGACAAGTGTTACTTTCTTTCATTTTTCAGGAACTCTCCCCAGTCAACATTAACTTTCAAAGATAATTGAGAAAAGTCTCATATTCTCATTGCCCCTCCCTCAGGACTTCTATGTGTATTCCATCAGGTTTTTTGGACTTCTGTATGTCACTTTTGTTTAAATGTTCCCCTATCCTTACACCTCTCTGCTGAAGATAAATGTTGATAGCTGCAAGTTTCCTCTCTGGTTGCAGAGACGTTGGTTTACTGTATGCAGATTTTCCCAGTAAAGACAAAGTGATGGAGGGACGCCTTGGGTAACTCAGCCTTTTCTGTGTCCCATTCAGGAGAAGACCCACATTTTCCTCAGTCTTCTTTTGGCTGCTGATATACTTAGAGAAGCCTCCTTAATGCCCTTTAAATCCCTTGCTAGGCTTAGGTGCTGGTGGGCTTCTATTTTCCCAACTCTATCCCTGAATTCTCAGACACCCTCTACATTCCTTATCCAACCCCTGCCCTGGGTCAACTGACTCTGCTTCCACCTCTTTTATGTTTCACAGAATCATATAATCATAAAGATTGGAAAAGACCTCCAAGATGATTGAGTCCGACCTTTAACCTATCACCATATTTGTATGTCTGGATTGTACCAAGATGGTAAAACTCCACTTTTCAGGATGGACAGGTCGTGAGCTTAAAGCATGATGATCCTGGAGAATCAGTAGTTCTTCTGGACTTCTCTTTTTTTCAGGATAATCTCCCATGGACTTCTTCCAAACAGATCCTGTAAAGGGTGTTCTCCTGAGCTCCAGGGTTGTAGTTCTGGTATTTGCCTTATCCATTCAGTCTCCTTTTAAAAAACTAATTTTCTCTGCAAATATGTGAGGGTGATAAAAAGCCAGCACATTTACTGCCTTCTGGAACTAATTTGGCTATGCCATAATTTTGTTATTTTAAAATACTGAGAGCAGCTGAATGGCTATTATCAGAAAATTCAACATCTCCTTGGGGCCTATACTAGGAAATAACAATACTAAAAAATCTGTCTCAAACAACTACACAGGCATAGTCAAATCAGCTGCTTAGATAGAAATATCTAAGCATCAAATGGGAAAGACAGAATCAAATGGGAAAGTATTCCAAAAGGAACTATCAATATCTATTTCTATCAATAGTGTTTGAAAAATTAAACTTGGTAAATAAGTAGTTTTATAAAAATTCATGGTGCTGATCATCTATGAGGTGATATTCAGAAAAATAACTTTTCCTTATCACATTATTTTCCATTTCCAGACTCAAGACATTTTTCGTATTTTATTCTTCAGCACTAGATTCCTCCTCACACAAAATCTCAGCATGTTTCTGTGTGTGTGCATTCAGAAAAAAAAGCCTTATATTTTCAATCCTAAGCAATTAATATCAAGCAGGATTCTGGATATAAATCATATGATTATATGATTTATAAATGTAATCTGTAATGGAGAGAGCAGAATATGTTATTGAAGAAGTAGACATTAGACCTTCAGCTGGATTGGCTAAGGTACAGTAAAGGCATTAGCTCTCTTGAAACCTCCTATAAAGGAAACAACACTAATGGAAAAATAAAACCTTTCACCTACTATACCTGGCTTATTTCATTTTCAGCTTATATCAGCAACAAGAACATCAGAGGAGGGTACTTCCTGTGGATTAATGCTTGGCTCGGGTTAATAACCTTGGGTTGTGACCACAGCTATCAACTCGCCTCCACCCTTGATTAGGCTCCTGGAAATGCTGGGATACAAGAATGGAGACTATAAAAGACTAGAGAATATTTTCCTGCATTTACAGAATTATGTGTTTGTAGCAAAGGACTTGAAAACAATGACTGTGGTCAACATTGGTTGCAAACAGGATTCTTACTTGTACTAACACCTTTGAGATACAAGCAGCTGTCTTTCCTACAGCCTTTTTTATAATTCTCAAGCCAATTGTAAGAAACAGCATTTCTTTACCATATAATTTTTTAAATAGCATATGTTTAAATATTCAGTATTTACTGGAAGCTGCAGGACTTGTGGTTTGAAATTCAAGCTGAGGACTTAGTCATGGCTCAGAGGAAGGAGAAGAAAGAATCTGTTATTTGTGTCAGTGCTTAATGATCAACAGTAGAGAATCCAGCCCTAACTACACTGGTCTTTTGTGGTTCCTCTTGTGTTAGAACAAGCAGAACCTGATCTTGTGCTCGTTGCTAAGATAGTAGTTTGCAATATTCTGGGAAGCAGGCGAAACATAGCCATCCCTGTGGTGCCTGGGTGGCAGATCCTGATGATGTATTTATTAAAGCTTCTCTCTCTCTACATGCTTTTGTTTCATAACTAGATTTTTGAATTGAAGCCTTTGGTTTCTTTAAAAGTTGGAAGACATAAAGCAGCCAGAAATAAAGTGTTCCCAATAAATATTCAGTGCAGTGTTTTCCTACATACAAATGAGACCAAAATAATGTGAGAACTGATGGAAAATCTTTGACAATTTGAAAGACAGTTCTCCAGGCTCCAGTGGAATGCTGGTGCTTTCTGCAGGAAGCTCAAGCACAGACCTGCTGACCCCCACAAAGCATCTCTAAGGCATGTAGGCATCCTGGTCAGAGAGCACACTGAAATGCAAGGACAAATTGGGATCCCAGGGAGCTAGACTGAGGGTAGGAGGAACAAAATCTTTAGCAACTTAAAGACTAGCAGATCATTGCTGTTCTGCAGGTTTGAAGAGTTCAGCTAATGGAGAGAGTCCCCAGAATGGCTCTGCTCCATTGCCTCTGTTGAGAATTGTTCAGGCTCTTGGAAATCCTTCTTCTTTCTGCTTAGATGTAGCCCAGTGAAGTCTCCCTAGCTGAAGTGCATATAATTTCCCTATGGCAAGCTGAATGCTGAGGAGGTATTTTCACCCCAAGAACTTATGACTTTTGCACATGGAGTTCAGTGCTGTTACAACAGTATAGGCACTGCTTGATTAAATGTTGTTTCCCTGTGTATCTGCTGGAGTCTGGCACACTTTAAAGACAGGAGGGTAAGCAATACCTTTTAAATACATGCTTTGGGAATTCATTAGCTTTTTTCTTTGACCAATACCTCCCAAAACCTGAACTGCTGCCAATAAAGTAGCTTAAGTAAATGCTGAGAGTAGAGCTCATACAATTACTTCTTCTTAATAATTTGTTTAAAAATTTATATGTGACTCTATACACATGGTAAAAAGTATTTGTGCTATTTGTAGCAAGAGGATATCTCCAATTAAATAAAGCTGTGACCAAAGACAATACTCTGAAAATCAACACATCCTTCTCTTTATCATTATATTCTTAGACTTCATATATTGTATTTTTACATGTATTCTGACAGCCAATTTTAACTTATAATAGAGGCAGCTATTTTGTTGTGATTCCAGAAGACTTCAAAATACAGATTATAATGCTTATCAATCTAAGATGCTTATTTCTTCATATACCTAACATTACCTATAGTGTAGCACATCAAGATGTGTCCTGGTCTAGTTAACAATATTGTTTTTAAATAAAAACATTGTTTTTAAATAAAAATGAATGAAAACAAAACCAAAAGACTTCCAGTTAGTTCAGCCCCATGAAAATGTCTCTTTCTTTCTAGCCTTCATTCCACATAATCAAATCCAGTATAATATAGAATTCTTGGCCACAACCAAAGTTTTGGGTTTTACTAATTCTGTTTTTTCAAATAACAAGTGTTTTGATGCAACTGAGAAATTTGTTGATGACTTCCTCCTTTTGTTATTACCTGGCCTAGAGAACTTCTACCAGATTAAAGCGGCTCTGAGTTCGCCAGTAATAAAATACGGAGATTCTCAACAAAATTTCTCATTGGAAGGTGCATTCTAACTGTGGTGACAGCTCCAGGTTCCCGGCAATGAAGGCAAAGGTGAGAGGATGTCAGGACTGGGAGAACTTGTTGATGGTCCAAACCAACAAGGTATTACATCATGGTCTTCCTCTTTTTCTATACCCTTCCAGACCTCTCAATTTCTTTTTATATCCTTGGTGCAGCTTCAGCAGAAGGAAACGCCATCATTTTATAAAGCAGGAATGTGGGGCCTCTCAAGCTGAGTTTGAATTGAATTTGTGTCTTTCAGTCCTGAATTCTCTAATCATTGGACTGTCTGCTCTTGCTTCTGGCAATTAATATGGAATAAACCAAGTCCTCTTCAAGTCTTTAATCTAATTCTATAGGTGCCTTCTAAACAATTTTTTGGATTCTTTATTCAGAGAGGGTGGACATATTCCTGCTAAATCCTTATTTGGGTGCCTACCCTCCTGATAAGGAACAGCCCTCATGCACCAACCTGATGGCTAATGCAAGTCACTTTGTCTGAGGTATCTCATTTTCTCCATGTGTTGAACAAAGAGCCTACATATTTAGCTTCAGGTTTTGGATACCAGTCAGGCAGTTAAGATAAGAGTGTTGCAGCACACACCACCGTTAATATGTCAAGCATATATTTCCATTTTTAGGCACCTAAAAAGAAGCAGGATCAGTGCACATTCGGAAACATTGAAATAATGAGTATTTAACAGAGATGCCAAAATATGACTTTGAGTACCGAGAGAGCACCAAAATGCAGTGGTGCTTCTCTTGCTTTTCAACTTTTTCTGATTAAAACCAGATTTTTCTCCCTTGTAACTATTAAAGTTCATGTGATCAGGAGTGCCAAAATCACATCTCTTGGACTGTCAAAAAGTCAAGAGAGAAACAACACAATTATATTCAGTAATATTTAAAAGAAAATACAATAAACTTCAAACTTCTTGGGAACCTTACACACTCTCTGTGGTTTTGTACATTGCTGCCTCCCCTAGCTCTCCCAGAAGGAGATTTGTATCATTAAGAGAAATTTTCAGTACAGGATGAAACAGTAGCTAAGAATGCGCTGAGTTCCATATCCCACAATGTTCTAAGTTCCAAAGAGCTTGGAGACTGAAGGTTGTTACAAATCAGACAGATTATACAGATTCACCACTTAGAAATGCATTTTCAAAACAGATGTTTTACAAGCCAGCTCTGAGTCTTACACTAAAAAGTACCCATCCATGCAAAGAATACTGGGCCAGATCCCCTTGGGTCTCCCTCAGATGACTCAGAAAAATGATTACACAAATGGGGACATAATGGAGCCCCATCAGAACACAACGTAACATAACCATGTAAGGTTGTTTCTGTTTTGAACGAATCAGGCTATTATTTGCTTGATCAGCAAGTCTGAATCCAAAAGTCAGCTTTACTAGAGAGTTTACAGCCAGACTTTGAAGTTAATCCAAAAAAGTATGTGATTCTTCTTGGCCTTTGCACAATGTCTGTCTCTATCTTTGTTGGCTGGTTGGGAAATTTGGGCTGCTTTATTTATTCAAACATGTCTAATCACTGCACGTCATTTAACTGTTATTTGTTATGGGAGTTTGGGTTTTAAGGTTACAGGTTACAACTGTCAAGAGTCAAAAGGGTCAGCTGTTGTCAGTTAAACTAAGTGGAAGAGGAAGGAGTCACTCAATACATGACAGGTCTTTTGTGGCAACAAAATACACGTTTGCCCATATAACTTCGATGAAAAACATTAATTATTTCATACTAGCATAAATCAATCACTTCCAATAAAATCCTTCTCAGGTTTGCATTAGCATATCTGTAAGAAGAAAAAACATCTTGACGCTGTTTTTTGGCTTTAATGAGCACAAACAATTTCTTCTGCAAATCATCATGTCTTCATTTAGATTATAACACAGTTGAGGAATGTTGTATGTCACCACTATTCTGATTTCTTTGGCATATGAAAACGTTTACATTAACTTTTACATAAAATGCAATGCTTCTCTAGAGACTTTTACCCTAAGTTTTTTTACAGAAGCATGACAGTGGGGTTCAGTCTGGCCCTTGAACAGTCCTTCCTGGTTCACAATCATCTCATCCTGATTATTTTAACTGCATTTTAGTCCTCAGTTTGACTCTGCATATTTCAGCCTAGTTAACAGCGGTTGCAGACTTACTAAGAGCAGATTATACCCTTTTTAGGAAAATAATTATGTTCTACAGTCTTTTATGGTGATGGTTGTGTAACTGTTAATTTTAAAAGGGGTTGTGAAAAAGGGATCTGTTTTGAGATGAGTTGAAGGAAGACAACCAGACCCTAGGACACTATTTATTGTCTCCAAGTTTGCATGTGAAATAGGGATCATGTTATTCTGGCAGCTAATTAGACATAAATGGGATGATGCAACAGTTCTCTGGGAACTACCTTTTCCTACTTAGGAAAAAATTCTGTTGCTTTGAGTGGAGTTTTTCTGATTCTTAACAAGACTTGCAAATTACTACTCAAAGGACACTGAAATGTTTACAGGGAAAAGGTAAAATCACAGCCCATAAAAAGTCTTGTTTGATAGCAAGGGTATGTAAGGCCAGTAGAGTAAACTGGTAAGAGTGTTTCCCACGAGGTCTTTCCACCCAGTGCATCTAGAGGATGGCTCACCTTTGTCCCTGCCCACAAGCTGGTGTAACACTCCATCTCTGCCTGGAGCTCACTGAGTGAATGGGGGTGCAGGCAAAGCAAGCAGGATTTATTAAAGAGCAAGGAGGAGCTAAAGGGACTGCGGCACTGGCATTGCCTGGCATGTTTGCACACACCCATGTCCCAAGGCCCAGCTTTGACCCTTCTCCCCATCCAGATCAGACAGAGAGATGTTTCAAATCAGCTGATAATGCATCCTCTGAAGATAACTTTCTGTCTACAGAGATAGCAACCAACTTTGGCATCTAACTTTCAGAGTACTAAAATTTCATAAAATGAGTTCCACTGCTCTTGCATTAAACGTGCCACTGAATTTCATGCAGTTATATTTGTTCCAAATCTAAGTCGGGCTAACTAAGGTTACACCCCAGAAAAAGATTCTGTTTTTACTAAGCATTATCGAAAAAAAGGAGATTTTGTGTCTTCTGTAGCTAGTTTATTTCAATTGATGCATATCTTCTGTCACAGCCAAAAACTCAGAGAAACTGTTTCTCATTATTTAATTTAATCTCTTACAGATATTTCTTGATATATACAAACTAGACTTAGGAAAATACTAATGAGGCTAATTTCCACTGAAATAGCTGTAAATAGCCTAGAAATTTCATCTGAAGATCTGTGCACAGGATTTTTTCACAAGACCTTCTTTTTGGCCCTTACAGAATTAATTATATTTCACCACCAGAATGATGAGGAGAAAGACTTGACTGGATCTGGAGTACATCAGGCTCAGCTCCCAGTAAGGAAGGTAGCTAAGGGAGCTTTATCTACTGCTTGGTGAAGAAAAAGATGAAGATCCTCTGTGTTATTGCTTGTCCACTGCAGTGCTCAAAATTGTCACACATTGTTCCAGTCAAGGATAGTATCTCTGCCTCTCTGCCTGTCTTTGTGTGTTAGGAACAGAGAACCAGTGCAGTGAAGTCCTTACCTGAACTTAACAGGGACGAGCCTGTGTGAGCTTGTCCAGCAGTCTCTTAATGGAATTGGAAAAAAATGGAATCAAATGCCCATTCTATTTCCCAATAGATATATTTCTTCTATAGCTGTAGAGATGCTTACATACTGGCACTTTCTGTCCTTTGCAAAAGTTTGCACCAAATGATGCCCATGCCAGTTCCCAGATTTGAAAGAGATATCCAAGCTGTCATGCTTTTGGGCTTAAATTTGAACCAGATCTTGCCTTTTTTTTTTTTTTTGCACTAGTAGATGACCCACTCAGCAAACGTAAATGAGGTACATGCAGTCTAGAGTATCTAGGCATATTGAACATTTTTAAAATATGCTTCCTCTTAAAAGCATTTCACTTGTGTTAATGGAACTGAAGAAAGGATATGAAAGTTTCTTGGGGTTGATTGCTCATAGAAAGAAAATGCACTGACAAATCAGGAATTTGTTCACTTAGTATCTGAAAGGATGTCCTTTATTACTGAGGGAGACAGAAATCTTTTATCTTCAAGCAAGGCCAGTGAGGACAGAACTTAAGTGCCCTTCAGTCATAGTGGTCCTATAACAGCTTTTGGAAAAGAAACACAGTATGTGACCTGGCCTCCTGACAGATAGGTAGTAAAACCTTTCAAGTCATCCTTTCAAGTAACCACTGCTTTGGTCCTGTACACCAAGAGAGACCAATGATCTCCCAAAAGTTTGCACCCATTATGGATTTGGTTAGCTACTGAGCTGGCATTCAGCTTTCTGGGAATATTATCCTATCTGCTCTCATTTCTCCAGGAAAGCAAGTGAGGATTAATTTCTTTTGTCTACTTTCATATTTGAGGGAAAGGAGAAATTGACTTCAAAGGCATGAGGAGCTTAATTTAAAGCTGTAAACTGAAGATCCTCAATTCTTCTCTTGCTAGGGTAAGAGGTCCTCTGAATATAAAGAATTCTTCTGCTACAGCTATAGGCAACAAAAGAAGTTTCTTGCATTCCAGATAGAAAAACTGGGGAATTCTAAATTCCTTGGGAAAGAAGCCAATAATAAATCAGCTTGATCAAGACAGGAGATGCAGGTATTTCTTAAAAACAGCAAATGGAATTATAAATTTCTCAGTGTATTTTCCAGTGTTAAAGGTATGACAACTGCATAGTAAATACAGGCACACAGCCAGCTGTGAGGTAACAGCTCACAGTAAAATCCCTCTGCCTTACAAAATCATAGAATAATTTTGATTGGAAGAGAACTTTAAAAGTCATCTGCCATAAGCCTGGACATCTTCAATTAGACCAAGCTGCTCAGAGTCCAATCTGGCCTTGAATATTTCCAGGGACGAGGCATCTGCCACCTCTCTGGGCAACCTGCTCCAGCATTTCACCACCCTCATTTTGAAACACTTCTTTCTTGCATCTAATCTAAATAGATCCTCTTTTAGTTGAAAACCATTACCCCTTGTCCTATTGCAACATGCCCTGCTAAAAGATTTGATCCCATCTTTCTCAGAAGACCCCTTTAGGTACTGGAAGGTGCTAAAATCT
Organism: Anomalospiza imberbis; assembly: GCF_031753505.1. Lineage (NCBI taxonomy): Eukaryota > Metazoa > Chordata > Aves > Passeriformes > Viduidae > Anomalospiza > Anomalospiza imberbis. The sequence continues at coordinate 131,200,091 of NC_089681.1, forward strand.
CTTCCTGTAGCCTTCTCTTCTCCAGGCTGAACAACCCCAGCTCTCTCAGCCTTTCCTCAGAGAAGTGTTTTATTCTTCCAGTCATCTTTGTGGCCCTTCTCTGCACTCACTCCAACAGGTCCCTTTATGCAGTGTGAATAGAATCCTGAGAGCAGAAGTTGGAAACGCAAGAATTTGCAAAGAGAGTTCTATTTTTTTCCATCATTCACTCTGTCCCTTCTTTTAGTAATAAGACAGACTGTCACTACATGAGTGTCATGTATCATATGAGTTTGATGCATACTACTCTTCCCTAGATTAATAGAGAATGAATAACAATGAATTTTTAAGCTGGACATAGTGTACATGATACACTGTTTGGCTCCAAGAAAAACCTTCCATTGGGAAAGAGGTTATAAATGCAGAACATTTGGGTCAGTCCAGAAAAGCAGAAACAAAATGAGGAAAGGTACTTAAAAGTAATCTTGGAATCTTCAAGTAGGGTTCAGGACATAAGTTTGAGAAGGAGTGATAGGAAGAAAAAGAAAAGTAAGCAGCATCCAAAAAACCTGGACACAAACCAGTGAGATGTTATCTTCAAAGAATGTTGTAACAAAAAGTATTTACTTTTGCTCCACTTAATTTAATAATTCTTATTTTTAAATATCTGCTCAAATAAACTATATTTTTATATGTGCATAGAAACAGATGTTTGTGTGCATTACCTCCAGGAATGTTTGTGCCCAGAGCCGGGACCTGATCTTTAGTGCCGCACTCTTTCCTCTTTCCAGCTGTCCAACAGTGCACGCAATTAAGACACACTTCACATTTGTACAGTTCTGAGCAAAAAATAAAGGGAAGTCATACTTATGCTTTGAAAACAAAATAATTTTTGAATGCTATAAATAAGCAAAAACAAATCAACTTTTCCTTAAAGAGCTAAATAGTCTGAAATCAGTGTTTTCATCTAATATACACGAGATACCCCATGAGTCATTGTGATAACTCTAAACCAAGGAGCAGGTTCTTTTTAAATCACCTATGAATACAAACACCTACCTATAGTAAAGAAAATAAAAGTAGTAATTTTCAAAGGTGTCCGCTCAGAAGAACTCTTAAAATGTCCAGGCACTTACCAATCCTTTGAAACATGTGCTTTTTCCTCACCTATCAATCATTTTATGATTTCAACACTTTTTTTCTGTTCTCTATGCATTAAGTGTTTATTTGTATTACTAAATGTTTCCCCTTTTCTAACTCTCCTGGTTTCCCCACTAATATTTACATCATAGCACCCAGAACATTCGCTGAGATTCATTAGTTGCTTTACTTGAAACTTATTGTCCATGAAGCATTCCTGATGAGCAGTGATTCTGGCTCATGCACAAGGTTGAAAGCAAAAGCCAAGCATTGCAACTCAAAACTATATACTCCTGAAGTCTGCCAGAAAAATGTCACTCTAAAGGTTAAAAGCTGACTGGAAGCCACTGAAGGGAATGAACTAAGTCTCATGGGGTAACCACAGGAATTATGTGGTTGTTTAGGGCATAAAAAGGAAAAATGATCTCATAAAAAATGATTAAATGTTTGTGGAAAAAATAAAAAATTTTGTATATACAAATGGGTTTTATCTGAAAAGTTTTGTTTGACTCAGGGGAAGGCTGAGGTTTTAATTGATTCCTCTTTTTTTAGCAAAGCAGAGAATCCCTCCCATGACAGAAGGCCTTGTGACCTCAAAAGCAAAGCTAAGTTTTCAAAAGTAAGTATATTCCCTACTGAGAGTGAAAATGCACTACCAGTACCCAATCTTCAGGAAATTAGATGATGATGCATGGAACAGATTTGAAAACACCATTAAGGAATTCTGTATCTTTATAGACAGCTTTTCTCACAAATCTCTGTCTTATTAGAGGATAAGCAGAAGCTGTATGCTTAATTGCTGCTTTCTATATCTGACTGAAAATGAAACTGTAAACCCTGGAACTTGCAACTATAAACTTTTTTTTAAAATGAATATCTTAAAGTATCTGTTTATTTGGCTTTAAACATCCTCCAAACAGATTTATTTATTTTGCAGGAAGAAGAAGACTTGTTTTCATTAATCATAGTGGTCAAAACCACACATTAGCAAAACAAATCATTAGTATGCAAAAAAGTCTACTTTTGGCTGACATTTTAGGACCTGAACACATATTTCTGTTTTTCTTAAAAATGCATTTAGCCTGTAGTGATTTTCAGAACGTAATATTGGAACTAATGGAAAAGAAACCAAATATTTAATCAACAGTATAAATAGAATAAGAGGTTCTCAGAACATTTTGTCTCTCTGTGAAGACACTTTGATGAAAATGAAAATAACATTTCTAAAAAAAAATTATGATTTTGAACAAAGAATTATCTTTGGCCAATCAGTCTTTTCCATAGAAACATTAATTTTCCATGTATACTTCCAATGTGTCAAATAAAATAAAAAAATATGCCTCAGCAGTAACTAATCCTGAAGGCATTAGTATTGGGACACCTTCTAACTGAAACAATTACACTGCTTTTCTATGCTCACCTTGGAAAAATCTTTCTATATATCCAGTGGTAAGCACTGCACCCAGTCCTATCCTAATTTGTGCTGATCAAAAGCATATTTTACTAGAAGAAAACTCATCAAAGTGCCAATTTCATATTACTGAGTACCCCACTAAATATGTTTGACCCATCTACATCAAGCAGCTGAAAAGTCCCTGCTTCATATTTTAAGTCGCAAACACAGTGCATACTTCAGAACTTTGTTAACCACTTCCAGTTGCTGCAGTCATTTTTATGTTGGCAGCCTATGAGCCTAGTCACTCAGAAAGATGAATGAAAATCAAGATATCACTGAAGAATGGATTAAATGTTCTGTGATATTGACTGGCATGTCTTTGAAAGTCTTGCATTTTTCCTTCAGATCCAGTGGAATTGGATTCTTCCTAGGGTATTGGGCTGGTGAAAGTGATTATTGCTTAAAATGTGATTTTGCTTTAAAACTGTGATTTTGTTCTTAATAACATTACAGTTTTCATTACTTTCAGATTCTATCTTCTTCCTGTTATAAAAATTGCCAAATTAACTTTCAGAAGCAGTAATTATTCTTTTAGTCCAGAACACTTACGTTTGTGAGGTTCTTTGCTTCCAAATTCTATTGAGGTCAAGGAATTCTACTGTTTGCAGTAAACAGCTTAATAAGAGACTGGACAGCATGAAAGAAACTCTGTCCAAGGTTCATAAAAATAGATGGAAAGCACTGACTGTGAATCCCTTGACTGATCTCAAGGTCACCATGTTCGCACATAGCCTTTAGGCAAAGGCAGGTGACACCTACAGGGCTGAAGTATGCTAAGGATGGCACTTTGAATGCTGGAGTGGAAAAAAACTTCTGAAAATACAGCCAAGTCCAAATACTCAGGTATATACTCAGACTGTCTAATCAGAACTATTTTCTTAGGAGAGACAGCATTGTCTGGATTGTTAAAAATACAGTGACCTGTCCCATTTGCTTTGCCTGTGGTATTGTAGAGTCCCACATTTCCCTGCACAGTCCCAGTATACAGCTTTTAGATAGCTCACCAATATTTTTGCAGAGTTTTTCCTGTGAGGTTCTGCCACTGCGACATCCCTTCTCCTGATGTAATGAGAAATTGTGGAATTATATAAAAAAGCAGCAAGTTCAGGAGTGTCTTCTGGAACAGCAAACTGCAAAGAGAGAAATGAGAATGGTAATGACATACACATGCAACAATTCTAACAGATTTGTTCCTGTCTCAGAGGTCTTGAATTTTTGATTAACACTGTTTTTTCAATTGAACAGCACAATCATGAGAATACTTTATCTTCAACTAGGAGCATGATGAGTAATAGCACAGCAAAATATTGCCCAGTTATAGGAATTACAGAAGCCAACATTTTTCTCCACTTTTTACTGGTGTCACTTTTGTTGCTTTACCTAATTTTGTTAGACTCTCGGGGCAAATTCTGATATATATATCAGGATAAATTCAGAGTTGTTTAGTCATTAGTTCAGATCAGAATCTGTCTAATAAATTTTAATGATTTTACCAGTTTTAGAAAAAAAGGAAGTCTGACTTCAAACAACAAGTTTTTTGATCATATAAAAAGTGCTACAGATTTGTTTTGGTAACAGCTCAACTCTGCATAATGCAACAGCTTCTTAATTTTAAATCTCACATTAAAATGTATTCTTTTCAGCTTTATATTTACAGATTTTTGTTCTCCAATTAAAAACTACTTTTTGTTGGCAGTTTGTCTTTAATTTCTATACCGGGCATTTAAGGCTTCTTTTATGAATATAATAACTCCTGGAGCCAACTGCTAGAGTAGGAAAGATAAATTTTAATTCATGACAATCTAATAATGTAAAATCACAATAAAATATACATGGAAGTTTACTGTAAGATCTCAACAGGAACTCAACTAAACATAGCCAAAGCTATTCCTTAAGGACATCAGATTGTAAAGCGCTACATCAGATTCTTCTTGTCAGTTCCTTTAACCTCTGAACACAAAATATCTTAAACAAATTCCTAAAGGAAATGTTTATAATTGTAATAATGTTGTTAATTGTAATATGCTTGTAATTGTAATAAATGTTGAAAGAGAATAGCTATAAACACACAAAACCTTCCACACACTAGTGCTGTGAAGTACTAGATTTGGAAAGTTGGTGTAATATATCTGATTAAAATTATAAAGCTATAAATAGAACATAAACATTTGGCATTGTCTGAGATCTTCAGTCAAAAGCACCCTACAAAGAGAAAGATATTGTAATTCATTAACAAATGAAAACCCATAAAAAAAAAGAATCCTCTTTTTTTCCTTTTTTCTGTTGCTTCATGAGGTTAGCACTGTCTATTTGCAATAAGGGAACCCATAAGTAGCTAGTAAATCTCTCCCTCTCAATGTGGTAATGTGCAAATTCTCCTTCCGGAATTCTTTCACCAGCATATAGACTTCTTTAATGATGACAAATTTAAAAAACCCCACAATATACTCATGTGCCTGCAAAGAAGCCCTCGATATATGATCACAATGGATATATATGTAGATCCCTTTGAATACCAGATGATTTTCATATTTACATTTTTCTTTTTTCATAGATCTTAGAGTGTTAGCATCTTAGTGATTTAGCATCTTAGTGCAGTTAAGAGAAACACATGTGTCTCCTGCAACCATTTAAAAGCAGAATTTGTCCAGTGGCCCAGAAGTCCAGGTTAAAGATATTATTTTATCCTTCTTGAACTGTTCACATGGAATTGCTTAACTGTATAATCTGTCTCCGTTGCTGTTTTATATGCCATGTATTTGGCACACTATCTTAGAGGATCACTCCCTCCCTTCATCCACAGTGGACTGTCTCAGTTTCCCCACCATGAAAAACTGTACTGCCTTCTTCCTGAGCATTATTACTTTGAGCAGGTTCCAGACCTCTCTAGTTCCCCACTTCTCATTTCAATACCATGTCTCTTGTTTTCTAGCCAGGCTGCATTGTCTAACTCCATCAGAAATGTTCTAGAAGAGGACTTTTTTACACAAAGATTATACATATTATGTTACATACATTATATTATACTACATTATAAATATTTTAATATTTTATCTATATATATAGATAGATAGATAATACTATATATTATATTACTAGATTATAAACAAAATTACACAAGAGGGGTTGGTGACCATTCAAGAGCATTGCATTGGATGGTATTACTTTGTCCCAAGACCAGGCCCTAAACATGCTAGTAACAGTTTTGCAGCATGAGGAGACAATGCCTCTGGAAGAGGTTAGCTCCTGCCACTCATGTTGGTGGATGAACTTTATACATGTGGTGGACTTTTGATGTTATTTCACTGCTTCCCTGATAGATGCCTCGCTCATGGTACTGCAGTGCTCAGCTATTGAGAATGCGCCATGTGTGTCTATATGCTCTACCACAGTGGTATTTATAGGTACAGGTTTCTTAAAAATGTTTTTTTCCATCAGTCTGGGAGAAAAAACAACTCATCAGGAATTTGTCTCAAGCCAGAAGGCAATCTAACTGAGCCCTCTTCTCATCACAGCTGCCTTTAGGAAGAGTAAGAAGGAAGTAAGAATGGGGCATGCATACACAATACTCTCCTAATAATTTTCAGCTTCTGAATGTTTTCAGATCAGGGACTTCCTTATCTATATGAAGTTTGTGTCCATTTGCTAATCGTCACTGGACTTCTCTTTTGGGAATTTGTTTACTTTCCTCTTAGAATCATGTAAACTTTTAACCCTGACTACTTCCCTTTGGCCATGAATTCCAGACACCTGAGACCTGCCACCATGAACCGTCATTTCCTTTTGCTTGTTTTGAATCTGGCTCTCCAGGCTTCATTAGATGTTCCAGTGCCTGTGCAGGAAGAGGCAGAGAACAGTCAATCCACACCCACGCTCTTCCTGCCACTACTCATTTGGAGGATCATACTTGTGCATAGTCACCTCTTTTCCAGACCGAAGTGTCCTGAGTGTCCTGAGTGTACTGAGTTCCAAGTTCTTCTGCAGTAGAATTGATTCCATATCTTTGATAAGTACTTTTGCTCCTTTTTACACGTTTTTCAAGATTCGTAATTTTATTATCCTTTCACATCCCTCACTGTCTTCATAGAGAGATAAGCTACAGAAAAGTTCCTAAATAAAAGTCTTCCCATGTGTGCATAGGTGTGACTTCTCTTTGTGGACTAGACAACAAAGCTCAGATAAAACTTTTTTACAAAACAAGAAATTCAGCAGTGGGGAGGAATATACTGCTTTGATTGAAACAGAACAATCTGAGTCATTTCAAAGAGGAAATGCCTCAGTGCCCTAAGAGAGGTAAGTTCGGATATCCAAGAGAAGTCAGGCATTTAATGCCCTTAGCCTTATATGGAAATTTGAGCTAAGCATCCCATTGTTTATACAAAACTTGAAGCCTGTCTCTGTGTCCTCTTGTCATCTGAAGCAATAGATAAGCATGACATATTTGAAACCTGATTTGTGTACTCATACTGTTCAATGCTTTGAAAAACTGGAATAAGGAAAGGTTATTTGATTCTTGCCATAACAACTGTGTATCTAAAGCCATATTCTGCCACAACAGATGGATCATTATTACAGGAAAATTTCTCACAAGCTTCACAAGAATTTAGTCTTTTTTTATGTAACAGATGCAATCATTACCAAGTGGGAGAAGGAAGAGCAAACTTCTTAAAAAATAAATTAAATTAAAAAATATACATTGCTTGAAAATGTCAGTAAGAACTGTGGCAGTATTCTACCCAGCTTCTTAATTCAACCTTAAACAGAACACAGTGGCTAGGATGGGAGAATGCTGAACTGCTTTTCACGTGCTTGCTGATCAGTGACTGTGATCTGTGATCTGATCAATGACTTTGAGAAGCTAGGCTTGCAAGTACAAATGCAGCACCTTAGCTTCTTCCTCCTCACCACTTTTGAAAAAGAGGTGAAAAATTAGGTAGAAAAGATATGTAGAAAAAATTCCCTGTCTCAAATCTTACTGTGCTTTGGGTATAAACTGGACAGACATTTTCTGTCTTCTGTTTCCTATGACTCATTTGCTTTTTCTTTCTCTGAAGAACTAAATAAAAGGGTGGAATTCCAATGCCTCTTCAGTTTCCCAGGTGAAACACAAAACTCTAGCCATACTGTGTTTGGTAGACATCAACTTTTCTTTACTCTTTTTAAGTATATATTGTAGTTCTGTCTGTTCAAGCTAAAGACTTGACTTGTAACTCCTTAGGCTGTGAACACTCCTCATCACTAGA